>NC_138203.1:93909964-94332464 GCF_964194415.1 Vipera berus | reverse complement strand
AACCAAACTCAGATGAGAACCCTCTCTACTATGCCCTGCCTGTGCACAGAAGGAGAGTCAGCTGGCAGCACTGGTTGAAATAGGTAAAGGAAGAAAGTTAGTCTGCAGGAATACAGTCCCCACAACCAGGAAGGTCAGAGCCTCGAGTTACCCCTCACTGACTCAGTGGGTTCCTGTTAAGACTAACTGACAAATCAGTGGGTTGTTTGCATCTGTGCGGAGGCTCTCGATACATTTTATACTCTCTCCCTCTTCCTCTGTCTAGTTGGTGTGCACTAACTGATTCATTAAAATTATTTTGATTGAGTTTTTCCAGATTCAGCCCACCGCCCCTGGCTTTCTAGAAGTTAAAATGTAGGAGGGCAAGAGATGGGAATGATATTTTCATCCTAGTACTATGTAATAGTCATCTATTAACCAAAAACATCTTTCCAGACAGTAGATTTTGCTACATACATTTGCCTGTGTATATGTGTGTCGTGTGGTAACACACAGAGGAGAACAAGAATTAACCTCTGGAATATAAAAACATGCACCTTTATATAGCTGAGACATTTGAAGTAATCTCAGATATCTAACACTATTACAGGATAAATGAATAGAATAAATGGGAGGCTATATAAACAGCAGTAGCACTTAGACTTATATACTGTTTCACAGTGCTTTACAGCCCTCTCTAAATGGTTTACAGAGTCAATACATTGCCCACAACAATCTGGGTCCTCATTTTACTGACCTTGGAAGGGTGGAAGGCTCAGTCAACCTTGAGCTGGTGAGAATTGAACTGCTGGCAGTTGGCAGAATTAGCCTACAATACTGCATTCTAGGGACACAGTGGCTCAGTGGGTTAGGACGCTGAGCTTGTTGACCAGAAGGTTGGCAGTTTGGCGGGTCAAATCCCGAGTGCCGTGTAACAGAGTGAGCGCCTGTTACTCGTCCCAGCTTCTGCCAACCTAGCAGTTCGAAAGCACGTAAAAATGCAAGTAGAAAAATAGGGACCACTACAGTGGGAAGGTAACAGCGTTCCGTGCGCCTTTGGCGTCTAGTCATGCCAGCCACATGACCACGGAGACGTCCTCAGACAAGCGCTGGCTCTTCGGCTTTGAAACGGAGATGAGCACTGGCCACTAGAGTTGGAAACGACTAGCACGCATGTGTGGGGGAACCTTTACCTTTACCTTTTTTTACTGAATTCTAACCTGTGCGCCACCACAGCTCTTATGAGAGAAATAAGGTGCAATGTTAAGAAGCTGCACTAGAAGTATAAAAACTTCCCTTAGACATGAGAGCCAGCTGGGTAGCCTTGGGCCAGTCATTCTTTCTTGCTCCCAAACAGCATCAAGCTTTCTTCCTTTACCTATTTCAACCAGTGCCACCAGCTGACTCTCCTTCTGTGCGCACGCAGGGCATAATCAATTGAAGAAGAAACCTATTGTTTCATTGTGCACTGATAGCCCTCCTGCATTAACTAGGCAAGGGTACTAGCATGGTGTATAGTGATTAAGGTGCTAGACTAGGCTAAGGAGACAGAGATACTAGACTCTTTTTTTTTTAGCATGCTTTCTCAACACCAGGCTGATAAGTCAAAAAACATACATTTCCCAACTGGTACCAAACCAGTATGGTAGATTAGTCCTTGAATTATTCTGTGGTGAATGGATTTAGGCTGAAAACAAGGACAAGAATAATGAAGACTAAGTACAAAGTTGGCTTTCAATGTTCTACTATGTGGTCAGGAACATTTTCAGCATACCAACAACAGTTTCCATATTTTTCTTTATGAGTCAGAAATGAAAATATAAGTTTTATCAGTGCTGGATTCACACATCCTCTGAACAAGTTACAGCAGTCACATTCATATTCCAAAGATCAGGGCTTTTTTCCTCATAGAACGCTCAGAACAGAGTTCCGGCACCTTTTTTCGATGGAACCTTATAGGGTAGGCAAGGCAGGTTGTATAACATGTGTGAGTTCTGGCACCTTTTTCTTTTACAAAAAAAGCACTGCCAAAGATTAATTATGACCAAAACGATTGGGTTCATACAGTACACCAAACCCAAACCAAGCAAACCAAAACATGGTTGAGTACAATGTTTCAGCTAGTGTGTTTAAAAATAAGATATACTGTACTTGTTGAATTCTGAAATCTCATTCAAAAGACTTCATCAGCATTCATTTCAGCTAGGACGGACTCTTCAGTGCAATGTTAAATGCTGAAGTTAACTTTCTGCAAATCTCCAAAATGGTTGGGATTACAACAACAATTAGCTATGGGGCTGGGAATTCTAGAAGTTGCAATCCTAACACATATGGGGGGTTAATTTACTTGGAAAGGATGTTTTAAGATAAGATATAGATATAGAAATATTAGATTTTCAATAAATCAGTTATGTTTCTTTCTAAGATGAAAGTGAAAGAATTCTATGCCTTAGGAAGGAGAAGAAAGAGAACTTAGGCAGCTCAGAGATTTAAATGCACAAAAAGAAATACACTTTTCACTTAAGTGAAATAAACCTTTTGGAAAACAAGCAGTTTCGTTGAGCACCTAACTGAAAGGTCAACTAAAGGTTCTTTGCAGACTCATCAATTAAATCAATTAAACTATTGCTTTTGCCAGTCTTCAGAATATTCATTACAACTTTGCCTGACCTGAAAAAACAAGAAATAAATAAGAATTTTACACCTGAAATCCTACCCATTTCTTCTCTAGATATCCTACTAGTTCTAAAATATATGAATGCGTTTTTCACCTCTGCAGGGCCAGAATTTTTTGTCTTGCTCCTTTATTGTCAAAATCCTCATTTCTATTGCTTAGATCCCTTATAGTCCATCCTTTATCTCTTCCACTTTGCTATCTAATTTAGCTCTTCCAAGTGCAACCCTATCTTCCAAGATCAGCATTTTTCAAATTAAGAAACACTGGAACTTCAGATCTACTTATGTATCTTTGGGTTTACCTATGCTTTGGGTTCATTATCCTCCCTCTTTCATATAAATAAATATGGATTTTGAGGAGAAAAAAACTCTGCATACTGTATACCCAGACATAAAATGTGGGATTGAAAGCTCATAATAAATTCCTTGCTGAATTGATATTCCCAGAATAAAATGAGAATATAGACCAACAGGGCATACATAAGCTAAATATTTCTATAGAGTCCTTGAGATTATAAAAGATTTTTGCTAGACTGGGGTTCTATACCTACTTCTGTGAAATATATTCTATATTTCAATGGCTATAATGTTCCATCACTGGAAAGTTGAACTCATAGAAGAAACCTTCCAGGCTATATTTACTTCCTATTCTAATTGCAAAAAAAAACAGAAACCAATTGCCCTCCTAAGAACCTCACTGTGCCAGGTGTTAACAAAAAAAGTGATATATTGCAACCAGCATATCTATCTATAGTTATATGGGAAGGCCAGATGTAATCTTTTTCCTACTGTTTACAAGGACACTCTGGGATAGTTCTTTCCATTTTCAGCCGTGGAAACATACTATTCCGAGATTTGAAGCTAATTATCAATGGTGCTATTCCACTGGGGTTAGAGTTTCTTAAAATATCAATGGCTAAATCATGCCATCAAATCTTGGAGCATGATCCGGTTCATGGGCATGGAAGTTAGGAATCTCAATATTTAAAGACAGCATTTGGGTATTGGAGACGAGAGGCAAACAAAAGAAGCCCAGCATCAAATGCTCGTGTTTGAAGATCAAACTAAATGTGCTTCCTAAAAATACACTGAAAACCACCTCTGAATAACCTGCAGAGCTAAAAAAAAACAAAAAACAAAACAAAACAAAGGAAAACCTTTCATGAGGTGCAATAAATGTTCTCCTGGAATCACATCCTACTTGGATACGCTCACAGCTTCTTAAGGCTCAACTTCCCAGTGGTAATCTGATCAGCCATCTCCCACGCAGGAGTTATTCTATCTTTACTGATGCATAAGCTGCTTGGAGAACTTTTTTAAGTGAAAGGGGGAGATGGGGTTTAAGAAAGTCTGTACTGGAAGTCAATAACCTAAGGTTCCTCTACCAGCATCAAACTAAGTTAAATTTTGGCTAGCCAGTATTTTCTTCTGCTCACAACCGGTTGTTCATATTTATAGTCACATTGAAGATGGGTATCTTGATTTGCTGCAGAAATCAAGGGACCCGAGGGGCAGAATTCCCCATGAGAAGAGTGTCCTGTTGCAAACAAGAGGAAAGAGAATTATGTTGAGCCTCAGACTGTCTTTTAACTGAAAGAGTAGGAATGTGTTCTGACTGAAAAATCCTCTTTTTCTGGAGAAAGCAGGGGTCAAATAATCAAATAATCTATCCAATGTTCTCTATTTTAGTGGGCCTTTTGCATTCCCATTTTCCACTTATTAAAAGCCATCACTTCATATACCTGATAGTGCCTGTTTACTATTCCTTGAATCTACTAAGAGTGATGAGTCACATCCTGACAATGGAGTCCAATTTTCTACTCTGAATTGTCTACCAAGGGCAACTAGATGTCATGAGAAAAGGATTGCTCTAATAGTCCCTGACTCACATAATTACTTGTTTCATCATCCACTCAAATCTTCAGTAAAGTCTATAGTAATCCACAACACCTGCTTTAATAGAGGGAATAAGAGATAGTTCGTACTCAAGGCACTGAGTACAATAAAGATCATTTGGAGGATACTAAAGACAGTTGTAATGGTGTAAATGTTCAGAATAACATTTGATAGCTGTGGAAGGCATCATTACAAAAACCTGTTCAGCTCGCTTCTTCCCTCCATAGCTGCTATTACTGTAGTGGCACAGTAGTTAGAAAGCAGCACTGCAGGCAAACTCTGCCCGTTGCCAGGAGTTCAATCCCGACCAGCTTAAGGTTGACTTAGCCTTACATCCTTCGGAGGTTGGTAAAATAAGAACTGTTGTGGGCAATATGTTGATGCTGTAAATCACTCAGCGAGTGCTGTAAAACACTATTGCTATTGCTATTGTGAAAATATAGTAGGTGTTTCTTGAATCCGTTACAAATCAGATTTACTGCATTTTTATTTTAAAAGGCAAAGCTACCTTTGAGTTAAGCTCATCTTCTGGTCACCCATGTTTTCTTGGCAGTAGTATATAATGGTCTGCTACTGCCTGGTTCCTGGCTGGTTTTGCCTTTCCAGACTAACCTACATCCCTAGGATGAGCTTCCTAGACCAAAGTGAGCCAAGTGCTGCCACCTGCTAAGGCAATTTTATTTACCACTGTTTACAATGTTTGTAAATCATTTTGGGAAGACGGTTATTCTAAAAGGCAGGATATAAATAATTTAACAGATTTGCTTTTAATTAATTATGAATTAGTTTGTAATTAAGCAAGCATCTTTCAATTCTACTGTTAAAGCATATGCAATCAAAGAGGTTTCCAATGCAACCCAGATAGTTTCAGCTAAATTACACCAAAAAAAGCACTTGGCTGATATTGAGAAATAATTTACTAGTTTCTTTGCCTTTGGTTTGAAGTAATTCTAGTTCATACATGCAGGTTTATTTGGTCATTATATTTTTTTTCCAAATTAAGACCATTTTAAAATAAAAGGGGAAGAAATCTCTTAGATCATCTCAAGGGCCTATCAGGATCAGTATTTGTGTACATCAGATCCTTCTGAGAAGGTCATCAACAGAAACCAACAACCATGCCTTTAAACACAAGATGTCTATTTAGCTAGTTAAATCTCTTTTCCATGATAATATCAAATTCTCTTTTAATAATATCCACATTAGTGCTACCAAAACATCTAATGTGAATGAATTCCACAACTGATGTATTATGTGGAAATTATTTCTGTGTCTCCAAAAGCCATTGCTAATGCGTGCATTGGAAAAGGGTGAAAACTTACAATATATTTTCACGTCATAGTTAACACAAAATCTAGCCCACCCAAAGACAGAACCAACAACACTACTCTCTATGCCACATGGCGGCAAAGTATTAGATTGTGGATTGCTTTAAGTCTGTTAAAAATAAATCCATTTACAGATTCCTTCCCAGCTGGAAGCAACTGTTATACTGAATTCACCTGAGAGCTTCCTTAAAAAAAACCATGTATGGGGTGATTTGCAGCCAAGCAAATTGGAGAAGTTGCTACTGGGTGCACTTACAGATCAATAAAATTTTGTCCAGGCTTTGTTGCTATCACATTCCCTACCTCGCTAAATCACTCTCCTGCCTTCTCACCAATAGTTTAACTTTTACTTACATGTACATTATCCAAATACTTTCCTGGGCTAATGCCAGAATCATGACAACAACCTTTTTGAGGCAGGATCACCAGACTGGCCCACAGAATCCTACATGTAATCACATAATGGATTAAAATCATGGCATTAAAATAAACACAAACCCGTGGATGTGTCCATGTAAAATAAATGATTTAAAGTAATTGCATCCTTACTTAATAATATTTTTATGGGAGTTATAATTTTTTTTAGCAGCAGCCTACTGACCTGCAAAGTAATATAGGCTTTTGCACACACTGATACAAGATCTGGATTTAGTCTTAAGAATATTATTACACTTTTGCCTCAGCTAAGACTATTGAATCCCATAGTGGCCAATTAGATTCTTATGGAAAGTCCATTAGCAGGAAGCTTGAAACACAAACAGAAAAACCATTCTTTTACTGATTTTGTCTTTTTTCCCCTGTAGTTAACATTCAGAACCTTTTACCCTGCTACTAGAATATAACCATTAATAGCCACTAACTGTCCTAGTTGTAAGTCATCATTACATGTTGCGGTAGCAAATTCCATAGTTGTATTAAATGTTGTACAAGTAATCAGCCCTGAAAACCATTCATTTTCCAGTGCTTCTCAAAAGAGCAAATCCTTGTAAAAAGTACAAATTTGAGTCTATGGGGCTACTTTGGAATCAGCCTCATCAATCCAAAGGCTCAGTTTTTAAAAAGGATGAAAACATTTGTTCTGAAAGCTAAATTACAAAAGGTACAGATAAGAGGCTTGTCAAGGCATGATACGTTTTCAAAAAAACAGATGCCAACATTGTGACAATGGGCGTCAATTAAAGGGGTCATGTAAATGACATAAGGATAAGACTGTATTTAACATGTCCTTTTTTGGGATCCAAAATTACCTATCAATTGTAAACAGGAACCATTCAGTTCAGTTTCATCTGCTTTATATATTTTTAAATCTATTCAAATATATATATTTTTTAATCCCATTTATATCCCGCCCTTCTCCGAAGACTCAGGGCGGCTTACAATTTAAAGCACAAATCAATGTGCTTAGCAATATTTCAACCCTGTCAAAAGAACCCTTGTTCTGTATCCATTTAAAATGCATGGGATATAGCCCAGCCATATACATTTCCCCCTGAAATAGGAAATACAAAAGTAAAAGGGTTTCCCATAACATTAAGGAGAGGCATTAACAGAGATGAACAGATCCTTAACCATGCAGACTTAACGATACTGAAACGTCTCTGTGTAAGCCACACTCCAGGTCTTCTCAATGCTTTGAAAGTCTCCCAAGCCATTTGTATAAATTAGGCTGAACTGGATATCTAAATTAGCTTAGATGAATGAAATTCTATACTCAAAGTTGTCAACTTATGGCAGTGGTCTAAAGATCTGCCCTGCATAGTTGAAAGAAATCTTAGATGGCCTTTGTGATACAGACTTGGAGAAATTCTACCTATAGTTTCTGAAGAGCTCTCCTTTCTATGAAAACAAAAGAAGCAGACTCCATTACAATATACAATCAAATGACACAACAAAAAGTACAACCCCATGTACTTTACAGGCCAAATAATAGAGCTGTACCAAGTTCTAACTATAAACACAGAAAACGTTCATCCTTTGTGTTTCTGAATTCCCCCAAAAATAAATTTCCCTTGCTTTAAATCTAGCAATTTCTACCTTAACAGCAAAAAACATAGTTTATTTGAAATTAGATAATCCATTTTGCTAATTTAGAATAGTCTATAATATTGAAGACCACTCGGAGGCTCCAGCTGGTACAGAATGCAGTCTCCCGGTACTCCCATGTTACACCTTTGCTCCGCGAGCTGCATTGGTTACCAGTTGTCTTCCGGGTGAGATTCAAGGTTCTGGTAATGGTCTTTAAGGCCCTACATGGCATGGGTCCGGAGTACCTCGGGGATCACCTGCTGCCGGCGTCAACTTCCCTCCGCCCTGTGCGTTCCCACAGAGAGGGCCTCCTCAGGGTGCCTCCGGTCAGAGAATGTCGGCTGGTGGCCCCCAGGGGGAGGGCCTTCTCTGTGGGCGCTCTGGCTTTATGGAATCAGTTGCCGGTCGAGCTCCGGATGGCACCTGACCTTCGCTCCTTCCGACGCGGTCTGAAGACCCATCTATTTGAACAAGCCGGCCTGGCCTGATGGGGGATGTGTTGGGGTTTTAATGGGGATTTTTATATTATTATTGATTGTTTTAGCTGGGCTACTATTTAATTCTTTTTAATTTTTGTATTCTGTATTTTTATATATGCCCTGTTCACCGCCATGAGTCCTTCGGGAGAAGGGCAGTATACAAATATAATAAAATAAATAAATAAAATAAATATTGGAAGATGCTAATCTGACTGATTTCCTTGAGGGAGGGAAATGCTCTATAACATACAAATGAAAAGATACTGCCTCCGTCCGGTTCCCCTCAAATAAAATATTTTTCCTAAGAAGATCTTAAGAGCTCATTGGAAAACATCAGAGTGGAGACTATTTTGCTGAATCAGGTTTAGGCCCATCTAGTCAGCAGACTATTTCATGAAATTCTGCAGATGTCTCTAGGAAGTTTACAAGTAGGATATCCAAATATTGTTCCTCTTCTATTGCTGATCTCATAGACTTGGTGTGCAGAGGTGGACCAAACCATGCCTGAAAGTAGTGGCCAGTTATTGAGGCTAGTAGCCACTAATAAACCTGTTTTTTAGGAATTTGCCTACTTCCCTTTCAAGCCAACTAAACTAGCAGAACACATCTTGTGATAGCTTATTCTAATATTGGTTATATACAGGTAGTTCTTGACTTACGACTGGTCACTTAGTGAACAACAGACTCCCTTCCCAAAAGCTACCTATGACCTGGTATCAAAGTTTGGATATGCCCCCTGCCCACCCAGTGATCATGTAACCATTATTTTGGCCGCTCAGCAACTGGCCTCTAGAGTTGTTGCACGCTGTGTAGATGATTTCTCTGAACTATCTACAATGACTCCAAGATCTCTTTCTTGCTGACAGCTACCAATCTACATCAATGATTAGTAGCTCTAAAGCTCATTACTTTACATTTCCTGCCACTGAACTGTATCTGCCATTAAGTGGTGCAGGCAGATCCCTTTGGAATTGTTCACAGTCCATTTCGGTCTTTGCCACCTTAAATAACTTTGAAGCATCTGCAAATTTTGCCATCTCACTTGGATATGCCTAAGTCTAAATAGTTTATAAAATGTTGAATAATATCGGATCCAATAAAGATCCTTGCAGTACCCCACTTCTTACATTCCACTAATTACCCATTTACGCCTCCTTTTTTCTATTGCTCAACTAATTACCAATATATCGGAGGCCTCCTCTGCAATTCCACGGTTGCTAAGCAAGTGCTCATCAGTAACTTTATGAGGAATTTTGTTAAAAAGTATTTTGAAAGTCCAAGTTTAGAATACCAACAAGGTCACTTCCACCCACATATTTGTGGACACGATGAAAGAAGGCATTCTTTTACAGATTCTCATCTACACTTTGAGTAAATTTTTACTGTCATTTTTTACTGTGGGCACAACGACACACATCAAAAATGAAATTTAGTTGCCCCGCTCTCAAAGTGACACATACATGACACACACCTAATCATACTATATACAACATATACATACTATATACAACATAATTATAGACCTACAGCCCTACATATACATAACATATGAATATTAAATACTGCCCATCTTGAATATATAACGGAAGGAGGAAGCTTAAGAGTTCACAAGGTTTATACCATATGGAACGAAACTGTGGCTGAATCTGGATGTTCTGCTTTGGATACCACGGAGCCTCCTCCCAGAAGGTAACAAGGAAAACAGGTTGTGAAGAGGATGTGTAGTGTCCCAGACAGTCTTACGGACCCTGCTCAAGCAACGCTTCTGTGCTATGTCCTGGATGGGAGGGAGGGAACTGCCAATGATCTTTTCGGCCATCCTCACCACTTTCTGCACCGCCTTCCTGTCTGAAGCAGTGATGCTTCCAAATCAGACTTCACCTACACTACTGGCAACTCCAAATACCTTTCTACTAAAGGGAGCAAAAGGAAACAAATTTAAGGAAAAGGGAAGCGCAGTAAAAAAAGAAAGAAAAAAAAGGGGGGGGGATTGCATGTGTTTGTAGATTGGTTATATTCAGTTCAGAGAAGTGAACGGATAAAACTGGCTTTCTAGCAACCCCCAGCTTCAAGGCACTTTTATTTTATTTATTTATTTATTTTTATTTTAATTCCATTTATATCCCGCCCTTCTCCGAAGACTCAGGGCGGCTTACAAGCTTAGCAGTAGCCTTCATTCTATGTATATGCCTGCTTATTAGGGCTTTCACACACACCCCAAGTGGCATTATTACAAAGTCAGCTTAATTGCCCCAAACAATCTGGGTCCTCATTTTACCTACCTTGGAAGGATGGAAGGCTGAGTCAACCTTGAGCCTGGTGGGATGCGAACCTGCACTAATTGCAGGCAGCTGGTGTTACTTAAGGAGGCATTAGCCCACTGCTCCACCAAGGCTCTTTTAGTTTCTACAGAGTTTCTGCAATACAGATAACTTCATAGCAGTCTTCTTATGAAGAATCAGGATAAAATATATGAAGAACAGTTGCAGGAGTTGGAATTAAATTATGTCTACTTTAATGAAAAGAAGGACTAGGGGGTTAGCAGTGTTCCAACATCTCGGGGGCTGCCCCAAAGAGGAGAGAGTCAAGCTATTTTCCAAAGCGCCTGAAGGCAGGACAAGAAGCAACGGATGGACACGAATCAAGGAGAGAAGCAACCTAGAACTAAGGAGAAATTTCCTGACAGTCAGAACAATTAATCAGTGGAATGATTTGCATCTCCAGAATTTTTCGGTGTTCCAATGCTGGAGGTTTTTAAGAAGAGATTGGACAACCACTTGTCTGGCACGGTATAGGGCAGACATGTCAAACACAAGGCCCGGGGGCCGGATCTGGCCCGCAAAGTGGTTTCATGCGGCCCGCAAAGCCATCCTGGAAACAGCGAGGGAACGGCCCCCACTGCCTTGGCCCTGGCCCAGACACCCTCCTTCTGCCAGAGACCCCCAGATCTGTCCCACTCCTGCCCAGGCCCCCATAGGCACCCTTGATGCGAACAATGTAGAGCTGGCCACGCCCACCCAGTAGGCCATACGCACTCTAGCCCCGCCCACCCAGTAGACCACGCCCACCCTGGCCATACCCACCTGGCCCCGAGGGCAACCGCAATGCTGATGCGGCCCTCAATGAAATTGAGTTTGACACCCCTGGTATAGGGTTTCCTGCTTGAGCAGGGGGTTAGACTAGAAAACCTCCAGGGTCCCTTCCAACTCTGTTATTTTTCAATCTGACATGCTTGTTATTGTACTTTGACAATAAAGGTTTATTATTATTATTTTGGTACATTGGAATTGCAAATCTCAGCCCTCCTATTGGTGAGGGATTCAGGGAATTACAATCGCAGTGCAGATGAAGGACACCAGACTGGAAAAGACTGCATTACTTTTATTTCACCTGCAGTAAAATCAAAAGCTAAACAGCTTAACTATTACTACAAGTCATAAAATAAACATATTGCACTGCACAAGGGAGAAGGTATTTCTATCCTGCAGACCTACCACAGAGAAGAAACAATTCCTGAATCAAGAGACAATAAACCTAATCATGTTACCACTAAAACTTTGCTCTGTTCTTTCTGAGTTAATGATTGCATTGACTGTATCAGGGTGGGGTTAACTGTGCTATCATAGATACCTCTTGGGTAACAATTACACTAGTCAACAAAAAGCAACATCCAAATACCAACCAATTATATCAGTTGTTTTTGGTTTTCATTTCCTAAAGAAATGTGAGTGGGACAGGGGAAAAGAGGATTCAAGGATCTAGGAAAAATCAATGGATGGAGACAAAAGCCAGGGACAAATTATCACCTTTGGTAGACATGCCCTAAAGCAAAAAAAATTCTGGTCAAAAGTACATATGTGGTTAGATCGAATGTTAGGAAAACATGTAGACTACAAACTGCAACTATTTCTTTTAGATATAATCTCAGAAAAGTATGATAAAGCATTTGTATATTTAATACTACATGTACTAACAGCAGTGAGAATTGCATTTGCTCAGTCCTGGAAAAATGAAGAAACTCCAGCAAAGAAGACATAATTAAGAAAATTTTGGATTGTGTGGAAATGGATAGGCTTACACTGAAAATGAAAAGGAAATAAGATACAGAATATTTTCAAACATGGGATAATTTTTACAAATGGTTAGAAAAATGCAGTAAAGAGTAGGAATAAAAACTGTATTACTATTAATGTTAAATATGCGAACCCAGACAACACATTGCTTACTAAGCACTGAAGATTGTAATTGTAAAAAATCAATAAAATATTTTTTTTAAAAAATCATTGGATGGATCATCAAAGAATATATTTTGGAAATGTGTTTTCTTCCCAAACAGAAGTGGGAATGCTGTATCACACAAGGACTAGAATGTTTGAGACATTATATTAAAGAATTCCCAGTTCCAAAGAAAGATTTGCAATCTTCAGGAATGCAAAATTTATCCTAATATGTCCTTTAAAACACACACACACACACACACACACAAAGTTAAACTAAAAAAGAGCACATATTTTTTAAAGGGAAAGGATCAAAATTCTAATTGCTCAAAATGTTATTTAAAAATATATTTATTTAAAAGTTATTTGGGGCTGGTTGTGCTTTCCAGAGATCCACCTCGGGTCAGTGTGCTTGTGTACGTACCGTACATGTCAAACTAAAGGCCTCCATTCACAGTATGAGGAGAAAACAATAAACTAATCAAAGAAGTACCAAGCACAAAACCCACAGTCCCACCAACACTGGCACTGTATATAAACAGAGAGCAAAGCCCAGACTCCCTAGATCTGATTGGGAAATGAATCATCTGCAGAAAAACAACCAAGCTCAGAGAGCATCAAGGGCTTCATGCTGTGACTTATCTCAGAGAGCTGTCAGAAAGAGTCACCACAGAGACCCACGGTTCGCTGCCAGCTCTTCTGGGCTGCAGATTTGGAAGATAATGGTTTTGTCAAGTCATTTGAGTACTGGAGGGAAAAGGGAAACAAAAAAAAATCTCACACTTGTGCTTTCACCTAGGAATTGCAATTTCATGAATTAAGGGCTATCTAACTTGTCCACCCAGACTCACCCATCTGAGGTAGCCATCTTATTCTATGTTATGTAAGAACCAGATTTGGGCAGTATTTTACTTCATGCTGTGCTTGAGTAAGGCTGATATACTTAAATCAGAAGATCGGAGAGAAGACTAAGTAAGGCATGCAGGTTTTGTGGTTCCTATTATGCACTTTCCTATTTTATAATTTGGCAATTACCATCTCTTACAAATTTTAAGTGGATTCTACTACGCGGGTTTTATTTAATGTCTGAGCAACAGGAAACAGAAAATAATGGCTTTGCAAGCTTCGCCACTAGCTGAAACACCCATGAGCAATTGAAAAATCAGCTAAGTTTAGGGCAGCTCCAGCTTTTTCCTTTCAGGAAATAAAAAGTTTTAAAGAAGAGCAAATGTCTATTCCTCCCAGGTTTTCTGTTTATGTGAAAAATGTCAGCAAATCTGCTTTCCACATATACCGCAGTAGTGGCTGTCACGGGAAAAGTATGACAGGAAAACACTTCAGGACCATCACGGAATGGACTTCAATGTAGCTCTAACGGCATTTGACATAGTTACGATGATAGGAATCGGCAATTCTTACGGCTGTGGAATACTTCATACTACGAAACCTGGAGACTAAAACATATGAAGAACGGTTGTAGGATTTGTGTTTGGATAGTCTAGAGAAAAAAGGGACGCGGTGGCTCAGTAGGTTAGGACGCTGAGCTTGTCGATCAGAAGATCGGCAGTTTGGCGGGTCGAATCCCGAGTGCCGCGTAGCAGAGTGAGCGCCTGTTACTCGTCCCAGCTTCTACCAACCTAGCAGTTCGAAAGCACGTAAAAAATGCAAGTAGAAAAATAGGGACCACTACGGTGGGAAGGTAACAGCGTTCCGTGCGCCTTTGGCGTCTAGTCATGCCGGCCACATGACCACGGAGACGTCCTCGGACAAACGCTGTTTCTTCGGCTTTGAAACGGAGATGAGCACCGGCCCCTAGAGTCAGAAATGACTAGCACGCATGTGCAGGGGAACCTTTACCTTTACCATTAGTCTAGAGAAAAGGAGGACTGGGACGATCCGATAGCAGTATTCCAGTATTTGAGGGGCTGCCACAAAGAGGAGGGGGTCGACTTATTTTCCAAAGCACCAGAAAGCAGGACAAGAAACAATGGGTGGGAATTAATCAAGGAGAGAAGCAACCTGGAATTAAGGAGAAAATTCGCAACAGTGAGAACAATTAACCATTGGAACAGCTTGCCTTCAGAAGTTGTGGGTGCTTCATCGCTGGAGGCTTTTAAGAAGAAAGTGGACAGTCACTCGTCTGAAATGGTATAGGATCCCCTGCTTGAGGAGGCAGTTGGACTAAAAGACCTCTGAAGTCCCTTCCAGCTCTATTCCGATCGACGTCATCATGATCACCAACGTAGACAGATTTAAAAGGAGCACTAGCTAGGGAAGTGAAACACTCACTGATCCCAGGATGTTCCGTGCCCCACCCCCCAGAGTCAAACCTCCTAATGACCATTCCATTCAAGAAGAGCAGCGTAGTTTCACTTTGGATTCCAGAAACCACCAAAGCATTCCATAGTCTGGGAGGAGGCTCAGCAAGGCTCAGAGGAGGAATGGAACATTTTTATTTTTGTTGTTGTTGTTGTTAGTTGCGAAGTCGTGTCCGACCCATCGCGACCCTATGGACAATGTTCCTCCAGGCCTTCCTGTCCTCTACCATCTTCTCGAGTCCATCTAAGCTCACACCTACTGCTTCAATGACTCGATCCAGCCACCTCATTCTCTGTCGTCCCCTTCTTCTAGTGCCCTCAACCTTTCCCAGCATTAGGCTCTTCTCCAGTGAGTCCTTCCTTCTCATTAGGTGGCCAAAGTATTTGAGTTTTAGCTTCAGGATCTGGCCTTCTAAAGAGCAGTCAGGGTTGATCTCCTCTAGGACTGACCGGTTTGATCGCCTTGCAGTCCAAGGGACTCGCAGGAGTCTTCTCCAGCACCATAGCTCAAAGGCTTCAATTCTTTGGCGCTCAGCCTTTCTTATGGTCCAGCTTTCACTGCCATACATTGCAACTGGGAAGACCATAGCCCTGACTATACGCACTTTTGTTGACAGGGTGATGTCTCTGCTTTTTAGTGTGCTGTCTAGATTTGCCATGGCTTTCCTCCCAAGGAGCAAGCGTCTTTTACTACAACCTTTTTATTTTTACTTATTTATTTATTTATTGCATTTATACACCATCGATCTCACTAAGAAGGAACTGTGAAAGTTCCATTTTCCAAAAATGTGAATTTGGTATAGCTGATACTGATCAGAACTGATTTCTAGATATGTTACATAATTTCTTCTCCAAACAGCATTTGTGGGATGATTTTCCCATAGAACATTTTAATGAATATTAAACTGACACTTTCCATATGCTAAGTATTTCATGACTGCCCCAATTACCTTAATTGCTGTTATTTTAATATACCGTACTTTGTGTGAGCTCTCCAAGATAATATCCCATTAAACAGTATTCCTAAATAGTTAAATTACTGTTCTATAGTGGCTTCTTCAATACAATGATTAAACCTTTGGACTAATTAACCAAATTGGACTTTTCCTCAATTAAAGCTCTTTTTTACAAGATTCCACTTAACTTTTGCAAATGTACCTTTCTAAAAGAATCCAAATGTTGGGTTACAACGCTTGGATCTGTTAATCCAGCAAAATGTTGACTGTTAGGAACTACACAGATATTCTCCATGATGATTTGTTATGACAGTGTTCCAGCCCCTTGTAAAGAGGTCCTGCCTGAGTCCAATAGGGTTTTGATAATTATCAACCAGTCTCCAATTGTCAGACGTTCAAAGTAGTCCAGATCAGGAAACCAAAACCAAAAATACTAATGCTACCTTTATTGTAAAGTAACAACAACAGAATCTTGCAGCCCTGACTCTTGTAACTCTTGACTTGCTTCAGAAATTAATTTGGTACATTAAAGACCTTTCTAATGAATGCTTTTCCTATGTCAGAAACTGCTGGCTTTACGTTCCAAAGATTCAGAGAGGAGATGCTCTCTCCACCCCATATCTCCTTTCGACTCAGATTTGTCTTATCAGACCCTTGTCTAGTTTGCGGCGTTTCCTCCTGTCTCTCAAGGTTATTCTCAGAGCCCATGAGACCAAGCTTCCCTTTGGGGGGAAAGTTGTTGAGAAGACCGTCAGTCTGCAACTGATGAGAACCGTAGGAGAAACTAGACAAATCTAGATTAGATTTTCAGTCTGGTTTCAGGCTGGCATTTAATACAGTACTGAGATAGTTGTACTGAAATTGCTAGGTGAGGGCATCTTCTGGTTTAGGGTTGGTATCATCTTTATCCAATTCAGTCTGGTATGCATTTTCATAGATCTAGTGGGGGGAGGCTTCGGATAGTCACTCATGGCCTAATCACGTCACAGTTTGGTTACTGCAATATATGCTACATGACAACTTGACAACTACTCAGAAGCTTCAACCAGTTCAAAATGCAGTGATGCAACTATGCCCGTGTAACATCTCTGTTTTGCAAGCTGCACCAATTGCCAGTTTGCTTCCAAGCGTGATTGTTATCTTTCTATAAAGATAGATTTGTTATATTGGTTGCCGGTTGCTTTCTATAAAGTCCTAGAATGGCAGAGGGCCTGCTTACTTGAGAGGGGGCCTCTCTCCCACAACATCTGCATACTGATTTGTAGCAGCATTTGATGAAATGAGATTCCCCCCCCCCAAGATTTAGATGACACACCCACCCACCCACCCATTTTGTTGTTGTTTAGAAGAGCAGTGAAAACTGCTTCAGCCAGGATTCAGTAAGGGAGAATGAGACCTCTTGCTTCATTGTGCTTGCCCTCTTTTATCTTTTACTAAGGTTATTATGATTTCTTCATTTGGTTGTGAAATACCCAGAGTTGTTGAGAGGTGAGTGGCATACAAATTTAATGGACTGTTACGATGGGTCACAGAACAACAGCCAGATGTTTAGACTGGATTTGGCATTTTTGTTCACCTATTGAATTCTTCCGAAGGACCTGGGACAGGCAGATATTGTTTGTAAGGTACTGTCACAGAATGTTAACTGTTTCAAGTAAAGTTGCTTCTTGCAATCGATTGGTGATGATGTTTTTCAGTGGTGATGGTGTTCTAACGGTTGTGGTTAATATCCACAAATTGATTCCTCATGTCTTCCAACAGTTCATCCATCACTGCTTTAACTGTCCACATCTACCTTGTAGCTGGCTGTCCTTTTGTTTCCTCTTGCCTTCCACCTTGCCTGTCACAACAGAGTTCTCCAGAGATACAGGTCTTCACATAATGTGTACAAGTATAAGAATTTGGGTCTGAGTCATTTGTGCTACAACTCTGAGTTGATTTGGAACTAGACTGTAAATGCTGTTTAGTAAAAAAAATAATAAAAAAAGCTTTCTGCAAAACTCAGCAAGCATTTGTAGCTAAAACTAGCCATGACTACACTGCCTTCCAGAGACAGTTTACAAAATATATCACATATCCAGAATAGCATTGGCTAGAATTCGAATGGAAGCATAGTATTGAGTTCATGTCCATTTCTTATGCAAGTCCCAAAAAGTATCTGGATGTCCACTAATGTTTAACCTGACTTTTATTTATGGAAAATAAATGTATTTATTTATTTTTAAATTACTTGAGCTTCATTAAAGTATTATGTATTTAACTTATGTACCACCAATTTCGGCAAACTAACCCGTGACGGATCGTAATGAAAACATCCACCATAAGGAACAGTAAAACAGAGTATGCCTGTCCAATTCCTTAAAAATAAAGAGTAAAACCATAACGCGAAGAATCAGAAAAGGGGAAATGAACATCTTTTTTAAAAAAAAAATTAGTCACAATGACGTGGAAAAGCCAAGCTCTGTATCCAGAATTATACTTAATACCGCAATGTAACAATTAATAACTTGCTCCAGAAATTAATTTGATACATCAAAGACCTTTCTAATTAATGTTTTTTTCTAGATCAGAAACTCTTTAAGGCCCTCTGCTATTCTTCATATTCTTCATGCAGGCATAAGGGACATTTTTAGCAGAGACCTGTATAAATTGCTCTGGTTGCTCATGTGTGGGCACTTGGGGATTCTCACACCCACATCTTTCTCCATCTAGACCAGACATGTCAAATACAAGGCCTGGGGGCCGGATGCGGCCCGTGAAGTGTTTTCATGTGGCCCGCGAAGCCATCCTGGAAACAGTGAGGGAACGGCCCCCACTGCCTTGGCCCTGGCCCAGAGACCCTCCTTCTGCCAGAGACCCTCAGATCTGTCCCACTCCTGCCCAGACACCCATAGGCACCCTTGATGTAGAGCTGGCCACGCCCACCCAGTAGGCCATACGCACTCTAGCCACGCCCACCCAGTAGGCCACGCCCACCCTGGCTATATCCACCCGGCCCCTGGAGGGCAACCGCAATGCTGATGCGGCCCTCAATGAAATTGAGTTTGACACCCCTGATCTAGACAAACCTGAATAAGTACAGTGTTACAGTGGAAGGATAAAGCAATACATGTTTGTCATTCCCTACTTCAACAAAACCTGCTTGCAGAGCTTTGTTTTCCACTGTGTGAAACTGTAGTTTTTTGAGCAGTGTAGTTAAGATGTTGAAATGCTCTTCTTCCCTCCCAAGCCCGATTCCTACTACTGTTAGTAACACAGCTTTGTGTTTCCTATTAGCCAGCTGATCCAGAGATTACAAGAGATAGGTGGTTATCTCCACGGCTCCATGGCCTAAAATCCAGTAAACTCCCACTTTTGGATTTGGACACTTGTAGATACATGACTAGATTTGCCAAGGATCTTCTGGCCCACATAGGACTATGTACACTCCATTGAAAATACTGCTTTCTAAAACAGGTGTTTGCACAGCAACCTTCTCACTGAGGGCTGCAATATAACAAGTCTATGACTACATCTTGCTTACTTCTTCCATTAGGCATCTGAAATAAGTGGACCGTATTAAACACGCTGTTACTAATATCACTTTAATCAATGGTTTGTTTTTCAACGTCTGGGGGAGGGGGAGGACCATGACAGGTACGAAATGAGGAGCCCAAGAAATCTTTAATTAAAATGCTCAGGAATGACAGCAAAATGAGATAAATGCCTGTCTGTAGTATCCAAAGGAAATTGCTGGTGAAGAAAAACAGTAAGAGCAAGCTCTCAGATCAGTTAAGAAAATGAAGAATTGGCTAACAAAAATTTGTTTCCAAACAGGATCTGCATTCCACTGGAAACCAAGTTTTAAAAGTTTGGATAGTATGACTCACTGCTGGTACTACCTCACAGCATGTTGAAATCCATCACCAGTCTTTGCATTAAATCTTTTATCTCTATATATTTTAGCATCTCTGAGGTTCTTTCCTTGCCAGTTATATTTTGACAAGCAAAACAAACAACGGAAACCCTTTAAGGTTGGTTTTTTTTTAAATTGCTTTAAATTTGTTGCAACGGCTGGTCTTGAAAATTTAGACTGGGCAGTGGGGAGAATGTGTGTCCCGATGACACAGCATATTCTAATAATTGGTGGCAATCCCAGTTATTCTGCTAGCAATTAATAGGTGTTAACTGTGAAGAGGACATATGTCTCCCCTTAAGGACATTTGAATTTGGAATCACTGAAAAATTCACGCGCATTTGCTACAAATCACAATGACCAACATAATAATAGTATCAAAGTATGTACTGCAATATCACAAACCAAAGCCCAGGGGTTTGTACTTGTGTCCCAAGTATATAACATCTTCAATGGATGTCCATGTGGGTTTGTGGAAACATTTCTCAGTGTTTCCCCAAAATTTAGCAACAAACTGAGCAAACTTTTTATCTAAGCCATTAAAATAACATTAAAGAGTTAAGAGTGAATCTGTGATCCCAATGCTTTGTGTTGTATTTTTCATCTGTTTGAAGCTCATAATTTCAGTCAGATGTAATGTTGGCAGTCTGTGACCTCAGGGGCTTGAAAAATGTATGAATTTTCAAAGCTGTTTCTATTTCATGTTCAGCTGCTTGCTTTCCAGTATGATTCATGCTCAGGTGAGTAAAAGTTTTGTAAATGTTTTGAACATCTGAAATGATTAAAATCCATTTCAGATGGGAAATTTTAAAATACCTTCCTCTGCTATGATGACCCATGTGTGAAGCTAATGCTGGATGAATATCTAGAACTTTTAGAATTTTTCAAAAGCTGTAAGGAAACTAGAACTTTAAAAAAACAAAAGGAAACAAGAAAAAAAGCACGCACACACATACATACATACATATATACATACACACACACACACACACACACACACATTACAAAACTAAAAGCAAGATCTTTTTTTAAAAAAAGTCTTCAAACTAGAAATGTACAAAATCCTCATGTTAACATAGCATAAGCAAATGGAAACTTTAAGGTTTTTTTTTAACTGAGCACTTGTGTTAACAGACTAAAAGTATTTGACTTAACTGAAGTAGAAGTAGGGAAATAGGGATCTAAATGCTAATTTGGGGAGAAAATATTCAAAATCTTGTTTTAGATAAAAACAGAGGCAGCATAGTCTAAATTTTTAGTCCTTTGTTGCTTCCTACAAAAACACAGCGATGCCTATGAATACTAACAAAGTTGGGACTTACTTTATCAGTGGCTGGAGAAAAAAAATAAGGGATTAGGAATTAAATCTTTTTTAGTGATTGATAAAGTCAGATAACACGTTTATTGAACAAGTTTGTTGAAGAGACTGGACAGCCATTTGTCTGAAATGGTATAGGGTTTCCTGCCTTAGCAGGGTGTTGGACTAGATGACCTCCAAGGTCCCTTCCAACTTCTACTTCTTCTTCTTCTTCTTCTTCTTCTTCTTCTTCTTCTTCTTCTTCTTCTTCTTCTTCTTATTATTATTATTATTATTATTATTATTATTATTATTATTATTATTATTTTATTATTATTATTTACTATTGATTTGTATAAAAAAACAATAAAAACTTTTTTAAAAAAAACATAGCGATGCCTACCAATACCTTCCTGTTCAATGCCTTTTCAAGCATTATGCTATACAAAAAGAAGTAATATCTAAATTATTGAAGGAAGCTCCTGCTTTGATTATTTTAAGTGCATTTTCTCCTCCACTTCAGTTCATCTGTTTGCTTCTTGAAATTCATCTATCCTGTTTGCAAGGAAGCTACTCAAAGGAAATGTAATTTTTAAAGAGGTTACAAGGCCTGATTGGAGACAAAGGGCCTTTTCATAAATAAAAATTATGCTAAAGCCTAATTCTTTGGAGCATGCTAGAATTTCATTTTTTTTATTTAATAAAAAAAGCATATTAAAAATCAGGTCACAAGGAGCTTGGTAGTTTCCAAGAGAACTGTGCAGGAACACAATGCTAACCATGGCTGAAGCCTATAGCATCGCTACAAAGTCCAACCCAAGGATCAATATTGTTAGTAGAGTACAAACTGAGTTGAAGATTAAGCCCACATTTATTTATAAGATGGGGTGAAACCAAAACATTGAATGGATGTATTTGCCCGAATTTGCTCCAGTGTAGTTACAGCTTTGGAGGCAAGGCAGATCTCTATCGGTGTACTTTGGTACCAAACAAACCCCCAAAAATAAATCCATTTTTTAAATGGAAAAAGAGGTATACAGTACTATGAATTTAAAATGGGTATGTGTATGTGTCAATAGTGTAGAACTATTTATTTATTTAGAATATTTACTTACTTAGGTTTCCCTAAGTCAGCAAACTCAAGCAAACCAGATAACAAATGGGATAAAAATAATCCAATTACAATATGACAAGCACAATAAAATAATTAATAGAGAATAATTGGAATAAATACCGAGCAGTGTTATGGCAACAGATAACTATAAATAGTAAAAAATAAAAAATAACCCGAATGAATAATGAAGTTTTAAACCAGTGGCATAAGGTGGCAGGCAACGAAGTTGATCCCTCCACGAGAGTAAATATTGGAAGCAATCATTGAAGGAATCAAGGCTGTGCACATTATCATCTATTGCAGAAAATCAATCATTGGAACACTTATTTATCAAATCTGGAATTTACAGCTGAGTGTATCTAACGGACATTTTGCCACATTTTGCCATTGCTCCTTCTTGCTCCGGAGCAGCGAAGGGTTAATTAGTTTTAAGATCGAGAGAGGAGCCGGCTGCTATAGCACATCCTAGCTAGCTGCTTTTTATTTCTGTTCTTGCAAGCTGTGCTGCTTCAGCCAACGCTGTCTCTGAAAAGCAGTTGCCTTCCGCAACTGCCAAACCTATTAAACCATCTCTCAATACTGAAAAAAAACATAGCCCTCCAAAGTCAAGGCTAAAAGTTGTGAAGAACAGCTCATCTCGGCCCCAACGCAGGCACTGAAGGGAGATTCATCTAAATAGGGCAGGGGTAGGCAACCTCGGCTGTTTTATGACTCATGGACTGGCTCAGCATAGCTGAGCATAGCTGGCTCAGGAATTCTGGGAGTTGAAGTCCATGAGTCATAAAACAGCCAAGGTTGCCTACCCCTGAAATAGGGTATTATAGTCATTCCAACACCCTAAATTGTTCTTGCTCCATATAATAGTCTCTGTTGCTCCCAGTTATTGGAAATTCCCCTGCAGATCAGCTATGCTGAATTAGAGATCTCCTCTATTCAAATTTTTCGTGAAGTCTTTATCCCACATTAGCCTCCTTTTCCCAAATGCTCTTCCGCTCCCCGCTCCCCCCCTAGCATCCCTTATTGTGAAGCTGTATTCCTCCCTACTGGAGCACAGCGCTATCTTGGCTTGTTTGCTTACAAAACTTGGCAAAATGGCATGAGCAGTGAGGGCACTGTTTCAATAATAAACAACAATTTCTGCCTAGATATGTCTGGGTACAAATAGCACCAAGGCATCCAAATACAGAAAGAAGCACAGGCTGGTATGTTATCGTTCTGGCCCTTCCTTCCAAGGAGGCACTTAAGTGTAGATGGTCAAATTATGCTTTTGGTAATCCTAAAGCAAACAGTTTTTAAGTCAAATCTGATGTCCTAAGGATAATTAACGACAACAATAAACATGACCATAGCTGAGGTTTCTTCACATGAACAAGGTCTGCAACCGAACAAGGAATTTCAGTCAAGAATCCTGCCTTTAACCAGAGTTTATATTACTACTAACATCTATTTTCGACTATAACTAAAAGAAAGGGGTTTATACCATGAATAAAGGCAAGCGCAAGCATGATTTCCTTACGTTCATATTCTTTAACTAAGAAAAATGATGAGGTAGCTTTTAAGAAATTGTTGAAAATAATTCGGATTTTGGATCTGCACCAGTTCATACATATGCATTTAAATTACACATAATTAGTTTCACAGTTGCTCTGTCTCTCACAAGCAGACATCTAGCTTAGAGTCGAGGTATAAACATATTCATTTTCCTCACAAGACTCCCATCATATGCCTTCCATTTAGACATAGGATGTTCCTTTCCTCTTAGCTTGTGCCTTAATATAAACTAAACTCTTCACCCCCACTGGTGCAATGGATTCCTGCTCTTTGAAAAAAAATTGTTTGCTGTGCAGGTCTATAAAATGTACACAGACCTTGAAGCATGTGGTTTGCATACTCCACAAGCAAGAATGTGAAATCTAGCCTTAGGAAGGACACAAATATGCTATTGCTCATGGTACGGCTAACATTCACATAACTATATGAGGGGGTGGGAGGGAGAGAAAAGAAAAAAAAGATGAGGAGGAGGAGGAGGAGGAGGAGAGGGAGCAAGGGAGAGAGAGACAGAGAGAGAATATTGCATATTTAAAATACAGTTATTCCAAGGAAACATTTTTATTTCTGGATGTAAGTCCATCAACGTTTTTATCTCAGAGAAAAATCCACATAAACAGATGGTTAAAAGTCCTATTGAGTTTTTTTCAAGAATACAAATATTAAAACAACTTACTTTTTTGGAAATTTTTGGGTATATTAAAGAAAATTCTATTTCATTACTTAATAAAAGGCAATGTTTGCCTGTCTCTTAAGATTTTAGGCCTCTTAAGATTTTATTTTTCTGAAAATAAAAATGTCATATGAGTGTACAGTAGAGTATTCGGAGCTACCTACACATATTATATGCCGTGTAGTCTTGTCACAAGCGTATGTGCTTTACACTTGCTTGCTAGGCATATGCCACTTGTAGCATATGGTTTGAGATAACTTCCTGAAGTACTAGATGTACTCATCCTAAATCCACTGAAAATTCTACTGTTCTAATGAGAGCTAATTTTAAAAGCACAGAAATAAAACAGAGAGGCTGAATGCAAAAGTACAAAAAGGAGATTATTTCAGATTTTGGAAATGAGATAGTGTGAGGCACTTTCGAGAATGTGTGTGTGTGTGTGTGTGTGTGTGTGTGTGAGGGTCTGTGTGCATGCGCCTGCCTGTGTGTATGTGGAGTTTCCCCAAGTCAGTCTTGGGGACTACACAGTTATGTCCATGAAATTTTCTTGGCAGCATTTTCAGAAGTGCCTTGCCATTGCCTTCTTCTTAGGGTTGAGTCACCCGGCTGGTTTTGTGCCTAAGGGAAAACTAGAACCTAGTCTCCTGGTTTCTAGCTTGGTGCCTTTAACCACTGCACTGCACCAAATTGCCTCTCATATGCCTGCTACCCTGAAGACAGCAAAGAAATACTTTGTGTGTGTGTGTGTGAGAGAGAGAGAGAGAGAAAGAGAGAGAGGGAGGGAGGGAAGGAGGAAAGAGAGAGAGATGCTCTTTCATTATATACAGAAAAGAAACAAACATAGCTGGCAAGGTATCAAATCATGATTCAAAACACATTATTCAAACCTGCAACAAGTAAGCCCACCAAAAACATGTACAAATATTACAGAAGAATACTGTAAACAGAACAGAAGGGAAAGAGGAGTGCATTTGTTATAGAAAACCTCATTTGTATCTCATCATATTCATAGTGATGTCAACACTGACTAAACCCTTCTCTCCCCATTCACGAAACATTTTCAAAAAAGACATATGCACATGTTGTCACCATCAGTCCTTCCCATTGGCCCAATTTCTAGTTGGAAAAATCTCTCCTGGTTCCCAAAAAAACTTCCTTTCCAAATAATAGTAATAAAACAATAATTTTTGCCAAGCCTACAGCATGGGGAAAGCCCCACACACATATACACACACAAAACTTCAAAATATTCACTTCATGGATCACTGAGCATACAACATCATTCCTCTTTCATTTCTGCCTAAGTCTGAAAAGACCAAGAATTCATTCTGACTGACAGAGACCTTTATCAGCCATTATAAACTTCCAAAGTTTAACAAAGCTCTCAGACACATACAGCTGGCACATATCTTCCTCTCTGTTATTGTAGTTGCAAAATGCTTCTCTCTGATTTTAGAAAGATAATTGTTCAGACGATTAGAATTGCACTGGATTTTTTTTTTAACCATTACATCATCTCTTCTGCTCCTCCTGTTTTTTTGCTTCACACTTTCATCAATTACAAGCCTTTATCTTACAGCACTATCCAGTCCATGGGACAGAGGGAAAGGCTACAAGTAATTTAAGAATTTTGTGTGTGTTTGTGTTCAAGTCAAATTTACTTCTGATGACTACCCGGACAGGTCCATGAAGTGTCCTCAGTAACAATATTGGAAGTTGTTTGTCATTCCTCTAGGTCTGATAAAGACAGGCCCAAGGTCACCTAACTGACTTTATGACTAAGTGGGACTGGAATCACAATCCCTTAGTTTTTAGCTGGGGGACTTAACTTCTACACCAAACTGGCTCTAATACTAACATGTATAAAAAAGTTAAAAAGGATCATTCAGATAAAGGTAAAGGTTTCCCTGTCCAGTCATATCTAACTCTAGAGCTGTGGTGGCGAACCTATGGCACGCATGCCACAGGTGGCACGCAGAGCCCTCTCTGTGGGCACATGTACCGTCGCCCCAATCCTAGGTCTTCAGCTGGGTTTTATAAAACCTTTTCATTTTAGGCCTCCGTTGCCGTGTGCAAAAAAAAAAAAGGTTCAATCGATCAATCAATTTCAACTTCTCGTGGGGAAAAAAAAGATCTTGCAAAGTTGGAATTGATTGAACTTTTTAGTCCCATCCAGTCTGCCGTTACCACCACTGCCACACTCACCCAATGGGCCCTGCCCGCCCGGCACCAGACGATACATAAGTGGGTTTGGGGTTGCAGCTTGGGCACCCGGTCTCTAAAAGGTTTGCCATCACTGCTCTAGGGCATAGTGCTCATCTCCATTTCTTGATCGAGGAAGCCAGCATTATCTGAAGACGTTTTCCATGTTATGTGGCCAACATGGCCATATGTCAAAGACGCATGGAATGCTATTACCTTCTCACTGAAGTTGTACCTACCAATCTACTTGCAATTCAAACTGCTAGGTGGGCAGGAGATGGAGCAAGGAACGGGAGCTCACCCCTTTGGGTGATGCTTGAGTCTCAAACCCAAGCTGTCAGCTTTCCAGTTGACAAGCTCAGTGCCTTTAAACACTGAACAATAGCGCCCCCCTCATTCAGGTAAAGACTCCTGCAAATCCATTCCAGGTGATACATGGAAATATCTACATACTTTTTTTAGCGACAATATAGATGTTTGCCATTAACTTCTTTACCCTGGATGTTCATGGTGATGACCCATCTAAGTGCTATCCAGATCAAGTTCCAGATCAAGAGCTACAACAAAGGAATGCTTCCATAAAGAAAAATATATAATAATAGGGAAAGTTTTTATTGGTAGATAGGATTTCCCCCAAGTAAAAGAGAACACTGTTATTCAACTACCACACACTATATATCTTAAGTTAATCGTCTGGATGTTATGAACTGTTGTAAAGGACTGCCTGGTTTTCTCTCCCAAGTAGCACATGCGCAACTTCCAGACACTCTCCCTCCCAACTACAGAACCAGTAGAGCCTACTAATTTTAGTAGTGCCTTAGGTTGGGTCCAAAAGCAGAAGGATCCCATCCATCTGGTAGATGACCAAAATCTATTGAGAAACACACAAACACATATACACATCTGCTATTCGGGGGGGGGGATCAAAGTGAGGGGAAAAAATCAACCCAAGTAGAAAATAAACAGTTGCAACAACTTTACTTCCCTTTATTATACTGCGGTGGGGGTGGGGGTGAGAGGGGATTAAAAGTGCTGAGCTATATGGGTTTGGTGTTTCTTTCATTATAACCTATTAAGCTGCTTTGATATATTAAATGTCATTATCCCTAATTAACTTTAGAAGAGGCTCCTCCATTTTACTCTCAGTGACTATGATGTTGGTAGCTTCTCAATATGATTAGGACAACCTTGTGTTATTCATCTGGGGAGGAACAGGAGGTGATGCTTTCATTTCGATATAACCTAGCTAGGCGAAAAAATCCCAAAGAGAAAGAAAGAATAAGCTGCGATTCAGAAGCTTCTCTGGGTCCCAGAGGAATGAACACAGTTCAAGTGAAAGGTCTGCAATTATCGCAGCAGCAATGCCATCTGGTGGTCCAGTTGTAAATATGCACCACTGCATCAAACGGAAAAAGCCGGAAAAAGAAAGGCCAGCACAAAATTTTGGAGCCCCTTTCCCACCTTTTTTAGGAAATCATGATTAATGCACTTGCTTTTATAAGCATTGTGAAAAATGCCTCTTAGACGAGGTAATACACATCTGTTCGCAAACCATTTGCACACATACCTCAGGAGAATTTGAAAGCATTGCAGCTGGATCCTTGTATACCTCAAATGTATCAGACCCTCATTCTGTTTTCTACTTGGCCAACTCCTTGGGAGTCTACAAGCAAGTTATGAGGGCAACAGTCCTTTCCCACCCTTGTCTTCCAGCTGCTTAGACCACATATTCTAGAGGGAGCAGAAAGCTTTCAAAATTAGCAGAAAGTCTTCACTTCAATGAAATCTAATTCCCTTTTCAAGCTGTCAAAACTTATATCCATGACCAAGTCCTGTAACAATGAATTCTAGAGATTAGCGATTCTCTGTATGATCACTATGCAATCTCTATCCCTGAATCTTTGTTTATCTGATTCTGAACATCAACCTTCTACTGTGGCCCATTCCGGAAAGCTGCAGTTTGAGCTAAAAGAGGTAGGAATAAAGAAAATTTGGATTATGGGTATTTATTTTTTTTATTTTTTTTGCAACAACTGTAATGTGAGAAACCTCAGTCCATGTATGAAAAACTCACATTCCAATAATGTGCATCACTGTCTTTAGACTATACCAGGGGTAGGCAACCTCGGCTCTTTTATGACACATGGACTTCAACTCCCAGAATTCCTGAGTCAGCATAGCTGACTCAGGAATTCTGGGAGTTGAAGTCCATGAGTCATAAAAGAGCTGAGGTTGCCTACCCCTGGACTATACCATCAATGCCACAGTGTCTTAGGCCTATGAAACCAGCTCGGGAAGCAATCGAATAAAATCTTCCCCATTACTGTCAAGCCATAAAATTCACATGAAAACAAAACTGTGTTTCTTCCTCAGGTTTAGATAACACAGTAAATTTCCTCAT
This sequence comes from Vipera berus, assembly GCF_964194415.1. Lineage (NCBI taxonomy): Eukaryota > Metazoa > Chordata > Lepidosauria > Squamata > Viperidae > Vipera > Vipera berus. The sequence goes on along the minus strand of NC_138203.1, from coordinate 94,303,460 downwards.
CCAAAGAAGCTTCCAGTTTACCCAAATTAACATAAGGGCAGAGACAGCGAGAGACTCGGCAGAGAAAATAAGCTTTACAATGTCACGGGTGTAGATCCTTCTCATTTCCTTTCAGAAGAGACTCAGAGAACATGCAAAAGGAATAAATTTTTTCTAGTACCAGCACTCTGACCGAACATTATTTCTTTACCTCACAGCATACATACAGAGCATATCATATTTATTGCAGAGATAGGAACTAGGAAATACTGGTCAATTCATTTAAAACAGGAAGGAAGATAGTGACATATTTTGGATTCAGTCATTGCAAAGATCAATCTGCTAACAGAAAAATATTCATTGGGAAGACAAGAATGAAGAGGAAACTTCCTCCCTTTATCACATTACTGGCATAGCTATTTACAGCTAGAGATTGATTCAGTCAGTGCAAGCCAGGAATTAGCAATTCTGAGGCCATTCCACTGCACCTATCTGAGATACTGCTATAAATTATCTGATTTCTCATTGGTAAGCTAGTTTGGTCACAGTAAGTTAGTTTGGTCACAGACCAACCATAGCCAATATCGTCAACACTCTTCAAGAATTCCCATATTACTAGAATAGGCCAAATGTCAAACAAAATAATAAGAATCCAGGGAGGGAAATAGGAGACCAAGCCAATAAACTGAATTTAAAGCTGAGCCTTCGGTGCCCAAATCTATCTCAAATGATTTGGGGTTGGCTGTGAGCTAATGGCAGATTGTTCATACAAGTGATAATTTAACATTGGATGGATGAAGAAATTTTAAAAAATAAAACCTTAAACAAGACCATATGTGCATCCCATCTATTCTTGGTGCAGCTGCAAGCACTTACAAGGAAAAAAAAACCATGTCAGGGCAGTTAAATTATTAACATAACATCTTATGTTATTTCCAAGGCTTTAGGAAAAAGTCCTCTCCAAAATAAGAGTAAGTATCTCAAAATCAGTCACGTGGTAGAATTCAGGGGCAAAAGTCTCAAGGGAGTTAAAACATTGATAGAGGTCTTCAGAATTAAAAGGCTTATATGGTGAAGATAGTTTTGGTATCTCATAGAAGATTTCCCTCAGCTTAGTAAGCCACACAACCGAAGAGTAAACGTAAACATGAGATGCTCATGTTTTTCATGTCTGCTAGCACTGATATCAAACGAAGGCCAAATAATTCACCAATATTACAGTACTGGGTGTTGATTGATTCTGGGAGGTGAAACAGGTACTAAAAAAGATGAGTCCCAATCAAACCACGTGACTTACCATGTAACCCTTGTTTTGGCTAGGCAGATCTGTCTGTCCCTTTTCCTATGTCAGTGACCTTCCCAGCATGGCCAACTTCCTGTCTGCCCTCTGTGGTTGTCCCCCTCCTTTTGCAGCAACCTTCCCACCATGGATGACTTCCTGTCCATTTCCCACAGCTATCCGCATCTTCCTATAGCAGTGTGTCAAGTACTAAATGAAGACCGAGTACTGGGACAACATTTTCACATCAAAATGCATCAAATACCAAATTCGTTGAATTTTGAAGCAGTTGAGAACCAAGGTACCACTGTACTTTCAGAATCAGGATACATTTATAACTCTGAGATGAGAAACTTAGACTTTTGGTGTTACTGTTGGTAAACAGACCATGATAACCAGGCTGTACTGTACATTTATGGTGATTGTGTAAGCAGTTTGATCTGCTCATAAGGGTATATACAATAGAACCTCAACGTGCCTAAGATACAGACTTTTAGTCTAAAGCAGGTTTTTCAAACCATGATTTCAGAGGGTTTTTTTTAGAAGTTCAGCCAAGTTTCCAACAAAGGCAGGTCATCTGCCACAACAAATCATCAAATTCAACCCTGCCACATAAGAAGGGGGAAATATTACTGTTTAATTCACATGGATTCACTGTTGGAACATCCAATACCTTGTGTAACCGAAGTACACCTCCTGGAATATGCAGGACTCATACAAAAGGGCATATGACACAAAGACTTCCCAGTAGGCAAATAAAGCAAAAAAAAATGTCCAAGGAGAGAACTTAAAAACCATTTCACTATGGAAACAGATTTTTGATATTACTTATGTAGAACTCCTTTCCCATCCATCACCATGAAGGGTCAAGCCAACTTCCAGGGAATTTCCATGCCCTTTGATTCTAACTATATATATTATTTATTGAGATGGCACAAGATGGTAAAAGAAATCAGCACGTATCTGCTTTTGCTGATGTTAACAGAATTTTAGGCCATAGCTTTCTGTACAGCAAAATCTTATTTAAATTCTTTCTTTCATGGCAAACGAAATGCACCAACAATTAGGACTTTGCTTCCTACACAAGCAAATCAGACAAAAGAAAAAGTAATGCTCATATGAGCACCAGTAATGGAAAATGTGTTCCATCACCTAGGCCCAAACTTTACCAATTATTCAGAATCAGGTACTGGAACAAATTGAGAAAATGCACATAAGCAAGAAGGCAAAAGCTGCACTTGTGCATATAACATTTCTTGATCTCAAATTATATCTTCCATTCAAATATAAAAACTCAAAGGCACCTTTCTCCTGAAGCACTCTTATAAAAACCCATTACCATAAATATTCAGCAGAGAAGTCAGCTTTATCAAAAGTCTGATTTTAAAAAAAAACCAGCCAGTTTCTAGCCTTCAATTATCACTCAAGGCATACAATTGTTCCAATCCAGCCAAGGCAATTCATATGGAGAAGCAAACTGCCTATGCAGTCCCTGTTGATTGTTGAACTACGTTAACAATCTTGAGGTTCCAGGGTTGCACAGAGGACCTGAAGCGCTGATCAAAACTTCAGGCAGCCCGATTCTTTTTCTCCAATTCTCTTACTCAACAAGATGCATTTAAAGGCATGTTTCACTTCAAACTATGCTACACCTGTTTCTATTCGTGGTTAACAACACCAAGGAAGAAAAAAAAAGCTATGATCCTTTCAAAATGTATGTGCATGGTGTGATTCTAGAACAGTATTGGTCAATAGTTTATACCTGAGGCAAATATTCCAAATCTATGTGCTTAACTCATTTTATATTTTAAAAACTGCACTTAGGTGGCCTTCAACAATCCTTGCACAAGCTCTTCTTTTCTTTCAATAAGCCAGGATTCAGGGATAATATTGGGCACTGGGGTCTCCCTCTATAAAAAGTACTGATCTCATCAGCGAATGTTGGTGCATTCCTACTTAAGGCAAATACTGGCAGGAAAACTTAAAAGGTTATGGTCCTTGTTGTGATTCAGTGTCAGCCTGTGCTCCCAGCAGCTGAGTCCAATGAATCTGAGGAGGAGGAGGAGGGGTTTGGAGAGCCTTTGATGTCAGAGGGAGGCTCTGATGCACTGCAGGACTCTCAGCCTGGCCCCTACAGTCATGTTCCTCATGAGGCTCAGCTGTGTGAGTACGAGGTGTCAGACTCAGAAGAGTCACAGCTGAATCTGTTCAGAGACGCTAGAAGCAGAAGGCAATCCAGCAGAGCAGAGCAGAGAAAATCAACTCAGGGAGAGGAGGAGAAGGCAGTGAGAAGCCGCACCTTGGGACTGATAATAAAAGGGGAAGGTGTGGGCGGGGCTGGTTGCTGAAGGCAACCATTTGGAGACATTCTAAGAGAATCCTGGTCTGTTCTTGCTACTTCTGTTTAACTCTTGTTTGTTGACTCTTGTTTGATTTTTGATTCATTTATTGAAGGAAATATTCTGTTGCTTTTTTGTTTGAACTGTAAATAAATTTGGGTTGGGTTTTTCTAGCCTATTGACTGTAAAAAGGAAAAAGGGGTTGTCCCTGACACACAAACAGGGCCGGTCGTAGGCTGGAACAGAACAGTCCTTTCCTGGTCTACCACTGCCAAAAAGAGGTAGGTGAATCTAACTTTAACTCTTCTTCAGCACAGAATTTGAGAATATTTGCTTTAAGAGAAAATCCTTTATAAGTTCCTTTATTCTGGAACAATAGTAAAGTTAAATAGCTCTTTGAATCTAGGGTCTCCACATCATTGTGGGGGGGAGAAAAACCCAACATGAGACACAAAATGACAGGCAATTTAGTCAGTTTGACAGCAATCTCTTCCAGTTAGCCAGCAGAGGTAGAGTTGAGGCTGTATTCCAATAATAAGAAATAAGAGAACCTCACCTTCAGAAGTTCTCTTGGGAAATCTGCACCCTCGTTCATTCCTTGAAGGTTGGCAATGAATTCTTGACAGGACATCTTTTTGCCAATGTTCTGAAATATACAGGATGTAGAGATATGAATACAAACCAACGAAAGGAACCTGACTGTAGTTTTAAAAAACCTTATATTAAACCATTATAAATAACTTCCTTTACCCCTCAATTAAGAACCAAATTGTGAACAGCAACAAATGCAACATTGGGAGCATTGTTTCATAAATCTGCATGAATCAACCACAAAATACAAAGCAATACTTGAAGGGTAGTGGTGAAAGACCAGGTGAAGGACAGGAAAATCCTCAGGGAGAAAAAAAAATCTATGTACAGATAAGTCCTCAACTTACATCCGTAAGGGAATCTGCCCATAAGAGTCATAAGTCGTGACAGTCACAAAGCAGGTCATGCACGTGTGACCAACTTGGTTTTATGGCATTTTTTGCAGCAGTCATTAAGTGAACCAATTATTCAGTATGGGCCACTTTTGCTGAAAACCAGAAGTAAATGTCAGGTTTTGGCAAACATATCGTAAATGCAGTCACATGACCATGGGATGCTGCAAACAGAAATAAATGCGGGCCAGCTGCTGAATGCCCAATATGCAGACACATGAGGGCGGGGCGTGTTAGGGTTAGGGTAGCACATAATCAATCACATGGAGGAGAGAGGAGAACAGTGAGTAAACTCTCCAGCAAGGATAATGGCAGCCGCACAGACTTTTCCGTCAAGATTCTCAAAGTTCTTTAAGAAATTGGTTTGCGTGCCTAGAATATTAAGGTGTTGCCAGAGACACAAATGGAAACTATTTGGCAAAACAACAGCCTGAAGTTGATAAAACTGCACAGAAAATTCTGGGCTTAAAAATATCTCTCCAGGCAAACCCAGAAATTCTCTTTTTTAAAAGAAGAAGAAAAAAGATTGTTTTTTTTATTTTTCCCATTCCTGTCTTTAAAAACACTGGAGATTAATTTTAGTAGCCGCTAAGAGATACAGAGGAGAGAATGAATCACTTCTTTTCTAAGAATGAACAGTCATTCTTCCCTCTGTACAAATAAACCTAGTTATTTTCCTCTTTCAGCACGCCGGCTCCAAATTCTGATTAAAGTAGAAACCAAGGGATTTGTCTAGATATGTACTCCCATCATTCAAGCCCCTTCTTTATTCGTGTCAGAAGCACCTACAAATTATAGACCTACAACATTCAACACTGAGCAGATAAAATAGATATAAAATAGGCCTTTTAAATGTAGCACGTGTAACAATATGTAGAATAAATAGGATGAAAACTAAATGACTTTTGCCTAGTATCGGGCCATGCCAACAGCATTTTCTCTTGCCAGTATGAGGTCTTCCCTCCATACATGTTGGAGGACATTGTATGTACTGTAGCATACGATCCATACCCTTGATCTCATTTTATTAATATGGAAGCCTACTTCAGATTCTTTTAAAAAAAGTAAAATTGTTTACGGGTAGTCCTCAGCTTACATCCAATTTTTAGATAAATCAATATGCAATCTTCAATTAAATTGTTTAGTACAAAATTTGGTTTTAAAAAGCCTTTAAAACTGGAAGATGTACAAAACTAAAATTATAAATGTGACCTTATTCGCCAAAAAACTGAAACTTCAATTTGCTAAAAAAAAAAATGTATGGAGGGGATGTTCCTTCATCTGGGTTTTCTCTGAGTTTTTTGAATGCATCTGAATGTCCTGATTTTAATAGAACGTCCTGTTTTAAGATAACAGAGAACAGATGGTTTTGAAAGCGATCTTCAAAAACCGTTAGAAGATGGTGAGGGATAAGCATCTGAGAGGTATCAAGAAAAATCATAATAGGACTTTGGAACATCTGCGTGGGAATGTAAATCTTGTTTCTATAAATTCATCACAACTTTTCCAGCGTATAGCTAAACGCACTATATACAACTAGTTTTAACAGAACATTCAGCAAGCTAGGAGAAAAACATGACCATTTGTTTCTTGGACACAAATAGCTCTACAATATTGCCGGCAAGTCTCTGAAAAATAGCCATCTATATATAGTGTCTCTTGATGTCTGTGACAGCCCTGCATTTGGAGTCTGAAGAAAGACTGGCTGACATGAAGGAAGCATATTCATATATTAAACAAATTGATATAGCTGCCCATCTAATGAAAGGAGCTACAAAATATAAGTGTACAGTGTAAAAATATAAACACACTACCCTAAAGCAGGGGTGTCCAACTTTGGCAACTTTAAGACATGTGGACTTCAACTCCCAGAATTCTTGGTAACTTTTAAAGTTACCAAGGGTGGACTACAGTAAAATACATTATGTTGTGTCATAAAAAAACACGTCCCTTCAGCAATCATTCTGTGTCAGCTCTGTCAACATCTTGGCTCCAGGGCTTGGGATAAAAGCCAATTCTTTACCAATTTTAGAATATAAAATGAGAGCAAACCCCGCTCCCTACCATTACTTACGATGCCACCTAGTTTTGGTAATGAAGGATCTGCAAGAAAACAACCAAGCTCAGAAATCACCAAGGATCCCTCATATTTACCATTTTCCTGAAGACCAAGAGTCTCAGGTCATCCGTATCTCTGAAGCAGACTCTTCCATAAGTCAGTCATCAGGACAGAAAAGGTGTCATTTTTGAAATCCCACCAGTGATACTGCTTCAATAAAGGGGTCCACAGCATGCCCACCCTGCCAGATTTAGTAGGACGAGTAAGAAACCATTGGGGATATAGTCCTACAGGTCACCTGATCTCATTTAATATATGGTATTAACACCACTGTTGTGTGAACTGTATTGCATCCAGAAGCCTACTGAGAGCCAGTGCAGCTCACTCTGCAGAAATAGTAGATGGGCATATTAAGGTATATCCATCACTAACTGTGTTGCTGCATTATGAACCAGTTGCAGCTTCTGAATGCTTGTTAAGGGCAGTGTCCTATAGACTGGATTTCAACAACTCAACTGGGAGGTGACTAAGGCATAAGTAAACCATGAGCAGTGCCTCCTGATCTAGGAAAGGGCACAATTGGTGCAAAATATGCATTTCTGCAAAGGCCTTCCTGGCTATGGCTGCCACTTGCCCTTTGAGCAGGACCCAAGAGTCCAAGGGAACCCCCAGACTGCCTGCCAATTCTGAATGGGTGTCATCCCAACCAGAGTTAAAGAGATCAAAACACCAGATCCTGAGGATGTTAAAACCAACAGCCACCTCAGTCCTGGTTGGCTGGGTTGATTCTTCCTAATCCAGATCCACATAACATTTAGGTACTAGGAAAATACTTTGACAGTTTGAGCAGCCCAAGAAGAGTCAAGTCCTGTGGCACCCCATTTTTCCCTTCTTACTGGAAACAGCCTTGGAGGTAGGAGGGTGCCTCCCAACGCAATGCCTCGCCAGCTCAGGTTACCTGATTTGCAATATCAAGAGCCACTGAGAAATCAAGGAGGACCAGGATGACTACACTACCTCCATCCCTTCTAGGACCTGCCGGAGGTCCTTCACAGGAGTTGCAAGTCGCTGACCAGCGCAAACCAAATTAAGGAAATCAGGTAATCAAGGAGACCCAATCCCAAATCTTTTGCTGCGCAGTTTTCTGGAATCCATTCTGTGGAGGGAAATCCAGATGTTTCCCTGACTTTGCCAAATGGTTTTTTTTCCATCTTTGCTAAGCGCACTGTTTATCTGCACTTTTTTTTACAGGCTATTTGGCATTGTAACTTGTTTCCCTCCCCATGGAGGGCATTCTGAACTACAAATACTTGCCTATATATATATATATATATATATATATATATATATATATATATATATATATATATATATATATATATATATATATATATATATATATATATATATATATATATATATATATATATATATATATATATATATATATATATATATATATATATATATATATATCTCACGGCTACTTTCTGCCTCTGCATAGATGACTTCACAACTCTATGAAGCGGTTAGAAACCAAGCAAGCCTGCAATGTCTGGGCCCACTGAGCACAGAAACCCCAGATATGCATGAGAAGAGCATCCTGTAGTTTTGAGGAGTGGTTTGCTAAGTTTGCACAATACTCACATGGCCGTGAAGGTCAGTGTTAAGCAGCATCACTGCACACGTGAGGCAATGGACTCCATCTGTAGGATTAAAAACACCCAAAGCATGACATATAGAAAGCTACACAGGAAAAAAGAAAATCACACATCCCACTTTTCCCGTCTGTTTAAGAACGCCGCCAATTAAGCTGGAACCCCCTGCAGCTTAATTAACACTCTCCAAAGCACTTTCCTTATAAAGACATACATGGCATTAATCAAGAAAGAGCTATCTCATGAAATTAAATCACTGGTAGAGAGAGGAGGCCAGCCTGATTTGGTTTATCAGTGGAGAACTAGCGTAAAAGTCATGTTTTGAAGAACCACCGGATAGGTGTTTATACCTTGAGGTAGCTCAGCTGCAGAATTTCATCCTGATTGATTCTGTTTTACTATTTGCAATTGAGCCTGCAATCCTGTTAAACCAGCAGATTTAGCCAGACTCCGTCTAATTGAAACCATTTCCTGTGAGACCAATTAGACTTTAGCTAATGTCATGATGCATACGGAAAATATGTGCAGGGTTTGCATTGGGTGGTATAATATTTTTGTCATATCGGACCCTTTTATGCAGCCTCCATGGACACTTCTGTCGGGAATTTGTCTCGGACATCTTCCCAATTCTCCTTTGCTGTTTCCACATGTTATGTTTATGAAGCTACCAGCTTGAGTGTGCTTTATATATGTGTACTTGGTTACAATCGTTCATGGTCTCTGGTTTTGTCTAAGGAGATTCTCAGTCATCCAGGTCACGATTGTCCCAAAGGCAACTGGATTTCTTCATTTTCCCTTCAAGACGTTTCGTTTCTTATCCACGAAGCTTCTTTAGTTCATACTTGGTCAGAACTCAGTCAGAACTGAAGAAGCTTCTTGGATGAGAAGCAGAACATCTTCAAGAAAAAACAAAGAAATTAAAGTTTGGGGAATAAAAAAAGCAATAATAGGCCTTTGGTCATACAAGGATATTAAGTGCAAACGCAATTAAGATATATATAGGCTAAAAATTATCAATAAATGTAATAAAGATGTTTCTGTTTAGTTGGTAAAAATAAGAATTGTGTTTGCCCAATATGAGATAACAGATATTATTGGAAAGAGAGAGGAAATATTTGATGTTCTAATATTAGACAAACTAAAAATTTATGTATATTACTGAATTATTGGTTAACCCAAACAACACCTATAATGGTTTTGATTTATTAGAGGAGATACTGTATTATCAATTAGATGGTTGAATATGGCACAAAATAGATGTGTAACCAGAATATTAGACTTTGGTATGAAAAGGGGACAAGGAAAAAGTTGAGATAAGGGAAACTTTTGGTCACCTAAACATAAAATACTTGGAAATCATAAATAATAGTGTTACTTTGAACATTGATGGGAAATTAAAGCCTGAAAAACAAAACAATAACAGGACATTGATTGTATATAAGGATTAAGTGCAAACGCAATTAAGATATGTATAAGCTAAAAATTAATGATAACTGTAACAAAGATGTTTTTATTTAGTTGATAACAATAAGAATTGTACTAGCCCAATATGAGGTGACAGATATTAATGGAAAAAGAGAGGAAATATTTGATGTTGTAACATAAGATTTATACTAAAGATTTACGTACACTATTGAACTATCGATTAACCCAGTCATCACGTTGCTTTTTAAATATCCAATTGTAAAATGAGCAAATCAATAAAATATTATATATACCCGTATATACTTGAGTATAAGCCGACTCGAGTATAAGCCGAGACCCCCAATTTCACCCCAAAAAACTGAAAAAAGTTATTGACTCGAGTATAAGCTGATCCGCCGTTCTGCAAGCCTCCGCCGCCGGCGGAGGCTGGATCCGCGCTCTGCAAGCCTCTGCCGCGAGCAGAGGCTCGATCCGCCATTTTGCAAGCCTGAATACACAGGAATACCCTGTGTGGCCGCGGCTCTCGGGGAAGCCCTGGCTGTCCGCTTCCTCGCTCCACGCTGCCATTCGGGGCCCGCGCGTTCCCCGGGCAAATCGCGGCGCCCAGCAGGCGAGGAAACACGCCCGCTCCAGTCGCCCCCCCTTCCCTCAGGAGACGCGAAGCAAGTGACCACCCGGAGCTTACCGAGGACTTGCGCGCGGCCGAGGCTTCGGTGCTTCCAGGATCGCGCGCACCTCTCCCAAGCCGCCGCCGTCCGGAGACCTGCCGAAGTTTGGGGAGGTTTGGGGAGGTGCGCGCGCACCTCCCCAAACCTCCCCAAACTTCGGCAGGTCTCCGGACGGCGGCGGCTTGGGAGAGGTGCGCGCGATCCCGGAAGCACCAAAGCCTCGGCCGCGCACAAGTCCTCAGTAAGTTTTTTTGTTGACTGGAGTATAAGCCGAAGTGGAATTTTTCAGCCCAAAAAGTGGGCTGAAAAATTCGGCTTATACTCAAGTATATAGGGTATATATATATATTTTAAAAAAACCAAAAGAAAGTCCAGTTGCCTTTTGAAAAAGCACCTTTGGGGTGGCCTCTGTTTTTTCCTCTCATCTCAATAAGCTTTCCACAAGGTCAATTTCAAATTATGAAACATTCACAGCAATGTTTGCGCATGTGCGTGCACACATTTGCTTTAAATAAAACATAAGAAAAAAGAAAACAAGATCTGCTTTGCTGAATTGATTCAGTGTGGCCTCCAAAATGTTTGGGTAGATTTGTGTAATTAAAGCTATACAAGGAGGAAAATCTTACAAGCACATCATAATAGTGATTCCCACCCATCATGCTTGCCTCCTTAAATCGGGCAATAAACGATGGACAGCCTCGGTGAAAGATGTTCTTTATGCAAATACCTGAAAAGGAGTCTAGTGATTCAGCAACAAACTCAGTGAATACTCAATTCCAAAAACAAATGATAGCCATAAATATTTTATAACCGACTGGATTGCATTTTCATTCAGCTAGCTTGGGTTTATAGACATCTTGGGTTGGGGAAGGCTTATCTTGGATTTCTGGGTTGGTCTAGTGCAGGTCTTTTCAACCGGTGGTACGTGTACCACTTGGGGTACTTTGCCACATGGCAGGTGGTACGCGATTGCTAGCCAAGGGTAGCAGGGGAGGGGAATGAGGGAGAGGGAGAGGGAGAGGGAGGGGGAGAGGCAGCTGCAGGACTGTCGGGGCTCGGCAGAAGCCCCAGGAGCTGGCAGGGCTCCTGATCAGCTGATTGGCTCCAGCTGATTGGCGCTTCCAGAAGCAGCTCAGAGCTGGAGGTGAACTGAAGAAAAAGGCGGGGGGAAGAGAGGAGAAGCTATAAAGGAACGTGGTTTGGATGGGGGAAGGGGAAAAAAGACAACAGGAAAGGTTTAATCCCTTTAAACAAATGTAATTAGTTTTACCCCCTTTAATTGAGTTTGTCTGTGGCTTTTAGAAAGTTTTCTTTGAAGGTAACCTGGCTTAATTTAAAGCTAAAGCCTTTCTGCAACTGCGGAGCCTTTCTGTCCGGATTGCAACATTGTGACAAGTGACAGCCTGAGGCAGCTTAAAGAGAAAAAAAAATGGAGTTTGTGTTTCTTTATTTTCTTGCTTTGCACTTGATTAGTGTGTTTTAAGGGTACACGGAAGGGATTGGGGTGTGTGTGTGTGCATTCTTACTAGACCGTGGAAGAGTTCAGAAGGGCCAACCAGCTAGCTCAGGAGTCTACAAACTTAGAAACCTTTAAGACCTGTGGACTTCAACTCCCAGAATTCCTCAACCAGCCATGAGGACTGAGGAATTCTGGGAGTTGAAGTCCACAAGTCTTAAAAGTGCCAAGTTTGAAGATTCCTGAACTAGCTGATAGTGGTGCATATTAATCAACATGGATAAATTCATCATACATTTGTCCATGCAAAGAGAAAGTGATTCAGCAAAGGAACAGCCACCGAAGAAATTAAAACTGGTACTTTTTTTTACTTTTTTTCTACAGTTTGTAATAGTTTATTAGATTATAGAATAAAATACAAAAATACAAAAGCAAATAGTAGGACACAGTGGGGAGGAAAAAGGGGGGAAAGGGGGAGAAGAAAAAAAGAACAGATTTCCTCTGTTGCAGTAGAAGGAAGCATTTTACTTTTCTATAATATTATAAACTAGCCATTTCTATAACAACAAATGAATCTAATCAGTAAAACCCAAAATCCCCCTTTTTTCTTTAGTCATCATGTTTTTGACACCTTGCTAAGCACTGGTGGTATTCAAATATTGTCATGTCCTAAAAGTGGTACAATCTGTGAAAAGGTTGAAAAGCCCTGGTCTAGTGTGTTTATAATATTACAATTGTCACCGTGAAGTCTGCCAGAGTAAAAGTGACAATAAGACAAACCTATCTTAAAACTGAAAAAGGATCATTACCTTGTGTGGAAATAGCACTGGGGTTGCATTGGAGGTATCGGCTGGAGAAATGAACTAGAACTCTCTCTCTTTCCTGAGTTTCTCCGATGAGGGAAAAGGCTTTAAAAAATGTCCTAAAAAGGAATTTAAAAGTGGAAAAAGCAATGTCAAATTATTCCTATTCCAAAGTTATGAATTAAGGGTAACTTTTTCAGAATTGAAGATAGCTTGAATGAAGCATGTATCGTATCATCCCATGTATGTATTGTTGCAGTTACTACTGAGTATGTTACAATACAAAACCCTACTACTAATTAGCTACTAATCCTACTTAAAAGAAAGATGAGGTATACATTTTGAGATTCTTTAAAATCTACTGCCAATCTATAAAATATTTGCTAGTTTATGCTAGCAAATACTTGCTAGAATTATCTGTAGGTATAGCAAACATACAGTAACCTTTGCTATAATTCCTAGGACTAAGGGATTGGAGGAAAACAAGAGGGAAAAAGGAGAGATAGGATTAGCTATTTTCTTAAACATGATTAAATGAAATCTCTATGTTGATAGAGGATTCCTTAGGCACTGGGCTTACTTTAAATGTGTCTTCCAGCAGAGAGCGTGCATCCTGCAAAAAACATGCCTTCAAGTCTATCAACCTACAGCAGTAATGGTTTTTTTTTAAAAAAAGATGCAGCTGTCATCGCTTTTCAGCTTTCGCAGCCCTGCTGTTACTGCTTGTTCTTTCTCCTGCCACTAACTCATACAACTGCACAATCAACTTTTTCACAAAACCGTTTAAAATAAATACAAATTACACAGAAGGTCCACCCTAATTTGTGGCTATTTTAAAGAAGGCACATGCGGAGGCAGGAGCACATCCGACCAAATCCTACTCCAATTCAACTCTGACGGCTGCTTTCCAAGGCCCATGTCCCATTCATTTCTCTCCTGGATGTAACAGGAGAAAATAGAACTTTGTGGTAAAAACAGGTGCAATTGTATATTGAAGGTCTCTCCTATAATTTTTGGTATCTCCAGTTCGAATGATCTAGTAACAAGAGATGAGAAATACTTCTGCCTGGACAGTTGCAAGATTTAAAATAATTCAGAAAATGGAGGGGGAGGAGAAGAAATGGATCTCTTTATCTGCTAGAATTCACTTTGAATCAAAGTAATACTAAAAAAAAAGTCATAGACCACTTGATTGCAGACTTTAAATGGAATACAGGCATTGAATTATCTGTAGAATCCTTCATAGGAAAAGATAATAAGAACAATTTCCTCTGATGGCTCCCAAAACACGGTTCAGTGCACGAGACTGTCAGATGGATCATTATTGTTCAAGCTAAGCAATAAAACTAGCATTTAAACTACAAAATCTGAATTAGCTCAGTAAGTTGAGTCTTTCCCAGAAATGATTCCAATTACTTCTCACCATGACTATGAATTTTATGATTTTTGTAGTTTTAGTGTTTATGGCTTTAAATTGTTGTAGCGTTTTGCTATTTTCAACTGTTTGAGAGCCACCCAGAGCCATATATTGAGCTATGTGGCTAATCAGTACATATTTGATAAATGAATAAATCAGTGTTCCCCAACATAGGAAACTTTAACATATGTGGATGTCAACTCCCAGAACTGGGGAATTTTGGAGTGGAAGCCAACACAACTTAAAGTTGCCATGAGTGGGAAACATTGAAATAAATAAAATGAATGATTTTTTTTACCCTAAGCTAGAAATTAGTGTGTGTGTGTGTGTGTGTGTGTGTGTGTGTGTGTGTGTGTGTGTGTAAGTGTAAGGTAAAGGTTCCCCTGCACACGTGTGCTTGTCGTTTCCAACTCTAGGGGCTGGTGCTCATCTCCATTTCAAAGCCGAAGAGCCAGCACTTGTCTGAGGATGTCTCCGTGATCATGTGGCCGGCGCACGGAACGCTGTTACCTTCCCACTGCAGTGGTCCCTATTTTTCTACTTGCATTTTTACGTGCTTTCGAACTGCTAGGTTGGCAGAAGCTGGAACGAGTAACAGGCGCTCACTCTGTTATGCGGCACTCGGGATTCGACCCGCCAAACTGCCGACCTTCTGATCGACAAGCTCAGCGTCCTAACCCACTGAGCCACCGCGTCCCTACCATATATATATATATATATATATATATATATATATATATATATATATATATATATATATATATATATATATATATATATGTATGTATATGTAAATGTAAATGTATATGTATGTATATATGTGTGTGTGTGTGTATATATATATATATATATATATATATATATATATATATATATATATATATATATATATCGTATATACTTGACTATAAGCCGACTCAAATATAAGCCGAGACCCCTAATTTTACCCCCCAAAATTGGAAAAAGTTGGTGACTCGAGTATAAGCCGAGGCTGGGAAATGCAGCAGCTCACGGTAAATTTCTAAAAAAATAAAAATACAGGTAGATAACAATAAAATTGCTTTAATTGAGGCATGTGGAAAAGAGGGTCAACAAAAACAATATATTATCAGTATATTCAACAAAAACAATATATTATCAGTATATTCAACAAAAACAATATATTATCAGTATATTCAACATAAACAATATATTATCAGTATATTCAACAAAAACAATATATAACATTAAAGTATTAACAATCTTTAAATGTACAAAAACCTTAACTCAATAAGCAACCAAGCTAAAACACAAGCATCAAAATCCTTCAAAACTGGATTCCTCCTCCTCATCTGTATCTGCAAACAGAGCTTCAGCTGTAGCTGGTGTGAGGTTATCATCATATACATTGTCACAGAGTTCGCTGTCATCACTATCACAGTTGTTGTCCTCATACAAAGCAGTGTCTTCACTGCCATCCATAGCATTACTTATGCCACATTTCCTGAAGGCGTGCTTCACCATGTCCTCTGGAATCTCTTCCCATGCATCACAAACCCACTTTGCTATCAGTTCTATGTCAGGCTTCATCATATTTCCACCTTTTGTTAGTCGGGCTTGACCAGATGACATCCATTCGCACCACATCTTTCGCACACGGTCTTTGAAAGGTTTATTTAAACACACATCTAAGGGCTGTAATACAGATGTAAGCCCACCTGGAATAACGGCTAAAATAACTTGAGAAGACTTTGCCAATGTTTTTATGTCATCAGATGTGTGGGCTCTGAACATATCCCAAACTAGCAATGATGGTTTTTTCTTTAAGGCTGCTCCTGGTCGTCCATTCCAAACTTCTTCCAGCCACTTTTTTGTTCCATCTTCATCCATCCAGCCTTTAACATGTGGGCGCACTGTAATTCGTGGTGGGAATTTGACCTTTTTAGGCAAGGTCTTTCTTTTAAAAATAATGACAGGCCGCAGCTTAGTTCCATTAGCCAAACATGACAGAACAACTGTAAAATGGTTTTTCTCATTACCTGTGGTTCTGAGTAAAACAGTTTTGTCTCCCAAACTTGCCACGGTTCTGTTGCTTGGAAGATCAAAGGTCATAGGTGTTTCATCCATATTCCCAATATCTCCCAGGTCATAGTTATGGATCTTTCTTTGTTTTATGATGAATGAATGGAATGACATCACTTTTTCATCAAGGTCTTTTGGCAACTTCTGTGAAATCTTTGTTCTTTGCCGCAAACATAGGCCATACCTATTCATGAAGCCAGTACACCATCCTGCTGACGCAACAAAATTTTCAATGCCTGGTACTTTTAATTTGTCATCTTTAGCCATTTGAAGGGCACGTAAGCGAATTCCCATGCGTGTTACGCAGTAACCATTTTGACGACACTCCATAACCCATTTATGCAATTCAGTCTCTAGAGCCACATATGGAGTTGTTAAACCACATCGAGCTTTTTTTGCCTTTGGAATCTTTTCCAACTCAGCTTTCATTTTCCGCCACTACCTCACTTGTTTTTCATCAACACCAAATTCCCTACTTGCAATACTGTTATTGCTTTTTTCTGCTCTTAACACAACCTTTAGTTTGAAAGCAGCTTCGTATGACCTGCGTCTTTGTTTTGGTGCAGGATTAGAAGTACTGGGTTCCATTTCTAACAGGAATGGGGAGGTCTGCTAGGGAGGCGGCAGTCAAGCGTTGTTTCCCTCCTCGTGGGTGTGTGGGTGTGGGGGGGGCAGTCAAGCCTTGTTTCCCTCCTCAGTCAAGCTTGTTTCCCTCCTCGTGTGTGTGGGGGGGGAGGGGCTTGTTTCCCTCCTCAGTCAAGCTTGTTTACCTCCTCGTGTGTGTGTGTGTGTGTGGCAGTCAAGCGTTGTTTCCACGTGGGCCCCGGGCTGCGTCCCGGCGACTCCGCTCCCTCCCCTCACCTCTGGGCCGGGCTTCTCTCCGCCCGTCCGCCCGCCGGCGGGCTGGCTGGCTGGCGCTGGTCCCCGGGCGAGGCAGCGAGCGAGCAGGCGAGCGGCGGCTGGCTGAGTTCGGGGCGGCACGGGCGAGCGAGCGAGCGGGCGAGCGGGCGAGCGGGCGAGCGGCGGCTGGCTGAGTTCGGGGCGGCACGGGCGAGCGAGCGAGCGGGCGGGGGGGAGCGGCGGCTGCCTGAGTTCGGGGCGGCACGGGCGAGCGAGCGAGCGGGGGGGGAGCGGCGGCTGCCTGAGTTCGGGGCGGCACGGGCGAGCGAGCGAGCGAGCGGGGGGGGAGCGGCGGCTGCCTGAGTTCGGGGCGGCACGGGCGAGCGAGCGAGCGAGCGAGCGGGGGGGAGCGGCGGCTGCCTGAGTTCGGGGCGGCACGGGCGAGCGAGCGAGCGAGCGAGCGGGCGGGGGGGAGCGGCGGCTGCCTGAGTTCGGGGCGGCACGGGCGAGCGATGGGGGGGGAAAGCGGCGGCGGCGGTATGTTCGGGTCGCAGCGGGCGAGCGATGGGGGGGAAAGCGGCGGCGGCGGTGTTTTTGGAGGCAGCGGGCGAGCGATGGGGGGGAAAGCGGCGGCGGCGGTATGTTCGGGGCGCAGCGGGCGAGCGATGGGGGGAAAAGCGGCGGCGGTATGTTCGGGGCGCAGCGGGCGAGCGATGGGGGGGAAAAGCGGCGGCGGCGGTGTTTTTGGAGGCAGCGGGCGAGCGATGGGGGGAAAAGCGGCGGCGGCGGTGTTTTTGGAGGCAGCGGGCGAGCGATGGGGGGGGAAAAGCGGCGGCGGTATGTTCGGGGCGCAGCGGGCGAGCGATGGGGGGGTAAAGCGGCGGCGGCGGTGTGTTTGGGGCGCAGCGGGCGAGCGATGGGGGGGAAAAGCGGCGGCGGCGGTGTGTTTGGGGGCAGCGGGCGAGGCAGCGGGCGAGCGAGCGAGCGGGGGGGAGCGGCGGCTGGCTGTGGCTTCGGGGCGGCGCTGAGCTGTGCGGCCGCCCTCCCGCCCTGCCTGCCCCCTGGCCGGTGCCTTCGCCCCGCAAGCCCCCCCGACTTGCCCGGAGGAAGCGGCGGCGGCGGGCCGGGAGGGGAGGGGGGTGCGGCGGGGGCTGCCCCTCCTGCCGAGGAGCCGAGCCCGGCGGCGTGTGTGTGTGTGTGTGTGTGTGTGTGTCAGACCCGCAGGAATGGCTAGTTGCGTTTCTCTGTGTGTCAAGCCCCGTGGGCTCGACACACAGGAAGGGGGGGAATGCCGGAATGCCGCTTCCCTACCAGCCATTCCCGTGGGTCTGACACACACACGCACGGACGAGGGGGAGAAACAACGCTGGACTGCCGCCAGCTCTGCAAGGCTCTGCCGCTCCCTTCTCTCAGCAGCCTGTTCCGAACGAAGGGACAGTTCCTTTTTTTTGTTGACTGGAGTATAAGCCGAAGTGGAGTTTTTCAGCCCGAAAAGTGGGCTGAAAAATTCGGCTTATACTCAAGTATATACGGTATGTTGTTGTTGTTAGTTGCGAAGTCGTGTCCGACCCATCGCGACCCTATGGACAACGTTCCTCCAGGCCTTCCTGTCATCCACCATCCTCCGGAGTCCATTCAAGCTCACACCCACTGCTTCAATATATATATATATATATATATATATATATATATATATATATATATATATATATATATATATATATATATATATATATATATATATATATATATATATATATATATATATATATATATATATATATATATATATATATATATATATATATATATATATATATATATATATATATATATATATATATATATATATATATATATATATATATATATATATATATATATATATATATATGTTTTCTGAGGTTTTCGCGGGTGTTCGTATGTGGATCTTTGGTTCGGGTTTTTCCCCGCGTAGAACTAAAAGTGTAGGAGCAACGTTTCGACGGAATCCCATCCGTCATCATCAGGCTGGTGGCTTCTGCTTCCTTCTTCTGGGAGAAGCATGTGGCTGTTTGTTCCTCTTTTTTAAACTGCCAGAGGGGGTGTGTTCTGTGGGTGGAGGTGTGCTCTGATTGAGTGGGAGTTTAAGTGTGTTCTGATTGGGTGGGAGTGTGTTTTGAATGGTGGGTGTGTTCTGATTGGGTGGAGGTGTGTTTTGAGTGTATGGGCTGGTCTCAGCTGCCAGCCTTAGACCTGAGCTGGTGAGTTGTGCTGCTTTTGTTTGGCTTCGTGTTTGTGGTGGTGCCATGTTTTTATAGTGGGTGTCAGTTTGCTTATTGTGTGGTTTGGAGGGGTTTAAAGTGGCTGATGTTGCAGCTGTAGTTAGGTTTCTGTTTTGTGGTTGTGCCTCGTTATCATTGTGGGTTCGGATTTGCATTTTGAATGGTTGTGTGGTGGTGATGTCATCTGGTGTTATCATGAGTTTGGGTCTGGTGTCATTCTTGGTGGTTGGGACTCGTCTGTCAATCAAGGCGGGTTTCATCCCTGGTCCAACACTTTGAAGCCACGGGACATGAAATTGATTTAAAAAAAACCAAAACTATCGCCAAAATTGAACATTTTAACAACAGAATAATCAGAGAAGCCATTGAGATAGAAAAACGCCCCCACAGCATAAACAAACGAGATGATACCTCTCGCCTACCAACCATTTGGAAACCCGCCTTGATTGACAGACGAGTCCCAACCACCAAGAATGACACCAGACCCAAACTCATGATAACACCACATGACATCATCACCACACATAGTGTGATAGGAATGAATGAATGAATGAATGAAGTAGCCAAAGCAATGGCACCTGAAATGAGAATTCTGCTCCCAGGCATTTAAAAGGCTTAAAATGGACCTACCGGTAATTATATAATCTGGTTAAATGTATGCAAATGAAGTGGATGCTGGCACAGGTTTAGCACTAGTTTACGCAGCATCTAGACACACATAACTTAAGTATAGCATTTTACTTGGATGAGAAATGATACATGAAAATACCTGGGGAAGATGGCTTCTTACCTGAGAGAGTAATCCAAAGACATGCCCGTGAAATCAAAGAACTTGAGGTATTCTTCAGCTACCAGCTTACTAAACTCATTGCTTCAACAGAAAAAGAAAAAGCATAGATCAGGTTATTAGGAAATCAACTCAGATGCATTCTCATAACATTCTAAGCATTCGATGTTAAAGGCAGAAAATTGGAACACACACTTTTTCCCCAAATGCTTTGCCACGTCAGATCGTTTGAACCTATCCAGATGATAGAGGCGCTTTGCCAGCCTCCGCGCAGCCTCCACGTTGCCACCAGTCGTGCCATTGATGAGGTCCTGGCTCAGGTTTTCATGTCCCTCTTTTTCCAGAATATCATGGCTGCCCATATCCCCTGTGGCATCTAACGGTGTAGTACATTCCAGTCTTGCATTGCTATGAAACAGGAGAGAATATTAAGAGAAGAAGAGGAGAAAACAAAATTAAGTTTAAGTGCAAATCATTTATGGCAACAAACAAATAACAGATGATTAGAACGCTTTCATTACATTCTACGCACACGTTAAAATGGACATAGTACATTTCTCTTGAAACTCTACAGAAGTGAATGGAATTTTCCACTTTCTCATTTTAAGGAGACTTTCTGAGACAAACTTCCTAGACTTCTGCTTTTTTTTCCCTTTCAGCTACATTACTAAATTCAGAAACCTCAAACCTTAATGTTAATTCAGATATCTTAATAGAATTGCTGCCCAAATTTTAGTGCAGCATATGTTCAAAAACCCGGAAACCTTGTCATAGGTCTCAAAGCTGTAAGAGAAGGTAGGAAAAATAGTTGTGAAGAGACTAGTCTTTTCAAATAAATTTATAAACATTTTGAACATCTGCACACATAACTCTTAATGAAAGCCGGAAAAATTTAAATACAGTCTGTAAAAGAAAATTCTTCATGGTGTCTGTTACAGTTCCCTTGTTTTAAATCCAAAACTTTGTAAATAATAAACAGTTTGATAAGGTATGATCACCATAATGTATTTCAGGTGCTAAAGTTCTGTGCAGCTCTTTTCATTATAAGATGTGACTAAAGGTAAAGGTAAAGGTAAAGGTTCCCCCGCACATGTGTGCTAGTCATTTCCAACTCTAGGGGCCGGTGCTCATCTCCGTTTCAAAGCCGAAGAGCCAGCGCTTGTCCGAGGACATCTCCGTGGTCATGTGGCCGGCATGACTAGACACCAAAGGCGCACGGAACGCTGTTACCTTCCCACCGTAGTGGTCCCTATTTTTCTACTTGCATTTTTACATGCTTTCGAACTGCTAGGTTGGCAGAAGCTGGGACGTGTAACAGGCGCTCACTCTGTTACGCGGCACTCAGGATTCGACCTGCCAAACTGCCAATCTTCTGATCAACAAGCTCAGCGTCCTAACCGCATCCCTTAAGATGTGACTACTTTTTTAAAAAACCAAGAACAAAATGCAAGAATTAAAATTAGGAGTATGTGAAACATTTCATTTTGACCTATTTGAAGTGTGAAATTTTGTGACGTCCCATTTTGAGTGCAAAATTAGTATTTTTCCAGCAAAAAGCGGCTTCATGCTTGAAATGTGATGTTTCACAAAATCATCTGGAAATGTTTGCAAAACATTTTGTATGTTCCAAATTACAAAGCCTTTAATTAAGTAAATAGTGCCATCAAACTAAATTTAGTAAACTCTTCCCGGCTGAGATGACTGTATTTAATTTATTAAACTTAAGGTATTTATTTAGAGCATTTATGCCTCACACAAGGGTTCCCAAAACAGCTTGTGCAACCATGGAAATGCAAAAGAGACATCATTGAAGGAAAAAGACATGGGAAGGAAAGAGACAGCAAAATATCTCAGGGACATGTTTTTAAGGTTTCATCATTACTATAATGGCCAACTATGATGAAAATGATTTGTTCAGACAAGCACAGATGATACTATCACCCTTATGGAAGAAGTCATCTTGTTTTACTCCAGCACCACTCAGCAATTTTTTTTCCAGTTAAACACACATTTATTTATTTATGAAACTTACATACTGCTCCATTTCTAAAGGACTCTAGGTTTTACCCACTATAAAAGTATCATTATCCTGAAGATTGTCCCAAATGAAGGGACACTTTTCGATCAAACGTAAAATAAACGAAGACTTTTCTGGTTCCAATCTGGGACTCTATATATTCAAACAGCTTTATTTCAAATGGTTGAGAGACCTAGTTTTAAAACACCTCCTATTGTAGTAAAAGCAAATGCGATGCAATAGTCTCCATTAAACATTACAACACAGGAAGAAAGAAGTGTGATGGCACACTCTGAAAAAGCCATCTCAATGACAGCTGCAATGAATCCATCAGATGTGCTGCTGCTATGAAGTATTTTTCACAACCTGTTCGTTTTTATTGCTTTACAGCCCTCTCATTGGCATAACTACTTGATAAGCGTGAATCGTGTGAGCTTATTTCCTGACAATACAATGGCTGGTTTTGAAACATAACCAAAGCACCCTGTCTGGAAAGTTTTCTTAACAGGCCACAACCACCACCACCACCACATCTTTGATGTGTCACAACATTTAGACACATGGTCAACGGCATACCAAAATATACATTTTTCTGCAACAAACCCGATGGCCTCAGGGCTGTAAGGAGAGCTGGTTCATCATGGCACAGCCCCACACTATTCCTTGATTAGTTATATGAGGAAAATGGGGAAGAAAATATAAAACAGATATACATATATGCCATGAGTGGCCCTTGGTGCTCTCTCAGCTTGCTTGTTTTCTTGCAGACGTTTCATTACCCTAACTAGGTAACATCATCAAAGAGCAGGCAAGCAAACTCAGAGAGCACAAAGGACCCCTCATTTCAACCCTGAGCTACAAATATTCTCCTTCATTGATGTATGTCACGGCTTAAGGCTCCCCTTTGCCACCCCTGCATAAACCCTTTTATCTCCCACACATGCAGACTTGGGTGATTTGGTCCCACCCACTTCAGTGACATTATGACATCACTAACTCACCCAGCATCCCTCAGGCAGAAAAAGCCTACTCGCCTCTGTTTTCAAGTCAGCAAAACATCATTGCCAAATAGTCCATTCTGAGTGCTAAACTAGCATTAACAGTAACCATGGTTAATAATGTGTTTATGACACCAACTTTATGAAAAGCCTCTAGAGAGAAAAGCGATTCAAACTCGGTGTTGGCGATGGCAAATAAAAATATTCCCATTTGCATTCAATTGTAGTACAATCCACTGTAGTCACTATCTCTAACAGGAGGAAATGTCATCTTAACAGTATATTTCTGATTGTATATATATATATATATATATATATATATATATATATATATATATATATATATATATATATATATATATATATATATATATATATATACACACACACACACACACACACACCAATCGTAGAAAAGAAGGAAGCAAGACAGTAAGTAGGCGGGCAGGTGAAAGTCTGTTGCTAAAGGAGGAAGATTTTTTTAAAAAGAGCCAAGAACCTAAGGAAAATATCGCAAATAAAATTAAGGAAGAAATTCAACCAGAAAGGTTTTGCCAACCACTACTGGTTGTATGTTTCAAACAGAGACATCAAGGCTCAAAATATTTTGTAGTATTCAAAAATTTATTGCCGAAATCTGAAGCTTCAGCTTTATTAATTTGGTTAGGAAACGTCATGGCCTCTAATGGAAATTCGTTTGATACTTTTAAAAACAATTCTATTGAAGGTTAATGTTGATTGTTTGATGCTCAGACTTTTTGCCCTAAAACAGTCTAACAAATCTTGCATAAGGATGTATTCCTAGTCCTTGTTCGGCTACCAAATCTCTTTGCAATATATTTCTGCAAATCATTTTTCCCAGAATTAGTTCTTATATTACCATCATATAAGCCTTAAGATTTAACCTAGGATGAAAACTGAGCAATGGTATGGTAGAACTGTTAAATCTTAAGTTAGTGCCTGGTTGCAAAAACTCCAAATAAATGTACAGCCCCAACACTCCAATTCAACCTTAGCAAAATTTAGTAGCAGAGCAGATGTACCGGTACTCCATTAGGTTTATTTCAAAGAAGCTAGAGATGTAATGTCTCAGAGATTCCATCACAATTGGCCCTAGCGAATTGTGAACCAACCTCCATGAAGGCAAATCCACATAACTATGTGTCTGGGAAGTTTCAAAAGAATTTCCATTATAGTTCCCAAATTTCCCTCATAGTATACAGCATTATGAAAACTAGTCCTAAAATTACATTAGGTTGGAAGAGGCTGGCACAGAGAGAATTCTTTATACTGTCATTTCTTTGCTTCAAATTCCTTTGCCCTCTCATCTGCAAAAATAATTTGGCGTGTTTACCATGGATATCAATGAAATAACCCAATACACTGATTATAGCAGGGATTTTCAACCAGTGGTACGGGTACCACCTGTGGTACATCCTAGAAAAGTTGCAGGGGAGGGAAATGGCAGCACCGCACAAGCCTGAGCGAGAGATGGCTGGAGCTGCAGGGCTGTCAGGGCTCAGCGGAAGCGCCAGGATCAGTGCTTCTTCGGGGCTGTCAGGGCTCATTGGAAGCGCCAGGATCAGCACCAGGCTCCAGCTGGAACTCGGCACTTATCCTGGAGCTTCTGCTGAGCCCAGAAGAAGTGCCGATCAGCATCTCCAGGGCCTTGTGATTTACATTCAGATATTTGGCAACTGATTCATATTTATGATGGTCACTGTGTCCCAGGATCATGTGAAGTGACCAAAACCTGCTGCAACCACCCAGCAGACGGGGGGAATAAAAACCAAACACCCACCCCCACCCCCGCTGCCAATCCTCAACAGAAATGCTCACAACAATGAAAACCTCTGACAGGAGGAAGAGTGCCGCCGGGCGGGAAGGCAGGTGTGTCTTGGGGAACACTATTTTCAGTGCCACTGTAACTTTGAACAGTCACTAAGCAAACTGTTGTAATTCAAGGACTACTTGTATTTCATCACTTTTTTCTTTTTCTTTCTTTTTTTTTGTCATCAGGTTTTTGAGACCTTGCTAGGCGACTGGTGGTACTCGGATGTTGCCATATCCATAAGTGGTACAATGGGTGAAAAGGTTGAAAAGCCCTGGATTATAGCATTTAGTATCAGCATTCCAATTATATCAACTGCAGTCTTTACTCAATACCAACATTTAACATACCTGTTTAATCCCACATTATAGCTTGGTGTAATGCCAACTTTGTCATGTTTTTGCATCTCACTAAAAACAGAAGCTACTCATTCAGTCAGCAACAGAAACAGCCAGCAGCAAGCAGACCACTCTTGGCAAAATCCTTTACAGGAATCCTAGATAGATGTTCCCTGTCTTACTGTGAGCTAAGGAAAAGATCTCCTTCATCTTCACATGCTAAGGATGACTGGAATTTATACATCCGCCATTTGGATATCCATGTGACTTAAGAAAAATATGACTAGACATTCCAGATCTTTGTCATGATGCAAGAATTACATCATAAGTGGCCTGTATTCTTTATAGGGAGTGGCATTTTTAGACCATAAGTGTTTTAGCTAAAACCTTCCGGATTTGGTTTAACATTGGGCAAAGAGAAGTAATTGTAACACAGGGAGGGAGGGAGGGAGGAAAGGAAGGAAGGAAGGAAGGAAGGAAGGAAGGAAGGAAGGAAGGAAGGAAGGAAGGAAGGAAGGAAGGAAGGAAGGAAGGAAGGAAATCATGTGATCTATCATTGGAAAAAGGATTTGGGAAGCAAGTAGTCATATTTCTTTAACATAACATTTGCCATACATAGGTAAAGGTAAAGGTTCCCCCGCACATGCGTGCTAGTCGTTTCCGACTCTAGGGGCCGGTGCTCATCTCCGTTTCAAAGCCGAAGAGCCAGCGTTTGTCCGAGGAGATCTCCGTGGTCATGTGGCCAGCATGACTAGACGCCAAAGGCGCACGGAACGCTGTTACCTTCCCACCGTAGTGGTCCCTATTTTTCTACTTGCATTTTTACGTGCTTTCAAACTGCTAGGTTGGCAGAAGCTGGGACGAGTAACAGGCACTCACTCTGTTACGCGGCACTCGGGATTCGACCCGCCAAACTGCCGACCTTCTGATCGACAAGCTCAGCGTCCTAACCCACTGAGCCACCGCGTCCCTTTGCCATACATACAACAATATAAAACAAACAAAATGATGGTAGGAAGGAGTTCATATAAGAAAAAGGAATGAATCCGAAAGCAAGTATGAGCAAAGGGCAGGTTTCATTAAACGGAGAAACATATTTGTTATTATATTTCGTGTTCATTTCAGTGTACTTTAACCAAATAGCGGGCTACCAGCTATCACCTATTAACAAATGTTTGCAGTTTGCTCAATTGCATAATCAAAATTTGTTATTTAAATTATGCATAAAAGCAAAACATTGATACAGAAAGCGTCACTTTCAGTAACCAACATTAATTATCAAAAATCTTTTCTGAAACCAGAACTAATCTAAATATTTGGGCTGAGCTGCCTCAGGTATCCTCATCTGAAAAAGGCACTAGAGGTGGTTCTTGTTTGAAAACTACAATGCTTTCGAGTCTAGATACTCCTATTATAGATTCCTGAACCTCCTTCAATAGTATGCAAACTAGCAGAACACAGATTAGAGATCCGAATTTATTTCTAGATCACAATTTCCTCTCACCAAAATTATACTCCACATTTGGAATACTTTGCAGGATTATATGCGTGAATTCAGTCTAGTGAACATTTTACTTTCTCTTAATCCTTTTTTTGCATATGTCACATTCACTTCCATTTAGATTATTTTCTGACATTTCATTCCTTGGAACCTTATCAACATTCTAGTAGTATTGGATTTTTAATTAATGTGACTCTTTAAACTCAAAACAGGCTGAATCCATCAAATATTCTTTGTTTGGATGAGGAAAATCCCTATTATTTCTTGGACATTTTTGAGAGGGTACTGATTAACAATGGTTTCGCCAAACGTAGAGTGACATGTTTATTAACTCTAAACCAGAAGTTATAATAGTGTGTCATTTCCTTGGTTAGTTAGGCCATGTTATATAACAAGGCATACAAACTGCCACAATTTTCTTTTCTTTTTAATTTGACTGTGCAGCTTCTTGCTAGTAGTAGTAGTAGAAATCCTGAAAAAGTTCACAGGTCATGTTAGGGAAGGTAGATTTTTTTTTTAAAACCGCTATACATGGAAAACATTTCTCATCACATTTAATTGACATGAATTTGATATTCGGTCTGGTTATATTCTATGAACTGATTTCCCTGGGTGTCATAATGAATTTGAGAACTATAGGTTTGTTAGTTTAGGTATTGTTATGATTCCTTTATGTTAGTAGAAGGATTTCTAGAACTTTTTGTCAATCGGTAAATTTAACATTATCTCCAGTTTTGGTGCAAATGAACTTCATAAAGACAGATGATCTAGTAGTATTTGTAAATATTTGTGATAAGCTAAGCATGATTAATTGACTTCTGAGGATGATCCATATTGTAAGATTTATTTACAGAATTCAGAACCCACTGCTCAGGCAGGAAGCTCTACCATTTCAGACAAATGGCTGTCCAAGCTCTTCTTTAAAAAACCTCCAGTGTTGGAGCACCCACAACTTCTGGAAGCGAGTTGTTCCACTGTTAATTGTTGTGTTAGGAAATTTGTCCTTTAGTTCTAGGTTGCTTCTCTCCTTGATTAGTGTCCATGAATATAAATATAAATTTACATTCATTCTTACTATTTCAAATGAATATATAGGATACATTCATAGTTTTATAACTTTGACTTATGAGACCATCCACAGCGTTTTCAATTATTGTTTGGAAAGCTAAATTTTTCAGTCCTTAACCCTTGGGCAAGGAATTTGGACTAGAAGATCTCCAAGGTCCCTTTTAACCCTATATTTCTATGAATTTTAAGTCTTTATTTTACCTTGGTTATTGGCTAGATTAAGCAACTTCAGGGTCAGTGCTTGTGCAGTGCTTAAAATGTCAGGTAAGGATTTGGCAAATCCAGGTTCACATTCAAACTTTGCTACAGAAGCTCATTAGATAATTTTGGACTAGTCACTCTCTTTCAGCTCAAATAATCTCTATGGTTGTTCTTATGGGACTAAAATTGGAGCTAGAATTTTATGAAGTCCACCTTAATTGACTGATTGATTGAACACAATAAATTTCAGCCTTTCTGTGGGCTCAACTTCAAAGCTATTGGGAGCCTTGTTTCTTCAGGGACCAGTCTTGGTACTTTGCCTGTTCTTAATGTCACAGACATAAATATTGGGGGTTTTTTACTATAAAAATCTTAAATTTTGGAATATCTTTGGGCAAACTTGATAAATCTGGTTTTTGTTTTTGAGGATTGAAACTGGATCTTTTCAAAATTATTTCTCAATCAGTCCAGTTTTTATTTTAGATCAGTTGAGCTCTGATGATACTGAAGCTACTACTTTTGTAGAACTTAAAACAGATTTTTTCCCCCTGAAAGGATTTCTTTCCAATTCAATGTTTCTTCCTACCTGCTGTCAGGTTTGCTTAGTCTTGATGCTACAGATGCCTTTTAAATGCCACAGTTTTAGGGACTTGAAGATCTATAAAAATGTAACTGATTTTATAATCAACTTACAAAGAACTGCAAGATTGACATTATTTACATGAGCTCAAATGCTCTGTTTTTGTGAGTCAGTGAAAAGTCATCTTAAGAATGCAAAAACTAATTTGTGTTGTTTTTAATATGAGGTTAAAATAGTGGCAAATTCTATTTCATATATATTGAATACCTCAGTCTCTGGAAAGAGTTGGATACACTCACCTTCCTGTGGGTAATGAAAATTAGAAATTGAGATATTCATTCACATGGTACATTGTGTCCTGCCATTGCCAAACTTTGGATTGAAAGATGTATGATTGTTAATATAAAGCTGAATTAATCACCACTGGTTAGTCATGCATATTTCTGCCTGGCTATATACCCAGCATTTGGAATCTATCAAGATACCAAGATCTGTGGATTTTTCATTCATGCTAGATGCCCAAAATGATGATATAACAATGGGGGCACAATCTATATCTGACCTGAAACATGCACTGCTAATATGCATAGTCTGTCAGTATTTGAATTAAGGTGGTGATAGTTGTTTTTTAACAGAAAGGCAAAGAAAAGGATTTTCAAGGGATCTGGTTGAATATTTTAAAATTACTTTGTTTATCAGATCACTTTGCGGGCGTTCTTCTTCTTTGCTTCCCTAATAAATTATGTTGTAATCTTTGGTAAGATTCTTTAAGTTTATGAACTTTTTTCTTTTCTTTTGCTTAATTAGCTTGATTCAATAAAAATAAGTTTGTCTATATACACATTACATTTGTGAGACATGGAAAGCTTTAAATCTTTATGTAATTATGTTAGTGGTGGAATTCTTCATAATAGTTGGGATAGAATGAAGTATTCAGAACAAAGAGGCTTACATATTATCTATGAAGATTTATTTTTGACTTGCATTAGTCTATGCTTTTATCAACATCATTATTTTTATAATATATAATTATATCTTCATGTATGGTTTATTTATTGTTTGGATTGCCTTGCCATATCTTTGCCAAGATACCATAAATCTTATTAATCATCCAGTTATAGATAGTCCTCGACATGGCATCTTGGTTGTTGAGTGTAGCAGTCATTGGGTAAGGCATCCATATGACTGCTTTGCTCAACTACAACAATCCTGGCATTCCTAGTTGTGGTCATTAAGCGATCTCTGAGGTTGTTAAGCAGACAGAGCAAAAGAGCTGCCTGCCAATGGATTTCAGGTCTGCAAGAAGCTGAATTCCTCTAAGGCCTTTCACTCTCAATTGTCCCTCCCTGTGCATGGAAAAGAAATCTTTCATGGGGCTGAAGAAATGGAGCTAAAATCCATGGTCACAAGATTTCAGTTCCATTCCTGGAGCCTGCCAAAAAATATCTCCTTCCTTCTGTACATGGAGGGGAAGTCCCATGAAAGATTTCAGCTCCCCTCCACTGGAACCTGGTCTGCCAGCTTCCCATTTACTGACTGGAGAAGCTGGCAAAGAAGATTGAAAATAGTGGTCATATGAGTATGGAGTGCTTGGCAACCAGTTGTAAATATGAGTCATTTGCTAAGCATCTGAAATGCGGTCATGTGATCAGGGATAGGGAGGAACGTGATCTTTTATTATGGTTGGAAGTGCTTTATGGGCTTTGAACAGTTTTTAAACAACCAATTGTAAATCAAGGACTACCTGAAATGAGCAAACATGAACCCGCCTAAAGGGATTTTTCTTTAGTCAAGCAATTTTCATTCTATTACAAAAATGTATTTTGATACTTGTTTTTAAAAAAAGCAAGCAAAAGTGGTAAAACGCTACTCAGCACACATAAATCAAAATTACACCTAAATGTGCCTTATTAGCACTATTCTTTGAATACTGGTCAGCATTTAAAGATAAAACTTTTTAAAGGTTAATTTTTATTTAGTTATGTTTAAAATATGTTTATGAACAGCTGCTGAGGAATAAAGCCACATACCATGGAAATTACTTCTGTATTGGAGAAAAATGTACATTAAATTGGAGATAACCTTATAAACTTGTATCCCAGCATTTGAAGCAAGGGTGTGATCTATTTTTTTAAAACCGTTGTCAGGTGGAATATAAATGATCCGTTAATTAAAATAGACTAACATTACCAAAGATATATTACTTTTCATAACTGTATGGCTCTCCTTAGACAGTGTTCACTTTGCAAGCTGTCATGAACTGTCGTGTAACAAAATTAGTGCACATATGTACAGATTTGTTATTTTTTAACTTAAGCAGATATATCAATATTTCATCTTCATTCAAGGAGTATATAGATACAAAGGTAATAAAAAAAACTATGGAAATTTGACTTTGCAATCATTTATTTATTCAAGAAAAAAATGAATATGCCATGAGTCCTTGAGTTACGACCACAGTTGTGCCCAAAATTCTATTGCAACAGTTGTTCAGTGAATTTTGTCCCATTTTACGACCTTTCTTGCCACAATTGTGAAGTGCATCATTTCAGTTGTTAATTTAGTAAAACTGTTAACTGAATATGGCTTCCCCCTTGACTTTGCTTGGCAGAAGGTCACAAAAGGTGATCGCACTGCAACCCTCATAAGTTGCCAAGTGCCTGAATTTTGATTGCTTGACGATGGGAACGCTGCCACGGTCCTAAGTGTGAAAACAGTCATAAATGACTTTTTTCAGTGCCATTGTTACTTCAAATGGTCACTAAAAATGAACTGCTGTACCTTTGGCAGAAGCAACCACAAGCAGGCTTTTCTTATAACAGGCCAACAGTCTCTGATATCCACAGGGGAGAATTTTTCCCCATAACCCAGGCAGAATTTTTTTCAGCCATGTGGTATTTGAGGGGCTGTTTCAAATCATCCCACATCATCCCGCATTTCAATGGGATTTAGATCCAGCCTTTTATCTAGTATAGATCCAGAGCTCTATACTTCTATTTTATTTTTTTTCAGCCACTCCTTGGACCATTTACTGAAATGCTTGAGAGTCATTGTCATGTTGCAAGGTCCACTTTCAGTTGAGTTTCAATGTTCTGACACAGGGTCTCAATTATCTACAATAACCCTCTTGGTAGAACGAAGAGCTGCCCTAATCAGCAAAAAGCAGTTTCAATAGTTGACATTAGGTTCTTTGGGTGAAATGCTGCCTTTAGTATCCTTGCCTCATGTGTCCAGACCACATTGTTCCACAATTCCTGGTCTTTGCTAGATACTCATGAGCAAGCATTAGTGTTGCCGAGTCTCACATCGGGCACAGTCAAGGGGCTGAACTATAAGACCTCCAAGGTCCCTTTTAACACTATGATTCTGATCCTTTGTGGACTGGAAAGCTTTCCTCCTAGCAGAGGGGTCCCCAATCCCTGGTCTGTAGACCGGCACTGGTCCGTGGCATGCCAGCAACCAGTCTGCACAAACAAGCAAAGCCCCATCCGCGGGACGCAGGCAGCATGCAAAACCATACCCCCTCCACTGTGGAAAAACCTTTCTTCATGGAACCGGTCCCTGGTCCCCAAAAGGTTGGGGGCCACTGTCCTAGCACACTTCCTATGCAAATCTAATTTATGCAGTTTCTTTCTCATAGTAGACTCATGCAACTTGACATAGTGGTGAGAGTTACCCGTAGGTTATGTGCTGAAATTCTGGGGTTCTTAAAGAGATTTTTTTTTCAGCATCTTATGATCTGCTCTGGGGCTGAACTTGCTGGGACAGCCTGACCTTGGCAAACTGGCAGTTGTTTGAAATCTTTTCCACTTGTAGATGATCTTCTGGACAATGTAAGTATTATCTCTGATGGTTTGGCAATCCTTTTAAATCCTTCCTAGACTCATAGGCATCTATAACCTTCTTTCTGAAGGCCTCAGAGAATTCCTTTGATCTATGCATGGTCATATCACATACTTCAACAATATAGTGCAAATCAAACTACATGTTCACAAATTAATTAATCAAAATGCATTAGAGATCCTCTCTATCATTTGCACTTGATTCTAATTTTAAGTATTTGAAAGAGTGATGAATGTAAGGGTGTATTTACTTTTCCCATATGCTAAATTCGTATTTACTTAAATTCCATAATGGACTAACAAAATATAAATGGTGCAAGATATTTGCTGTTAATATAGCTGAAATAAAGATCAAATATCTGTATGTTGAAATGTGTTGAAAGAAAATAAATAAAAATTCAGTGGGGTATATTTACTTTTTCACATGACTGTGGTGCACTCTTTTTAGACAGTTCCAGGTACATGCATGGTGTATTTGAAACAGTTATGCTGCACTTTGTACTAAATCCACGTGTTTTATGGAAAGAGCTGCATTCCAGAATTTGACAGTGCGCTGAATACGACTGAAGCAGACTGAGAGTAAAACTAAAAACAAAAATGGACCGGGCAATTTTTCTTGCTAATAACCTCTTTCACGGGTGTAATGTATTGGGCCTTGTTTTACTGAGTGTACCACGTGGGTTTGAATGCTGAAAGGTTGCCTAAGCAAGGAGCTGGCTAATGGCTCCCAGCTCCTCAGACAACCTGTCTCCAGAGCTCCCATTGGCTGCCTCTAGGGCAGCAATAGGTTGCTTTAAACCTATTGGCCGCCACCTAGAGGCCAGGGTATAAATAGCTGCATTCGCAGCCCTCTTTCTCAGTTCAGTTCCTGCAAGCAAATAAAGAATGTTCCTGCCTGAACTCACTCGCCTCGTCTCTTCACTCAAGCAAAGAACCCCAGTACACAACAACGTGTCTTCCTGGTGTCCTTTTCTCTCCCTTCTAACTAATAAGTTATAAAGAAATAACTAATTCTCATTAGAGAATCTTAGCTGACCTGAGCTGTTTTGAAAAAGAATGTTGACATTTGATTTAGAAATATCCTACAATCTTAGGCTGCACACTCTAACATCATACTGTTTGTAAAATCTTATTTACAACAGACTTGTGGACTTCCAGTCCCAGAATTCCTCAGTCAGCCACAAAGCAGATTCTGGACTAGTTTAGAACAGACATGTCAAACTCGCGATGTCACATATTGGGACGGTTTTGCCGTTGATGGCAATGGGGTGGGCGCAGCTTCCACACGACGCATCCGGCCCATGGGCCAGCAGTTTGACACCCCTGGTTTAGAATGACTGATCAGTGTTGAGACAACGCCTGCTCTAAAGCTGGCAACCTAAATTACAAAACTGGAAGCTCTGCCAAGTTCAAATAAAGAGTGATGTTATTTCAACAAATACACTTAAGTCTGAATACTTTTCTTACACAACTTACATGAATTCAGGAGTTACTTATAAAATAATACAGGTGGGACAAAATCAAAATAAATACATATCGCCAGTGCTTTTTTTGTAAAAGAAAAAGGTGCCGGAACTCACACATGTCATACAACCCGCCTTGCATATCCTACAAGGTTCCATCCAAAAAAAGGTGCCGGAACTCCGTTCTGAGCATTCTATGACAAAAAAGCCCTGCATATCGCAATTTTCCAAGAGCCTAACTATCATTATTTCTGCAAAACAAACATCTATGTTATCCCTTTAGTAGCCAAAAAAACTGTTTGTATTTCCAGACTCTTATCAGAACTCTATGGAAAGAAAAGAATACCAGAACTCAACTTTCCTGTTTCCAGAAATAATAATTTTTTATTGTTAAAAACTAAAGGCCGTTGACTGGTATCTCAAATTTATGTAAGAAAAAAAATCAAACACATGCAAACCCAATTCTTATTTCTCTACAAGGTGACTCGGAAATTTAATAAATAAAATAAAATTAAATTAAATTAAATTTAAAAAAATAAACATTGCCAGAACATGTAGGAAGAAAGGGTTATGGTCTTATCTACAATTGCAAGGGGAATAAAAGTCTTTACAATCTTGTGAGCCAGGAAACAAGCTTAATGGGGATTGTAATCAGGTTACAGGAATTCTACGAAACTGCCTCAAAATTCACAACATCTGTGGTCCAAGTGAATTTTTTTATTGAAAAGAATTATGGGTCAACAACAAGATCCATGATAAAGAACTTAACTGAGAGATGGCGATAGAAAAAATAGACTTGGAGAAGACTCCTATGTGGTTTGCAGATTGATCTTACACACAAATGAGTTCTGCTGTCACCTCTAAGACCCTAAATGTATTTAAAACGGCAGTTTTGATAGCTACAGGCAAACGTGTGATTATTTTTATCACACAGTGCACTGCTAGCGTGCAACTAACCACCTGTTACAGAAACAACTTAACCTCCAATTCTACCTTGATTCTTAAACTTGATCATGTCGGTTAGCACTGGAACCACTCTGGGATCTTTCTCACAAATCATAATAGAGAAAAGAAGATCAGCAAGAAGGCAAGAAGTATCAGATTACCTGACTCTGGAAACGGTCAGCCCATAACTAGGCTCGGAAGAGCAGCATTTTCTATCCCTTCAACCCTTCTTTTCTTTCCACCGATAGCTTCTCAGGCTGATATGGCTCCAGGAAGACACACAAACTGCTAGATAAGGATTTCAGGTTTACAGACGGCTGGTGGACTATAGGGCAGAAATCCTAACTTGAAAGAATTTTAAGGGCTTGTTGCTATGCTTGTGGGCAGGGCAGTTCCCTACAACTTTCCAACAGACCTGCCTCAAAAAAAGTACAATATACAATGAAGTCACTCTTCTCCACAGACATTCCTTTAACCATTTGCAGACAGCCCGAAACAGCACTCGTTGCCTGAATTTCTGTCATCTGGAAGAGAAAGGAGCGGCTCCCAATTCATGTTCACCCAAAATAGCTTCCATGAGGAACAATAAAGAATATAATGTCGATCATACTTCACAGATTCGCAAACTATTGTTTTTAAAGATCTCACTTGCTGCAGCAAAATGGTCCTTCCCTTTTCAAACAGATTTATCTATCAACCTAACTTAACACGTTCATATGGTGCCAATGATTAGAATTTCTGCCAAGGGAGGGGAGATTCCTCTATTTAAATGCAATTGTTTGTTCTTGTCCTTTTTTTTGTTTTTTTAGGGCAAAGAGCTACTAGGAAAATCCAAGTACACCGAGGGGAGGAGGAAGAAGTCTGGTAGACAAGCCAGCAAGTGGGATTAATAGATTAGAGAAAATGCTATTAAACGTGCGGTCAGAATATTGCATTACTGCAAGTTACACTGTGTAGATGTTGAAAAATACTTAGACCAGCTGCCTGGGGACTTTTGGGAGTTAAAGTCCGCACATTTTAAAGTTGCCAGGTTTGAAAAACACTACACTAAACTGAACAAAGCTGTGGAGTTTAGCCATACTAGAATCTCACAGTTTTGTAGCTAACTGGGTACTTTTGCTAATTTTACCACCTGCAAGAAAATGAACAGTTGATTTTCAAATTTCTCTTGTTTTTAAACGGTTTCAGTTTTGGTGGATCTTTTGACTCAAAAGGACTTCTCATTCGTTCTCTCTAATTCCTTCAATGCCCAACATGAAGCTCTCATTGACTTATTATATTGCACCCTCTCTTGAATAAACCCAAAGGTTTAGGCATAAATTTCCTCCACCAGTATTACCCTCACAAGAACTCTTTGAAATACAATTAAACACATGTGCTGGTCATTCAAGATCTATTTCAGTCTAAAGATCCTTACATAATTCTATTTGAATGAAAATGCTTACTTTCTCATGTAAAATCTCCAGAAATTGCAGCAAGGGCTTGGTACAACTCAATGTATTTAACTCATCTGCTCTTGATCAATAGAGGTAGAAGAAAGAGGAAAGGAGATAACTCCACTTCTGACCATCAGCAAGAACTTCAGGCTTCTTCCAGTACTATGAAAAAAATCTACTTCCTTCAAACTTAAGCTCTGCCATTCAAACACACACACACACACACACACGCACACACACACGCACACAGTGTCTTTCCATCCACTCCATCTTTAGAGAGAGAGCAAAAATAGCAAAGCCCAGCGCTTTCTCCATTGTGCAAAAGTGTACCATCAGCAAAATGTAGCCTAGAAGGCCTTGTGGCCAAGACAGGACAACAGTACAAGAAATGGTAGAAATTGTATTATGGGGAAAGCCCAAAGGTCTCCAGAGGTAATGGAACATGGAGGAAGTAAGTGGCAGCACCAGCTTCAAGCTTGCCTACAAGGCAGCATGGCTGAAAACCACCCTGAAAATCTGACATACCTTTACAAAGGTATCAGACAGTACTGCTGTTATAATCAAGGACTAGTTCACAGTAGTTTACAGTACAGGTAGTGCTTGGTTAATGACCATTCGTTCAGTGACTATTCAAAACTATAAGGCACTGAAGGAGAAGACTTACAGCTGGTCCTTGAAGCTGCAGCTGTCCCAACATCCCCATGGTAACATGATCGCTAATTGGGTGCTTAGCAACCAGCCTACAGTTACATCACAGCATCACACGGTCATGAGGTGTCCATCTGCAACCTTCACTGCCAGCATCCAGCAAGCAAAGTAGATGGGGAAGCTTGAAAATGGCAATCAAGCGGTGTCACGCTTAGCAACTGCTGCTAGAATTGTTGGAACTGCCATCATAAGGCGTTACAGTCATGTGATGACCATGTTGCTTAGCAAAGGATTTCCCAGTCCTAATTATTATTGTTAACTGAAGATTACCTATAATAAAAAGCACTGTCGTAAAATTCCAAAGAAATCAGAAACAATAAACTTAGTACATTGCTATCAAGCTCAGAAGCAATTAAAATTAACCTTCATGACATTGGAAGAGTTGGAGGACGCTGGGTGTGGAGTTTCATCGCAAGGAACAGCCCCAAGAGAAGAACTTGAGAGAGAATAGTTAAGATATGGTTAAATTCTGACTCTGGTCCAGGAGGTCACAGTTCTGTAGCCTAGCGGCAATGAAGGAACTGAATCATATCTGGAAACTGAGGGATTCCAAATTACAAGTAAAACACCAGCCCGGCAGACCTTTGACAGTTGACAGCTGTCAAATGGCTGCCAGAAGCATCTGCGCATGCGCGCCGCCCTGCCGGCCGCCATTCCCGATGACAGCTGTCAAAAGGGCTGCCAGGACCAAACACGCACGCGCCAGATTTGACAGTTCCTGGAACTGTCAAATCCGCAGTCCACAATCTGGTCCTCCGAACTGAGCTAAGCGCTCAGCTGAGAGGAATTCCCCGACAGCCGCCGAGCTGTCAGAATGCCGCTCGTCGATTGGCTGTTCTCCGAGCAGCGGGAAAAATACTGTTACCTGATTGGTTATGATGTTTGACAGTTCTCTATATAAGCCTGGATTGTTTGACAATCAGCTGCCAGGAGCTGAACCGAATAAATTTTTGAACCCCTGCCTATGGTCTCGCTTTTGTCTTTGTAAAGACAATTCACCTGGCGACGAGGATGGGATCCCGGTACTATAGAGCTGCCTGCTGAGCTAAGTCACACCACGAAGGAGTTCCGATCCCTCTCGCTGACAAGTCACTGCTGAAGCCACTTTGAGGGAAAAGGAACCCTTCGGCAGCTTGAACAGTACTGTGGACCCAGACCATGGCAAATTTAGGTCACGTCAGAGAATTCGACGTCCGCCACCCCGAGGGATGGGAGTCGCACTGGGGGCAAATTGAAGGCTACCTCGTTGTCAACAAGATAACGGAGGACCGCCACAAAGCTGCAGCCCTTCTCTGTCTCAGCGGGCCCGCCGTTTACGACATCGCTGTAGGGCTCTGCAGCCCAGACCCCGTCGCGACCGTCCCCTACGCTGTGCTGACCGACCGCCTTAGCAAGCATTTCATGCCCCGTCGGTCTGAGCTGTATTGGCGCCTCCACTTCGCCCGCCGCCGCCAGCAACCCGGCGAAACGTCCACAGCCTTCGTCGCGGGGGTACGTCACGCCGCCCGCAGGTGCCAATTTCCAGACCTGGAAGACCGCATCAGAGACCAGGTTATTGCCGGTCTCTCCAATGAGCGGCTCCAGCGGAAATTGGTAGCCAAGGCCACGATGGACCTCGCTCAACTCATACTAGAAATCATGGCCTACGAAGACAGCCACCGTGAGGGCTCCCCAGTGCTCAGAAGCAGCCCGGCCGGGTCAGTCCACCACACCTGGGAGCCGGACAACGAGCAACCAGAGGCCTACAACGGCGTCGACGACATCATGTCCCGTTTCAACAAAATGAGCGCCGACTATGGAAGAAACCGCAAGCCATTCAAACCAGCCGGTCCAGGCCAAAGACCCACCTCCACCGGCCCCAAACCGAAGTGTGCCAGCTGCGGCGGGGCTCACGCCAGAGCCACATGCCGCTTTAGAAATGCAAAATGCCACAGATGTGGGAAGACCGGGCACATTCGCTCTGCGTGCCGCAGCCTGAACCGGGAAACCCTCCACGAACTTGAGGAAATTCCGGCAGGTAGGACAAAAATCCATTCCCCTGCCAAAAAAACTCCCCAGTCCTCAGTACTGTCAATTAGGGCCAAACAAAAAAACTTCACCGTCCACCATTTACAACCTAAAATTAAGATTTGGGTTAAGATTCAAGGGGTGCCCTGCGAAATGGAGGTCGACTCCGGGTCCTCTGTTTCAATAATGTCTTGGGATACTCTCAAAAAAATCGGCTTTAAAAGTAGACGCCGTATTTCCCTACAGCCCTCTAAAATACTCCTCGCAGACTTCCAGGGGGCCGCTATCCAGTTAAAGGGACAAGCACAAGTTAAAGTAGAATACAAAAAATTCCTTGGGCACTTAACGGTCCAAATTACAGAGGCACCCAGGACCACCCTCATCGGGTTAGACTGGTTCGAGGCTCTGGGCATCCACCTGGAAGGCACCAACCGCATACAATCCCAAACACTAGAACAGGTCTGCCAAGCGTTCGCGGATGTTTTCGACGGAACGCTTGGCAAATATACTGGCACCCCTATAGACCTCAAACTAAAACCTGAGGTAGGTCCCATCCGCATTAAGGCAAGAAGGGTCCCCTTCGCGCTGAAAGAAAGAATCGAGACCGAATTAGACCGTTTAGTCAGCCTAGGGGTCCTAGAACCAACAGATGGGGGAACCTGGGAAACTCCCATTGTGACACCAGTTAAACCAAATGGTGATGTGAGAATATGTGCGGATTATAAAGCAACTCTAAACCGCGCATTAAATCCCCATGCATACCCAGTACCTGCAGTCAGAGACGTGCTATCAGAAATAGGGTCCGGCTCAATATTCGCCAAACTCGACCTGGCGCATGCCTTCCTTCAGCTACCTGTCACCCGAGAAACAGCTGAAGCCCAAACCATTGTCACACACCGCGGCGCTTTTAAGGTAAACCGCCTACAGTTCGGCATCTCAGTGGCTCCTGGTATCTTCCAGGAGGTTATGGAAAAAACCTTAAAGGGAATACCAGGTGTCTGCCCCTATTTCGATGATATACTCATCGCAGGGGAATCGGAAAACAACTTAGC
This sequence comes from Vipera berus, assembly GCF_964194415.1. Lineage (NCBI taxonomy): Eukaryota > Metazoa > Chordata > Lepidosauria > Squamata > Viperidae > Vipera > Vipera berus. Next base: position 94,263,455 of record NC_138203.1, on the reverse strand, counting down.
AGACAGGCTACAAGAGGTACTATCAAGATTTAGGAAAGCGGGGCTAAAACTCAAACGCGAAAAATGTTCCATAGGCGTCCCATCCGCAGATTTCTTAGGCTACAAAATTGACTCGCAAGGAATCCACCCCACCAACTCAAAAATCCTCGCTATCAAAGCCGCCCCAACCCCTAAAAATAAAACTGAGCTCCAGGCTTTCCTTGGGCTTTTAAACTTTTATCATGCCTTCCTGCCTGGGAAGGCAACCATCGCAGAACCTCTCCACAGGTTACTCGACAAAGGGGCAGCCTGGCAGTGGACATCAGCCCACGAAAACAGTTTCAAATCACTCAAACAAATGCTTTCCAGCAACGCCACCATTTCCCACTACAAAGAAGATAAACCCCTCTGCATAGCCTGCGACGCATCCCCATACGGGATCGGAGCAGTTTTAAGCCACTTAGACAGCGATGGCACTCAAGCCCCGGTGGCCTATTATTCCAGAACTCTTTCCAAAACGGAAAGAAATTATGCCCAGATTGATAAGGAAGCCCTGGCAATAGTGGCGGGAATAAAAAAGTTTCACGACTACCTTTACGGCCGCCCCTTTGTGATTTACACAGATCACAAGCCACTGTTAGGATTGTTCACCTGGGACCGCCAAACCCCCCAAATCTTGTCACCTAGGATGTTGCGCTGGACAACATTCCTCGCAGCATATTCCTACCAACTAGTATACAAGCCGGGACACCAAATGTGTCACGCTGACGCCCTCAGCAGATTGCCTCTACCCCACTCGGAACCAGACCCTGCCCCAGCTAGCAACATCTTAGCCATTCAAGAACTCCTGGAATGCCCACTGACAGCGAACGATATCGCTGCTGCAACATCCCAAGACAAAACGCTTAGCAGAGTGTTAGCGTGGGTACATACTGGCTGGCAATCCTCCTGTCCAGGCACAGAATTTCAGCCATACTTCTCAAAGCAAAATGAATTAACTTCTCACTTGGGATGTTTACTCTGGGGGTGCAGGGTAATCGTGCCACCCAAACACAGACCCAAGGTACTGCACACATTACACGAGGGCCACCCTGGCATCGTAAAAACAAAAGCCTTGGCCCGCAGCTACGTTTGGTGGCCTGGAATAGACCAAGACATAGAAAAACACATTGCTGGCTGCTATTTGTGCCAGGAATCCCGCCCACTCCAACCCAGAGCTCCAATCCACAAATGGGAACTCACAAAAAACCCCTGGTCTCGCATCCACATTGATTATGCCGGACCTTTCCAAGGGCAGGTCTTCCTCATAGTTGTGGACAGTTATTCCAAGTGGCTGGAGGTTCTCCCGGTTTACAGCGCAACGTCCGCCGCAACCATCCAAGCCCTCAGGGGAATCTTCGCAACACACGGTCTCCCCGACGTTATAATATCTGACAATGGCCCTCAATTTACTTCTCATGACTTTCAGATCTTCACGAGGAGCAATTGTATTAGGCACGCAACATCGGCTCCCTTCCACCCATCGTCCAATGGCCTTGCAGAGGTTATGGTGAGGACCACCAAAGACGCCCTCAAAAGAATCATCACAGGGAACTGGCACCGTCGCTTGGCACAATTCCTTTTAGCCCACCACGCCACGCCCTGCTCCTCCACCGGCAAAAGTCCGGCCGAACTCCGATGGGGTCGCCGCCTGGTGACAAGGCTCGACAGACTCCACCCCGACAGACCTGCAGCCGAATTGTCACCCAACACCCAGCCAAAAACGTTCTCCAGGGGTCAAAATGTTTGGTCTCGAGATTATGGGGGAAGGGATAAGTGGGTTCAGGGGGTTATCCTGGACCAAACAGGACCGTTGTCATACACAGTGGACACTGGGACGGGACTTACGCAACGCAGACATGCAGATCAGCTCCGACCCAGGTCACCCCCCAACCCCCTTCCACAACCGATTCTGGGCGAGCCTGCGCCATTCGACACCCCCGGACCCAACGAACCTTCCCCTCCCCAGGACCCACAACCGCCTGCCGAATTCCCTTCAGAAACAACTCCACCGGCTACGCAACCCGAAGAAAGCACCCCCTGCCTCCGACGGTCCAGCCGAGCCAGAAGACCCCCCGCATACCTCGCGGACTTTGAATGGAAGGGAAACCCGCCGACAGCAAAAAACTCTGTTAACAATACTTATTTAAAATGTCCAACTGTTGTTACAAATAACGTACCAGTTCTGGGGGGGGGGAAAGGGGGTGAATCATATCTGGAAACTGAGGGATTCCAAATTACAAGTAAAACACCAGCCCGGCAGACCTTTGACAGTTGACAGCTGTCAAATGGCTGCCAGAAGCATCTGCGCATGCGCGCCGCCCCGCCGGCCGCCATTCCCGATGACAGCTGTCAAAAGGGCTGCCAGGACCAAACACGCACGCGCCGGATTTGACAGTTCCCGGAACTGTCAAATCCGCAGTCCACAATCTGGTCCTCCGAACTGAGCTAAGCGCTCAGCTGAGAGGAATTCCCCGACAGCCGCCGAGCTGTCAGAATGCCGCTCGTCGATTGGCTGTTCTCCGAGCAGCGGGAAAAATACTGTTACCTGATTGGTTATGATGTTTGACAGTTCTCTATATAAGCCTGGATTGTTTGACAATCAGCTGCCAGGAGCTGAACCGAATAAATTTTTGAACCCCTGCCTATGGTCTCGCTCTTGTCTTTGTAAAGACAATTCAAGAACACCCATGGGCCTTTCCACTGTGCCTGGAAGCCCTAGTTCAAGATTCAGGGTTCAATAGTTTCACCCAGACCCACAATAACTACAGCAATATACTTGGAAGTGAGACAGAGCAAACCCTCAAACTGGATCCACCAGGGTCACCCGTTGAGACCTTTTGGCCCCAAAGCAGTTGGTCACCACCAAGATTGTTCTATTGTCTTGGCACTCCTTTGAATGGTGGTGCCTATGTCAGAAATTTGTGACAAAGGCAAGAGGGACCTGAACTACTGAGCTCTCTATAACTAGGGCCAGAGTCTTGCTAGAAGCAGTAACACTGTGCAGGTCCCATTTGGTTGTTTTGTGCAACGAGAAATGTAAAGGGGACTCCGAGGAGCTACCTCAAACATATATTTGAGGGTGAAAGTCAGATAGTTTAGCTTATCTTCTACCAGCAGGAGATCGGGGGAGTCCACTTGGCAGGTTGAATGTACTGCCTTAGTCTCACAGCCAACAAGCTGCTGTCCCCTTCCAGCTTCATGGCACTCTGTGAATTGACTTAATGACAGGAGTGCTATTAATAGACATTTGTAGGGTGGTTTCAAGGCCCAGCTGCCTACTATTATAAAACATGACAAAATTGATGAGTTCACCTCCTCAAACACTGACTTTGGCTATAGTAGTTCACACAGATTTAATAAACTATTACACTGGCCTTCCCTGGAAATATATATATATATACTTTTCCTGTCAGCTCAGGGACCAAGACTTGTAGCTGCACTTAACATCAAGTATCTTTCTGGTCACCAGGAGATGGATCAGATAGTCTTGCCCTACTTAGGAGGGAAAATGTCTGAAACCTGTAAAAAGGCTTTGCTACTTTAGCAATTCAAAAAGAAGAGCTTCATGTGCACTCTTCCTTTGTTCCAAAGCAACTTTTAATGAGTTTTCACAGCTCTAGCAAAGAGGACTATACATATACATATACATATACATATACATATACATATACATATACATATACATACACATACATATTCCTGCTCCTGCTGCAATTGGTTCCACGTGCTGCACAGTGTCAGCATTGGTTACTCTTTATTGTTTTCTAATCCAAAGAAAGAAAGGAATTATGTAACGGCAGTCAGGACATCTGTCCATCAATACAATAACTCTCTGAAAACTGAAGGTAATAGGGCCAAATTCAGTGTAGAGGGAGGAGCCAGCAAACGAAAGGCCAGGTTTAAAAAATGGGCTATAGCGCACTGAAGGCTGTGGAGAAAATTATCCCCACCGTGCATCCCTATGGGAGCGCCCATCAATAGCAAAGTAAGAGTAGCCATCAATCTTCTTCCCACAACACACATATACATACAACTGCTAGTACAAAGTTGGAAATAATTCCAGCATCTATGCTCTGCAAGCTTTCCTGTCTTGTTTTAGTGGAAAACAATTACCTCAGTGTATTTATTTAACTGTGTATGCACACAGTATTTTTCCATTGCAGGTGAACCCGACTGGAAAAGGAGAAGTAGCTAATAATCGTACAAACTTTCATTCCGACTCAGTTTGGGGTTTTCTTCCCTGCTTCACTGAACTCTTAATCTCGCTCTCTCTACCAAATACCACCAGTCCCATGGCATTCTAGCTGCCCAATTCACACAGAGACTCTGGGTGGCATACAGCATTACCTAAACAAGCACATCCACCATATGATTCTGGAGGGAAGCTGTGATATAAATCTAACAAAATAAATAAAATAATAAACAATCCTAAAGCCAAATATCTCCAAATACCCAATTATCTACGTCTACATTTGAAAAAGAATATCAGAGGTTCGAATAATGCGAACTTTCTGACTATATGACAAATCCTGGCCAGGATCAAGTATCTGTACTAATTGTTTTCATCGGATTATCTGAACTGTTCCACAAAAGAGGTGAGAGGACAATGGATGTTAGGTGCTTTTCATCAGAGGTTATATGTTGCCAACTATCAGGGAAGCTGCAATGGGAGATTTCCCACATCAGTAGGAAATTAAGCCCCAGAGTTCTCTGAGGCTTTTTAAAATCTCTGATTCTAAAATAAATTCCGAAAATTAACAAAATTCACTGAAAATTCATGCTGTTACAGTCACGACTGACAGTTGGGTGTATCGTTTGGGTTTTTTACCTTAGTCTTTTATCTATCCATCTATCTATCCATCTATCTATCTATCTATCTATCTATCTATCTATCTATCTATCTATCTATCTATCTATCTATCTATCTATCTATCTATCTTGGACCATGAGAAAGGCTGAGCACCAAAGAGTTGAGGCCTTTGAACTATGGTGCTGGAGAAGACTCCTGTGAGTCCCTTGGACTGCAAGGCGTTCAAACCAGTCAGTCCTAGAGGAGATAGGGTTGATCTTTAGAAGGCCAGATCCTGAAGTTGAAACTCAAATACTTTGGCCACCTAATGAGAAGGAAGGACTCACTGGAGAAGAGCCTAATGCTGGGAAAGATTGAGGGCAATAGAAGAAGGGGACGACAGAGAATGAGGTGGCTGGATGGAGTCACTGAAGCAGTAGGCGTGAGCCTAAATGGACTCCAGAAGATGGTAGAGGCCTGGAGGAATGTTGTCCATGGGGTCACGATGGGTCGGACATGACTTCGCAACTAACAACTATCTATCTATCTATCTATCTATCTATCTATCTATCTATCTATCTATCTATCTATCTGTCTATCTCCATCCATCCATCCATCCATCCCACCTTTATTATTATTTACATGGTGCCAAAGACAGCATCCTGAAAAAAATTATAAAGACAGGATATAAATAAATATATTTATACTGAACATATAAATATGTTTTATATTTTATATGATATTATATTTCTATTTTCCTTACAACAACTACCCTGTGAGGTAGGTTGGGCTAAAGGAAAGAGAGAAGGGCCCAAGGTCCCCCAGCTGGCTTTCATAAGATGGGACTTGAACTCAGTCTCTTGCTTTCTAACCTGGTGCCTTGACCACTGGACAAACTACCGGTAGCAGTGCTTTTTTGTAAAAGAAAAAGGTGCCGGAACTGACACATGTCATACAACCCAACTTGCCTACCCTACAAGGTTCCATCCAAAAAAGATGCTGGAACTCCGTTCTGAGTGTTCTATGACAAAAAAAGCCCTGACCGGTAGCAAATATTTTCTGTTTGGTTTAAGTATGGTCTCCATAAATCCTAATGCCATAGATATCACCCTTTCGCTATATTTTTAATCTCTAAACACACACACCAATGTGATCATTTTATTCCTCAGTCTGATTTGCTGAGCTGTAAGATATACCTAGTATACAGCTTGCTTACAGCCACCAGAGTTCTGCAATCAAAATCCAGAGCTCCACCCTTCCTTTTCAAGATCTGCCTAATGATCTTCACGGCAAACAGAGTAGATGCCTTCCAGAAATAGCAGGTTTTCAATTCTCTAACTCCACCCCAATACTTTTGTTGGATGCTGAGGGTGCATATTTGGAAGCAAGATCACATAAGAACTGAGCTATGTTTAGGGAAGTTCTTCTTTTCAAAAATAGCCCTCCTTTCACCGAAAACAGCAGCCGAGTACAGAAAGCTCGCATGCTGATTTCAAAACAGGCAAGGAGGCCCCATCCAACTTGTCCCACTCCACCAATCCAGCGGGAGAATAGTGCTTTTCTAATGTCACAGCAAATACACTGAAGCCATGCAGTCTGCTTTTAGACTTACTGAATGCTGCCAAGGTCAATAGCTGATCGGCTGGCTGAAGAGAAACACCCAGACACAGCGGAGCCCATAGGAACTCCTGGACATAACTTATTGCCCCTTTTAATTTCAAAGCCATGTGAGTCACAATGTGGTCCCGAGCCCCCACGCCCTGAACTCAGCCCGTAGCAGCTGTACTAGGCAGAGCAAGGTTGGCCCCCTTCTGCTCATTCATTAGAAGGATTGGATCACATTACTGTCAGGCTTCATTCCCTTGTGGATCAGCTGACCTCTCCTGCACGGCTAGAGCCTGGCTCTTGTTTGCACCAGAACCTCTACGGCTTTGTGATGGATTCCCGAGAGAAAAGTGGGAAGCTGGCCACCTTGCCCACAACCTAAAATTATTTAGTTCATCGGCCTCTGGCAAAAACAAAAGAAAACAAACAAACAACAACAACAACAACCCAGGATTGTGATATAGACTTCTGTGACGGAAAAAGACAGTTGAATTCTTGTCCGCAAAGCTTGTCTTGCTCACTTACTAGATTTCAAAGGACCAGCTGGTTTTCCCATGCTGTTCCTCCCCACGTCAGCACTAACAGTCAGCGCTGACAAGTTCCCACCCTCATTAGCTTGCAGGGTCCAGATTTTGCAGAAAAGAAAGAGAATAATTTGGACTTCACCTCTGCAGTTTGTAAAGCCTGACTGAGGAAAACCTCTATCTGAAACCATGAGCAGCAATTTCTATACTGAGGACAATTCTGAGCAACACATATTACTGTTCAGGATACTTAAGTGCAGCAGATTTATTTATTTATTTAGCGTATGGCTGGTCACACACAGAATTAAAAGCACTTCATATTTACAAGTTAACAGTTAAGACGTTTTTTTAAAAAAAGAAGCAATTATAAAACCTAAGAGGAAAACAGAAATAACATTTCAGAGTTTAATGTCGAGTTTGGAGATCCAGTCAGTAGCTGCCGTTGTTACGCAGAGGAAGTCCTTAAAATCTCCTGGGTATCTTCTATTAGTGCATTCCCTCACTATATGTTGGATAGTCTGTCGGGGAGCCCCGCAATCACATTGTGCTGAAGGTGTGGCAAAGTTACTCGCGTCCGTGGCAAACCTTAAGCCACACATGCCTCCTGGGTGGTGCTAAATGAGTAACAGACGGACTGGTAGCCAGACATCCGCGAGGATCTCCTGGCTTCACACACAACTCCACAGTCCTTTTAAGGACTAAAAAATAGCAGAAATAACAGAAATAACAAATACCAGTGCAGCAGATGCAACCTTGAACTTGCATCATGAATGTTACTGTAAGACAGACTCCAGGACTCAGAGACTCCTCTGTTTTAAAAAAACCAACTATCTAAGAGAGTAAATCTGATTTTCAAAGCTGATTTACTTTTTAATAGGTATATTTTACCTGAACGATGGATGGAATGAAATAACTCAGAAAAAAGCAAATATTTTCTCACCACTGTTGACAAATAAGAGAGCAGCTAACCATGACCGTTCTCCCATTTCAGTCATTATTTAGTCATGGATGCTCATTCAGTGGCCTTAGACACATAACTAAACTAGAGCAATTCAAATCTTAAATGGACAAAATGCTTTGGATTTGTTAGGGACAACTTCACTACACAAAAGGTGGATAGAAATGCCAAATTCAGTCTAACAATATGGCTGACTGTGCAACTAATCATCATAATAATAACCCCCAGGGAACTGTGACCTTGATGCGGTTGTGGGCTTGTTGGCTTTGAGGAAGATAGCAGCCATTCCAGAGGTTCAACCATAATGAACAGGTCTCATCAGAGGAGCCAGTCAAAGAATGCCTCATCCGTATACAATATGATGAGACATAATTGAGAGAAACCCATGCTGAATCCATTACTGTCGGGGTCAGTTAGGACTGCACTAGGTGCTGGAGTTCCTGGTCATCTGGGGACAGTACTGAAATATTAAATATTAAAAACAACCAATGTACAGCATGGCTGCAGTTATAAATCTGGGTTTGCAAAATTAACAAACAAAACAATACACAAGCAGTGCACCAGCAAAATGGAAGATCATGTTGTAAATAAGATCAGCATGCTAAGATCTGATGCAAGCAAACTAGAACAGATTAAAAAGAAGAAGCTGAAGAACAAGAAGATCTAAGAATATCCAAACAAGTAACATCACCTAGAAAGAATGAAAATTAAGGAAGCACTGGCAATAATAAAGCAGAAATAACAGCCGTAGTCAAAAAAAATAAGCAGATACGAAGCTTGAATTGCACGGCACAGGCAGAATCTCCAATTTCACTTGAATCAGAAATGTTTCTGTCAATTTATCAACAGAGAGACTGTGGTGAATCAGTCAACAAAAAAAATGCAATTCTAGATGCAGACATGGGACAAACCAAAGAAACACAACGAGAACGCAGCTTAAATAAAGGAGGTGGGGAAGAATTTAAAAAAAGGAAGGTGAAATGAAAGAATTTGTAATATCAGCAGTGATCATAGAGAAAAGGGCGAGGAAAATCAAGCATTGGTCAGCACCAGGTGAAGAACTGCATGGTTTTTGGGTGAAACATCTGACTGGCCTACCCACCAGATTTAACTGTGGTTGAAAAGGAAATGTGGACAACTGATGTGGTAATACATAAAGGACAAAGAATTAAATAAGATCACAAAGTATCACAATCTGAAATTCGAAAATTGAAATATTATGGCAGAAACCAGCCAAGGGGGCCCCAGCACACTGGGTCCCCTACTGAAGTCTTGAACTGCACTTAAAAAAATTGGCATATTGATGAAATTTCCAGATGTCAATTAGAAAAGGCCCCACTGCTTGAATCTATAAATTATACTAAGCTGATATGTTATAATACCCTAGGTCAGGGGTGTCAAGCTCGCGACGTCACGTGACGTGTCACAACATATCGTGACTTTTTTCCCATTGCCAGCAATGGGGTGGGTGCAGTTTCGTCATGATGCATCCGGCCCGCAGGCCGGCAGTTTGACACTCCTGCCCTAAGTTCTTGGAATGAACGAGATGTGTATGAAGACCAAAACCAGCTAAAGCAGAGGTCCCCAAAACCTTTGGGCACCAGGGACCGGTTCCGTGAAGAGAGGTTTTTCCGCAGACCGGAGGGGGCGTGGTTTTGTGTGCTACCTGCGTCTCGCAGATGGGGCTTTGCTTGTTTGTGTGGACCGGTGGCTGGCATGCCGCGGCCTGGTACTAGTCCACGGACCAGGGGTTGGGGACCCCTGAGCTAAAGAACCAGCAGCTGTGATTTCACATAATGATAATATACTTGGGTGTTCTTGAAACAATGTACACAACAAATAATTAATATAAAGTAAAATATAACAGATGACAGAAAAAACATTAAAAACCAACTGTATTGTCCTAATGTAGCAATGGCTTGTGGGCCCAAATTAGAAATACTGACTTACTATATACTCCCCACAAATTTTTAAAGAAAGGGTAGGGGCAAACTGCAAAATTATCCATAGAAAGAAACATCTGGTCCAGTAAGCTACACTTGCCAGCTAAGAATGATGATTTTGCTTTGTTTGCATTGGCAGAAAATTACTGATGTAAGCAGCCTGTAACTAAAAGGGAACCAGTAACTAGCACCAGAAGGAAATAAACTCCAAAGACCTGCCACTCTTCCGAGAACATTGTGACCAGTTTCTAGGACTCATGAAGTAATTTATCACTGATCTACCAAATCAGAAGCCACGTGACATGGTTCCAATAGATGAAACTCTTCAAAGAACTCTGAGGCATTGTTTACCTTAAAGAATCTTTATTCAAGTAGCATGGCATCGGCATGGTTGAAGCCAAAATCTGAATTCTCCTGCCCTAAACACATAGTATCAAAGCACAATTCCCTCCTCTAATTAACAGACACAAATCTCATTCTCCAATTAGTTTGAAATGCAGACCTTCCCTCCAGTTCTCCAACCGCCATTTATCATCTCTTATTTCAAACCTTGAAAAAAACACTCTACTACCATGTTGCTATGTCTAACTAATTCCCATACACATTCTTCCTCCTCGCCCCCCCCCCAAGCATAATCTAATTCTAACTCTAAAAGTAACACACAAGTTAAGGGGGAAATGGCTGCATTTTCATATATTGTCAAAGCAAGAACATCCAATGTTAGCAGCGTTGACACCATGCTTACCTCAGAGCAGTTGTAAAAATTAGGGCTTCTCCCATCTTTTGGATGTGGAGCAAGGCTTTTACTACTGTCCAAGAAATGCATAAGGCTCCTCAGAGCTCCTCCATGATCAACTTTTCATATGATAGAAGAGAAAAATACATGAAGAGTAATCATATTAACTATGTGTAATTTAAATTAATTCTAGCTGCGGTCCTAACCTCATCCACAGATAGTCCTCGGCTTACAACAGCTTGCTTAGTGAACATTTGAAGTTACAACAGCATTGAAAAAAGTGATAGAGGACCATTTTTCACACCTCTGGCCTATGGTCACGTGATTTACATTGGGATGGTTGACAACTGACTCAGATTTATGATGGTTGCAATGTACCAGGAGTCACGTGATCATCTTTTGTGACCTTCTGACAAGCAAAGTCAGTGGGGGAACCAGCTTCACTTAACAACCGTATTAATAATTTAACAACTGCAGTGATTCACTTAACAAATTATTAAGCAAACAAATTAACCCGGACAACACGATGTTTATCAAGCCTAATCAAATGTAATAATAGAAAATTAATCAAAAAAAATTTATTGGGGAAAAAAAGATATGTGGACTGCAACTCCCAGAATTCCCCAGCCAGCAGAGTAGAGCTGGCTTGGAATTCTGGAAGTTGAAGTCCACACACCTTAAAGGCCCTGTTCACCGCCCTGAGTCCTTCGGGAGAAGGGCGGTATACAAATTAAATTAATAAATAAAATAAATAAATAAAGTGGCCACAGTTGAGAAACATTGAAGTAGGTAGCACAATGGTGACTTCACAACTTTGAATATCTATTGATGAGGACTGAAAGTTGGGAGCCCCACCAGAGTTTGGTGTAAGGTGGGCGGCTATATAAATGTTACAAATAAATAAAATTTATTTCTGTTTTCTTGCAAACAAAAAACAAAAGTGCCAAGAAAAGTCATAAAATGGGACAAAACTCACTTAACGAATCTCTCACTTTAGCAAACATAAATTTTGGGGTCAACTGTGGTCGTAAGTTGAGGACTACCTGTACTTTGAGGGACTGTAGACTCAAGCCCATTGGTCAAGTTAACAAGCAGTTTTCAGCTCAACAAAAGGTGAACGCTGCTCCTCTATAGACAATGGAATTAGATTCCAGGCAGTCTTAAGCTAAATCTCTTGGCGTTATAGACCACAGATTCAACAGACATCTCTCTGGCTTCCAGCAATTCAGCATTCTTTCTCTTTACCTCTGGAGCTGCTTTCTTGGCTAAACGTATCTTGAAATCCTCTCAAAGGAGCACCAGAGTGAGCCACTTATGGCCCACCATATATATTGTTGGATTACATCATCTACCCTCCTGGACTCTTTCTGACTGGGGACAGGCAGAATGGGATGAGCAAGAAAAAAGTCAAAGCTAAATGTATTCTTGATGAAATAGGTCCACGTGCACCTTATCGCTTTATACCCCAATCATTTTATCCTGTCCTAGAAGAACAGGAGGCAAAAACTGCCTCCTATTCATCCTTGAATATAAATGGATTAGGCTTCACTAAGATGAATATGACAAAGGAATGCAATATGTGTCTCTCTGCAGGGCATATAAGGGCAGGATGCTATAAGCCCAAAACAACTGCAACAAACAAACCACTTTATTTATACACAGACCTGCCCAGCTACCAATGAATATTTTGCCAGTGAGTGTTTATCCTAGTCCAGCTTTAGCATTTAAATGTGTGGTATCACCCCTCCTAACATGGACAGTAAGCCACTGAACGTGAATTTAGTCATCTGGAGTCATCACTTGGAGAACAGCATATGTATTACAACTTTAGCTGAAAAAGAGACCTATTTGTGACATTCAGTCCTTATGCTACTCACTCCTTGTTCCTTCTCCTTTTTGCAGTTGTGCAATCACAACGGTTCAGTGGCATTAGAAGTCAGGGTCCAAACTGAAGTTTCAACATAGCAGAGAATTTAATCTCTTGACAGATTAAAACATGTGGGAGGCAACGTTGGGTGTGCAGCCTTGGGACTTCCTATCCACTCTGCTATAGAGAAATGCCAGTGGCATTGTGGCTAGGAATTCAGGAAGTCATCATCTGGAAAGCATCACTGGGGAGGAAGACATGGGGGTGGGGGTGGGGAGTGATCTAGTTTTAGGAAAGTTATCTCCATCTAATTTCCTTCCTTCCCTCTCCTCCCCACTCCATTCCAACCAGAATCTTTGTTTCTAAGCTACACAACCATTCTCCATGATTTTCTATGCGTCCGCCGCTCACAAGATCACTGTCTACTCTGTTCCACTTCTTTTTACCACCCATTCAGCTTTCTCCAGCCCTTTCTTCCCATCCCCCCAAGGACCAGGCTCTTTCTGCCCCTTAAGCGCTGAAACATTTCTCCCCCTTTTGCTCCACATTCAGCAGTTTTCTACTTCTTTTGCTTCTTATATGGAATGGAATGGAATGGAATGGAAAGAGGAAGGAAGGAAGGAAGGAAGGAAGGAAGGAAGGAAGGAAGGAAGGAAGGAAGGAAGGAAGGAAACGAACCTAAATTTATTTAGAACCCCCACTCAATCAGCATATGGCAGCCATTTCCAACTCAACACCCATAAGACCTGTTAGATTACAACTTCCATCATCCCTATTCATAAAATAAGGTAAAATCCAATCTGGGCAGGAAGATCTAAGCCAGGAGTCCTTGACTAACTGCACCAACCCCTCAGGATCTTGTTTCACTCCACCGTGTGCTTCACTATTTTCTTCCAATATTTGCACTTACGCCTCCAGGTTTCTGAGTATTTCTCTCCATCCCTGGCCACTTCTCAATCTTCGGCCATCCTGGGTGAAGTTTTCAATCTCAGCCAATGCGACTACTGGCTTGGTCCACCCAGAATGCAGGCTTCGGATTGCTTCGCTCGTCCTATCCCACTTGCTCAGGCACAGGCCAAATTAAAAATAAAAAAACACCAACTCATGAATTTAGCTCCTTCTTTGTCAGATCAAAAGCAGAACTGGGGGTGTGGTTGGGCAGACCTAAAAGGTCCTGTAGTTCCTACTTGGTTCTGTGTATTCGCTGTGATTTTTACTCAATCCTGAGAACTGACACCGTGGAGCAAAGAATGCTGCTCCCCCTGCTTGCTGCCTGTTTTCTGTAGCTGAAATAAGCCTAAGGATCCCCATTATTTCCAAGGCCCTTCCCTTTGCCTTTTGGTGCATCTGAATGGGATTGCTAAGAATCAGCATCATCACTTGAAGACTTTTTGTTCTCTGAACAGGATATCCACAAGTGATTCTACTCTGAATTCTACAGTGAACGCACAGATCACAGGGGACCTCTGTTGGCTGCTTAGTGCATTCCCAAATTAATGCATTTCCACGTCGCTGTCAAAATAGCATTTCTTGGACTCAAAGCAGGCTAGACCAAGGAATTATTCATCTGTAGTTACAGAATCCAACTTTTTTTTTCTTCTATTTTCCAATCTGTAATTGGGATCAGCTGTAGGGGAAGCTTGTCTGAAAAATTTCTGAATTTAGAACTGTAATGCAGTTGTATGATGCTTGTCCAGAGAGTGGGTAGGGTGGGGGGGAAACAATGGGAAGAAACTTCTATTCTAGCCAAATTTAATTCAGCCTCAGCTATCTGATTCAAAGGAAAGTCTTTTAAATATTCCTCAGTTTTTGTTTTTATTTCATTCTGTGCCAATCTTGTAAACACATTCCGATCTGCAGGTGATATTTTAAGGATTGCTTGCCTGAGGCAACGATAACATGTAAACAAAATGTTTTGCTGTTCACGAGAAAACATAAAGCATCTCTTTGGAGGTATACTGTAGTGGGACAAGACCTATCATAGCTCCTGGTCCCCTTGAAATCTAGACCTCAACATAATATAATAAACCTTTATTGTCAAAGTACAACATGTGTACATTGAGATTAGCTGAGCCTCCCCCTGTGCTCTCTCCCCCCAACACACAGTGATAACAAACCCTCCATCCCACCACACTATGTGAACCGACTACACCACACACCGGCCTCCCAAGTCAATTCTGCATAAGATTATGTCCCATTTAAAAGCCTAACAGCCCACGGATAAAAGCTATTTTTCAGCCTGTTGGTACGGCTGGCTATATTCCTATATCTCCTCCCGGATGGTAGGAGAGTAAAGAGATACCGTCCAGGGTGTGAGTCATCCCTGAGAATCTTCCTCACTCTTCCAAGGCAATGAGCCCTGGCAATGTCATCCAGTGGTGTCAGGGAACAGCCCACAATGTCTTGTGCTGTGCTCACTACCCTCTGTAATACTTTGCTGTCCGCGGCTGTCAGACCAGCATACCAAACCACAATACCATACAAGAGGACGCTCTCTATGGTAGACCGGTAAAAGAGGGTCATTAGACTGAATGAAATAATTTCACATTAGGAATCTTTCAAATCCCTCTTCCACCCCTAATCTGCCTTATTGTAATGGTAGGCTTTTAACAAAAAAATGATTGTTATTACTATAGATTTTTATTACTAAGGCCAGAGACCACAGAATCCTAAGCCCTTCCAAAACAAAACAAAAAGCTGTAACAGCAGATTTGTTTATGTGTACAAAATCTCAGCAAAAGCACATTACCAAATAGCGACCACAGCCAAGCTGAAAAGCACGTTCACCTTAAATGGGAAAAGCAGGAGATATATTTAGCTTTATGCTCCAGTTTATAACCAAATCTGTTTGCCATTTTCCTTAGAGATTAGTTCAGCCATGGCTTTCCATCTGTCATGAAATGCACTACAGAAATGGCCCATTGCTGGCGCTTAACATGCTTCAGTTAAACAGTTTAGATTCTTGCTCATATTTTATTTAGGACATGACTTGTTCTTAAAAGTCTCGCATTTTGAAGCAGTATATTGCAGAGAGCCTGAAAGTGTACATGCTTCACCCTAGCAAAATTTAGTCTCCTTTGAGCTAAAGTTGGCTGATGACTTCACACATCAGTATTTTCTTGCAAGAATATCAAAGTAGATTGCCAGTACAGTACGTTATTCCAAAAGATTTTTTTCCCCTTTAATTACCAGCCTAGTTTACAATCCTGAGATTTCTTAAGGCCTCTCATCCAGCCGTAATGACAACAAATACTGCTTAGTTTTTGACAATCAACTAGGTAAGTACCAACTAACAACTAACAGCAATGATAAATGTTGAAAGAATTTTTTTTAAAAAATGAAGCGAAGCCAGATTATAAAAGCCAACATTTTCTAAAAGTTCTAGACTTTATAATTCAAAGCAGATCTTGGGATTTCCTAAAATAAGCTTAAGGTTTATTCATATAACATTTGCAGGAAGCTTGCCTCTTACCATAGCAATATCTCCTCTTCAAACATCTAACTTAAAGTCAATGCGAAAAGAAAATCCCAAGTCTGTGCCTTGTTTCACATACAGTACCAATAATTTACTGGGAGACACCCACAGCTGACACATCAGTTATGAATACTTGCCAAGATGTTTATACTGAAAATTATTTGCATTTTGCGATGTAAAATACGTACCGGAAATGGAAGACTGGTTTCTTTTTAGAGAACTTTAATGTTCTTTAATCTTCGGCTTTGAAACGGAGATGAGCACCGGCCCCTAGAGTTGGAAACGACTAGCACACATGTGTGGGGGAACCTTTACCTTTTTTACCTTTTAATGTGAAAGATAGCATTAGAAGAGATGGAAAAGGACAAAGTAAAATTTAAAAAAGCAAAAACGTAAAAACATAGTGTTAGGAAAGATGGCAAAGGCCAAAGCAAGGGATGAGGTTGTACACGTTCATATTCTATTTCCCCATCAGGATGTAGGTGTTCAAACAAAAGGCTTCATGGAAAAAAATATGGTTTTGCTGAAGCAGAAGCAGAATGCCATGTAATCGTTGCGGTGAATGGAAAAGAGTGTAAAAGTATCAGGCTAGAAACCAGGAAACTAAGTTCTAGTTGAACCTTGGTCATAAACCTGGCTGGGTGACTTTGCCCAGTCATTCCCAGCCCAGTTCAGCTCACTTGTTTTTGTGGGGGAAAATAGGAGGAGGAGGGACTATTAGATATGTTTGCCCTCTTGAGCTATTTATAAAATTAAGAAAAGCAAGATTTTTTTAAAAAAAAATCTTTAAAAATGGAAGGGCTACATATCAAAACTCAGAAAATACCTTTTCTTGGTTTAGTATACAGATGTATTATACAAGGGTTCAGATGCTGTGATTCTTCAAAATAATTCTTCACTCTTAACATTTTCAAAAAGTAGGGAATAGAAAGGATGCTCATAAAATGTGTGTGTGTGTGTGTGTGTGTGTAAGAGAGAAAGAGAGGGAGGAGGGAGGGAGGGAGAGGGAGAGAGAGGGAAGGAGGGAGACACACAGAGAAGACTTGAATGGGTCCCATCCAACAATATGTTGTTCAATGGTGCGAGGTACCACATTTAGGCAGGAAAAACCAAATGCACAGAGTACAAAATCGGTGATATCTGGCTCACCAATAGTTCTTGGCAGAAGGATCTGGGAGTATAGATTGATCACAGGATTAACATGAGCTAGCAATGTGCCACAACTGCTAAGAAAGCTAATGAAGTTCAAGCTTCATCAACAGGGATATACAATTAGTCCTCGACTCACAACCACAACTGAGCCCAAAATTTCTGTTGCTAAGTGAGATAGTTAAGTGAATTTTGCCCCATTTTATGACCTTTCTTGCCACAGTGGTCAAGTGAATCACTGCAGTTGTTAAGTTAGGAATATGGTTGTTAAGTGATTCTGTTTTCCCCATTGACTTTGCTTGCTAGGTCACAAAAGGTGGTCACCTGACCCCAGGACACTTGAATGGTCATAAATATAAAGCAGTTGCGGAGCATCTTAATTTTGATCACGTGTCCATGGGGAAGTTGCAATGGTCGTAAGTGTGAAAAATAGTCACTTTTTCCAGTGCTGTTGTAACTTCAAGTGATCACTAAAACGAACTGTTGTAAACTGAGGATCACCTATCATGTCATGGGAAGTGATAGTACTGCTCTACGCTGCACTGGTCGAACGTCACTTGGCATACGGTTTTTATTGATAAATTTTAATGGTATGTGGGAATGATTATGGGAAACAAGGAAGAACCGCAGCTTGGGAAATAGTCAGATAAAGAGGCAACTTAGCCATGGAAGGAATATGGACATGGCAAATGTCTGAGAAGGGACCCTCCCTAGTTGCTTGGGCAGTGAAGGCAATGGGAGAGAGAGATACTTTCACACTTGTAAAAGACTGTTAATGTAACCTTACAATAAAGTAGTGTTAGCAGGAGTGGCAAATAGCTGTAGCTCAGGTGTAAGATGAGGGGTGAAGGTTCATTCTCCGAGCTTGCATGTTGGTTTCCAAATGTTTCTTTAGCAGGCTAGGCAACATCTTCAGCGGAGCTTGGGGGAAAGAAACAATGTAATCCACAAAATCAGCTCTAACCATTGTGATCAATTATGCGTGGGACAAACATCACGTCAATTAAAAACCAGGATCCACGAACACCGGCTGGCAGTCAAACGCCATGAGCCCAAATCCTTAATCTCTACCCACACCGACACCAAACAACACCCGTTCCATTGAAGCGACCCAAAAACCATTGGCCACGCTACCATCCGCCACACTCGTGAGTTCATGGAAGCCTGGCCCTCTGCAAACAATTCCATCAACAGACACACTGACCTACAACCAGCCTACAAACCCTTCGAGGATCAAAATCTACCCCACAGCCAACCAGAGATAGCACCGACCCTCAACCAACTCACGCAAGCTCCCCCCCAGCAGTTCACCTCCCAATGACCTTGACCTGATCATCACAAGATTCTCACACCTGACCCATCACAAGACCCATCAAAAGACCCTCACTTGACACACCCACACCTGAAGCCCTTATAAACAGAAGAACACTGACACTGACGTCCCCTAAGCTCCACTAAAAATATTACCTAGCCTGGTAACGAAACGTTTGGAAACCAACCCACAAGCTCGGTGAACGAAGCTTCACCCTCAAAGTAGCATTAGTTCACCTGGGCATGCTTCCTCTCTGGATTACTTCACAAGGCTGACATCACCACAATACAAGAGGCATACTGAGAAACTGGAAAGAGTGCAAGAATGAGAAGGACAATAAGATTCTTGGAGGCTCAAACCTATAAAAAGAGATTAAAGGTACGTAATATGTTCAGTCTAAAGAAGCTGAGGGGAGATGATAGCCATCTGCTAATACATGAAGCGATGTTACATGGTGTGTGTGTGTGTGTGTGTGTGTGTGTGTGTGTGTGTGTGTATTCTCTAAACAAGAGCCAATTAATCAAAGCTTAACAAATTCAAACTTGAAGTAAGGAGGAATTTCCTAACTACGAAAGCTGTTAAGAAGCTGAACAGCCTCTCTCTTGAAGCCACAAGAGCTACATCACTGGAAGTTTTCAAGAATAAAACTGCACAGACATTTTTGTTCAGGATGGTGTCAGGAAACCTGAACTGGGCAGGAGGTTGGACTAAGAATCTCTCCAACCCAAGGATTCTATAAATTTTGAACCTGCCGCCGTCCACATGCTGGCATCATCACATGTTGCAGCACCTTCCCCACCTATGGGAAATTGCCATGAGCTTAGAGAGCAGAGGTGGCACATTTTGATCTTAAAATACACTTCTAGTATGCTATGTGATCCAAAGTTTTCAGCTTCTTTATCATTATGTGAAAGCCGCAAAGTTTTATTCAAATATATTTACTGGCAATAACTTGCTATTTCACTTCCTAGCGCCATATTCTTTAGGTAGCTAGTATGACAGGACCGTACCAGTTTAGCTGCATATCCTTAAGAGAAAGCAAAATGCTTATTTTCAAAAGCATACCCGTTCCTTGGTTTTGCATGGGAAAGAAAACCAAGATATAGCTGGGAAATTATTGTTAAAAGCACAATACTATTTCACAGCAGGAAACCAACACCTACTACCTACTCCAAGAATCACCAGAAGAAAAGTCACTGCAAATTTATGAAATTAGTATTGTCAAGGCACATAAAGGTTAACCCTTTCCATTTCACCCCACTGCCGTTCTTTTTTTTTTTAGAAAAATTAATATACCCAAAGAATAGCACTCCCACTGAAGTGTCACCTTTGGCCCTTAGATTAAGTACTCCGTACAAGGTTTGTGACACCATTTCACATTGCAAATAGAGGGCCACAAATGAGAACACGTCACAACCTCAGCAAAAATCAGACCCATCAAAAACTGGAAGACCCAGTAGCAAACGGTCTTGTTGTTTTAAAAAAAGTTGCTACCCTAAAAAGAGATTCATGGGAATGGGGAAGGAGGATGATCATCTGATTATCCGCAGCAAGATGCAACCAAACCCACAAATATTGTGAAGACAATCCTCTCGTTACCTTTCCGAAGGACAAGCTGCAGCGACGTCTGACTCTTTAACGTCTCCGAGTCCATTGGCGACTCCATTGCAAGAGTCCTTCCTCATCACCCCGTCGGGAGTCCTTTCCAAAAACTGAGCGTCTTCTTTGATACGCTGCTGGATCATTGGAGTAAGTGGCATTTCAAAGCTGAAGTAGCTGTCAGGCTCAGAATATAACGTTTCTAGTGACTCGGCACTGTAATATAAAGATGCATTGTCCAGAATGCTTTCAAACTGGGAGCTGTACACATCTGTTGAGATTTCAGAGAGTTGCCCAAGGACATCTTCCATTTTTCCATTGAGCCCTTCTTCTTCTTCTTCTTCCTCCTCCTCCATTAGCCTAGGAATCAAAATTGGGTTGTTGTTGTTGTTGTTTTTTTAAAAAAGTGCTTTAATTTACTTTATAAGCTTGCATGTGGGCAGGGTTCACATTTTCACATAATGGTGGTTTCATGCAAACACATGCAAACAGCCATTACTAGCCTTTAACGTCTGGTTACAATTGTCTTGATGGAAAACAGACACTTTTGTCTCCTCCCCCCGACCCCCCCACCCGTGACTTTCCATCCCCCACATTCAGACTCAGGATGGAGTAGAAACAAAAGTGGCTGCGATGGGATGATGTGTACGAAGAAACATCAGCTCATTGTGTTCAACGGAAAAAAAGGCGCATTGTGTGTCTCTATTTTATATTACTTCTCACAGATTCTGGAGCTACCATACTAAATCCTTTCTTCTAACAGCTCAGGCAGTTATTTAAAGAAAAAGCAACAACAGGAAAGGTTAGAAATAGAGAGAGAATGTGTATTTTGGAGGCCTGGAAGATAAATGTTAAGAGTCTTCTTTCCTTCTTTTTCATATATTCTACAATTAATGGATTCTAAAGGTTTTAAGCTCAAAAAGACTCAAGAAAGCATAATGGTGTTTCTGTGCTGAATAGTTTTTAACATTATCACTATTAATGTTAAAGGTAAAGGTAAAGGTTCCTCCGCACATGCGTGCTAGTTGTTTCCAACACTAGGGGCCGGTGCTCATCTCTGTTTCAAAGCCGAAGAGCCAGCGCTTGTCCGAGGACGTCTCTGTGGTCATGTGGCCGGCATGACTAGACGCCAAAGACGCACGGAAAGCTGTTACCTTCCCACCATAGTGGTCCCTATTTTTCTACTTGCATTTTTACATGCTTTCGAACTGCTAGGTTGGCAGAAGCTGGGATGAGTAACAGGTGCTCACTCTGCTACGCGGCACTCGGGGTTCGACCCACCAAACTGCCGACCTTCTGATCGACAAGCTCAGCGTCCTAACCCACTGAGCTACCGCGTCCCTTTTATTAATGTGTTTTATACACACACACACACACACACACACACACCCCTACAAAATTTCAAAACTTGCTGCTTTGCTCCACACAGCCCTGTCACAAGGCCATTCCTTTGATATGATTGGAACAGGAATTGGAGCAATAAAAAACTAACATTAGATCTGCTCTGCTTCCGAAGAGACTGGGACTATTCAGGGACCTTTCATCACTGATGGTGGACATGAGACAAAGCAAAGAAATATAAGAGTAGGATTCACATCTTAATACAGAAAATTCTCAAAGTGAATATAACAATAAAAGCAGAAACTTCACTTTGGGGTTTAACGGAAAAAGACTTGGGGGAAAAAATTGGCACTTTGGTGGTTATATATGTTGATGGTAGCAAGATTACTTTATGCACAAAAATGGAGGGACACTTTGATTCCTACAATGGATGAATGGCTGCAAAAGTTGATGGACTTAGCAGAGAAGGCTAAATGGACTGCTTTGATTAAAGAAAAAAAACAATTACTTTTGTTTCTACTTGGAAATTGCTTCTGGACTTTGTGCTTGAGATGGGGAAAAAATGGAACTTTAATTTTGGGTTTTACTGATTAGACAGATTTGTTGTTATAGAAATGGCTAGTTTATACTATTACGTAAAAAGTAAAAGATGAGGTTTGATGTTATTATCTTATTTTACTGCACCAAAGGGAATCAGAAATCAATGCCTCTTCTTTCTTTTTGTCTCTTTCACTACATTTTTCCTTTCCCTATTCCCTCCCCTATTTTCGTACTATTTTCTTTTTTGTATTTTTGTATTTTATATTATAAACTAATAAAAAAACAGAAATTGGAGCATTAAAAAGTAACACAAGATCTGCTCTGCTTCTGAATGCCCAAGAAACATCACAGAGAAGAACTTTGTCCTGTTTGAGGAAGATCTAAATCTTGGCTAAAAAATGCTATTTGGTCCTTTCCAAATTAGCACCATCAGCAATCAAGCCAAGGAATGAGAGTGGGGAAATGTAAAGTTAGTATCTTTTACTCCTGCCACATGTCTTCTCCAAGCTGCAATTTGCCTTAGAGACCATAAGTTACAGCTTGTGGAGTCTTAAAATCTTTAAAAGCATTAAGCCCTTGCGCCGTGATATAACACTTTTAATTGCTTAATCGTTTTTTAAAAAAATCAAAAAGAGGTCTTAGAAACAGAAACAAGAATGTGTCCTCATTCTTTTATTTCTCCTCTCTGGTGATTGGCCTCAACCTTAAATTGCCTTTGGACTGTTCAGTTATTTATAGTACTTAATAGAAAACAGGGTTTCCTTTTAAATATGATTCAAAATTATTTAACTAATTGTATTCAAGGGGATCCTAGACGTTATAAATAAAACCATCATGAGTGCCAATATTAAACTGCATCACAACTGAGACCATTGGAAATTCCTTATTTTTTTCCTCTAAGCTCTTAATTGAAGCTTAATCATTGGCCTGATTCACACATAAAGCTAAAGCTGACTTCTTATGGTTTATTCAAAAATACCATGACATAGTATGTATGAATTCAAACTGAGTTCAGAAGTCATACTAAGCCATAATTGAATAGGTTTTGGTTCATGATTTACCATTTATCAACCCAACCAACTATGGTTCAGTTACTGTAGGTGGTGATCAGGCTGAGCTTGAGGGAAGAGTCAAGCGCATCATAAGTCTTGAGTCCCTTCGTGCCCACAAGAGATCTAAGTCCTTGAATTCCATTGATTCTTCTCTACCGCCAATTTGCCTTGACCGTTAGTAGTTCAGATTATAGTTTAGAGATAGCATGAAATAAACTTGTATTCATTTTGGACCTAAACCTGGCTCTCAATTTCTTGTGGCTGACAGTTAATGTTAAGTAGATCATTGCAGTATTTTATATGTGTATCACATTATTATCCTTACACCAACTATGAATGGTTATTGGGTTAAGTGACTTGGAAAATCCTTTCATCTATTTAATTATTAGATCAAATAAAATAACTACTCTCCTGAGATATTCCATGAAGATAAGCACTATAATCCAGATCCCTCATTTTGGAAAAAAAGGCCAACCCATGCTTAGTCATAGCAAAGCCCATTTAATACTGATAAAGCAGTTGCTATGGCATCAAGAAGGCCAGTTATTAGAACAATTTAACTAAGGTACGTTATAGTGAAGACTCCTGCTGTTGTGTTTACAATTAAAGTTAACACATTACTCATTTCTACATTTTGTTTATACTATTAAGTGTTTACTTACCATGCAAATTAAAACCTATTTATGCAAACTGTGATTAAAAAACATACTGGTACTAATAAATCATTCATTGTATGAGTAAGCTGACCCTATCTACTTGTTAGAGCAGTAAAACAGTTTATCTTAGCAAAGAAGAGAGCTTGAGCTGAGTTAAAAATAGAAACACCGCATTAAGGGAACCTCTTAATATGCACATGGACTAAGGATACAATGGAGATTTATCTTCCTTATTCCAGAATAATGTTTTCTGAGATTCTAGAAAGGTAGTAACAGGCATCTTGATACTATTCAGCTCTCTAACAAATTTCCATCAGATCTGGGTACCATAAACATAGACAAAGAAAAGGATTGTGGGAGCTGTAGGGGGGGAAGTATTGGAACTATAGATTGCCTAATTCTGAAATTAAAGCCAAATAGAGACAAAGCCATATTCTAAGTGACTATATACACCTCCCTTGGCACTAGCTAAGTTATCTATCCAGTTGTCTTTTTACATTTCTTAAAAAAATCTTTTTTTCAAAAATTGCAAACTGGCATGCTATGATGCTGCCATGATGCCTTCAACATCATCTTCATTGATAAAACTTTGAAGTCCCAAAAAGGCTCCAGAAATATTTTTTAAGAAATAAAAGTGATGCACAGCTACAGCTCAGGGTTTGGAAGTGCACTTAATCCAAACATAAAGTTAAGAAGAGCAGAGAGTATCCTGTGTGGAAAAGACAAAAAACAGGTTGTAAATAATATTCTGGGAAGTCAATGATTTGCAATTTGTTATATGCCCCATGACAGCCCTTTTGTGAATGGACCAGCTTTTCCACCCAGCAATCATTTTAGGAGAGAGCCCATAATATGTTTTGAACATTCCAAATGTGGCCCCAATTAGCTAAGATTGTGCAGAATACTGTCGATATGTAGTCGTTACATCTAGTCCTTGGCTTATGACTATAACTAAGCCCAGAATTATGGTCAAGTTATGCCAGTCATTAAACAGGTTATCGTGTGACAGTCCTGATTTTATGACTTTTTTGTGGCAGTTGTTAAGTGAATGTGGTGTCATTAAATGAACCCATTGTCTACAATGGCTACTTTTTGCCATAAAACCAGAGGTAAAAGTTGTAAATTGTGGTCAGATGACTGTGGGACACTGCAAACTGCTGTAAATGTGGACAAAATCATGTAATCATGGGGGGGGGGGAAGCTGTTGGAACTTCAAATCCGGATCCTGATACTTTTGGGGGATCTATTGTATCTCTGAATGGCTGCTAAGTGACTGGTAATATGTTGAAGATTACCCATACAGCACTGAATGTGGAATGAAGTTTTCTTGAAGTAACCTTAGATTTTTCTCCAACACAAACAATACAACTTATAAGTCCTTTAAGGAAGACAGAAACAGCCATTTTTGCTGTCTTAAGCTCCTGGGGCAATTCAAATTTAAATCTAAATACAAACATTTTGTTTTTCCCCCCGTCTATTCGCTTATGGATAGACTTGGGAAGTTGGAAAAAAGCAGAAATCTTTTAAAATTCAAATCTTCTACTACCCTAAATGGCAGGCTGTGTAGCTGGGTAGCTTGGCAAAACAAAATGTGCACCAGAAGAATTCTAGGCGGGGAGCAGCTGAACGGGGGGGGGGGGGGAAGCTGAGAAAGAGAAGCTGCTATATTCAGATGTTTGGGGAAACGATCTGTTTGGAGAAAAAGTGGCAGGAGAGATTTGCACTCGGAACCTACAAACCTTGCCTATTGTCTCTAAAGCCTTCCACAGGAGGTAGGGTTGCCCATTTAGATGCCTAGGTATCTTTATAACCTACATGCAGTAAGCATACTGGGTTTTCCTCAGACAGTTTGATCTGATGCTTAAGGCACCAGGCTAGAAGCCAGGAGACTGTGAGTTCTAGTCCCGCCTTAGGCCTGAGTTCTAGTCCTGCCTTAGGCCTGGGTGATTTTGGGCCTGCCTCTCCTCTCTCCTCTCTCCTCTCTCTCTCTCCCTCTCCCTCTCCCTCTCCCTCTCTCTCTCTCTGCCCAAATCACCTCACAGGCTTGTCGTTGTGGAGAAAATAGGAGGAGGAAGGAGTACTTCCTTGTATGTGTTCACCATCTTGAGTTATTGATAAAAATAACAAAGGATAAATGAATAAATAAATGCAAACAAACAAACAACTTCAGGGAGGGCTCAGTTTCTCAAGCAATGCTGAGAAGATGCCAGCAAGTACCAAGCTAGCATCCAAATCAAGACTGTCTCAGCTGGGATTTTGCCTGATCTGTTAGATAATTATTATTTATCATTCCCAGCCAATACTGCCAGCTATACCGGCTGGGAAAATGGGAGTTATTGTCTGATTATATTGAAAGAGCACCAATTTGGCCACAGCTAAACTAAAATACAGGCACATGCTTCAGCACATACAAAAATCATGCACAAAAAGCCTCTTCCCTTGCCTACATATTCATGGATGATCATTTTAGGGCCTTCCTCAACTTGTCAGTTTCCCAATTTGTTGAGAGTAATACCACAAGTGAACATTTTGACCTGTGCCAAACAGCTAGGACAGTCAAAATAATTGAAAAGGAGCAACAGCAGACGTACTTAGCATTTCAAAGAGCGTCCTGTGACTGGCACTGGATCAAAATTTGTGGCTCTACATTCAAACTTTACTGTTGCTATGTAGAAGAATCCAAGGATTTTTCAAAGCAAAAGCACAAAACAGGAGTTTGACTAAATTTAAGCAAGAGTGGCTTCCCTATATCTCAGTCAACAAGATAAACTCACAGAGAATGGATTTTGAGGGGGGGGGGGGGAAATTAACATAAAAACAGTTCTTAAAAGCAATTTCAATATGATGACCCAATTGTTAGTTGGAATCATTGGGAGAGAATTTGAAACAGCACTGAATTGTTTGTACTGATTTTTCTCCTGGTTAAAATTATTTTATTTTTTCATTTTTTTCCTTTCTTTTTTTTTTTACACGACTCTATACATTTAAAGTAGTTTTAGAAAATTTAACAAATGATGGCGATATCGGTGTTAACATTAATATTTAAAGTTTTACAGAGATTTTTTTAGTTAAGCTGACATAATGAATCTAGTTCTATATGTTTAATTAAATAATTAATTTAAGGTAAAGGTAAAGGTAAAGGTTCCCCCGCACATGCGTGCTAGTCGTTTCCGACTCTAGGGGCCGGTGCTCATCTCCGTTTCAAAGCCGAAGAGCCAGCGCTTGTCCGAGGACGTCTCCGTGATCATGTGGCTGGCATGACTAGACGCCAAAGGCGCACAGAACGCTGTTACCTTCCCACCTGAGTGGTCCCTATTTTTCTACTTGCCTTTTTACGTGCTTTCGAACTGCTAGTTTGGCAGAAGCTGGAACGAGTAACAGGCGCTCATTCTGTTATGCGGCACTCGGGATTTGACCCGCCAAACTGCCGACCATCTGATCGACAAGCTCAGCGTCCTAACCCACTGAGCCACCACGTCCCTATAAATTAATTTAAACTTTATGATAAATGCAAATCTTTCATTTATCAATATTTTATTCTTCAACCACTGTCTTCTCTCATCCTTTTTGCTCTCATGTAGCAATTTGCTGTTCTTTATATGTGTTGATCAAATTATTAATTTAAAAATAAAACAAAGCAAAATCAGTGTTCAGAAAAAAAATACATGCAAAAGGAATTATAGTAAAAA
This sequence comes from Vipera berus, assembly GCF_964194415.1. Taxonomy (NCBI): domain Eukaryota; kingdom Metazoa; phylum Chordata; class Lepidosauria; order Squamata; family Viperidae; genus Vipera; species Vipera berus. The sequence goes on along the minus strand of NC_138203.1, from coordinate 94,236,199 downwards.
TAGTCCTCAAGTTACGACCATTGCAGTTGTTAAGTTAATAACATCTGGATTCCTTTCTGACTCTGCTTTTCAGAAGGTCGCAAAAGCTGATCACACGACTCCAGGACACTGAAACTGTCATAAATATGAACCACTTGCCAAGCATCTGAATTTTGATCATGTGACCATGGGCATGCTAGAATGGTCATAAGTGTGAAAAACGGTCATAAGTCACTTTTTTCAGTTCCGTTGTTAACTTTGAAAGGCCACTAAATGAACTGTTGTAGGACTAGCTGCACTTGTTTTTAAATGCACAAAGCATCCTAACACATCAGTACATGGTGCAAACACATTTTGTTTAAAAAAAAACACCAGATTTGCTAAATATGGAAGAATCGGAGAGGCAATTGCACAAAATAATTTGAATATTACTGTGATGGTTAAATAGGAAGGTGATGTGCTATATATTTATCCATCTAATCAAAATAGCTACAAATATTGATTCTCTAATAGTTGGTTTAAGAGGCTGCTGTGATCAGCAACTGCCAATTCCCCAATCCTTTAAGAACTCTACTGGGAATAGACCTGCAAAAAACTTGAATTTACAAAAAAAAAGGGGGGGGAGCTTACAGAAGTTTGCAGGAATTTTCCCTCTTTCTCAGCCAGAACAATTTGCAGTTGGCCTGATCCAGCTGATCTATAGTTCTCTCACTCATGGAAAGATCTTCAAACTTGCAGGCCCTTCACATAGTAAAATATATCCCCACCTCCATCCATCCATCCATCCCCATGCATGTGTAGGAGAAGAACAGGGGGAGGAGTTAAGCAAGTCATCAGCCTAGATACATTACATTCCCACAAACAATCTAAGTCCAACCTCTCTTGAATTCTGCTGACCCTTATCTGGCGCAAATACTGTTTGTTGACTAGATTATTGTCAGGCAGGACCATAGGTTAAGTTGCAGTTAGTAAGATTTATTGCTCAAGCCTATACCCAAGAATCTAGTCAACTAAGGTTCAACAACCCTACAGCATGTGACTTTATGGAAGGTTCTTCATTTAAAAGTTACTGGCAGGACCCCACATAAATTGTGCAATGCCCTCCACTGCTAGAGGCTCATTGCATTTGTTTTACACAGTTGTGTCTTAGGTTTCCAACCAGTGTAAACTAGATCTGTGGTTTCTGATCTGTCTACAGTTGTGAAAAAGCTTTGTGTGATGTGATTTTCTGATTACTGTTGTGTATGTACTGTTGCGATAAATAGTAGTGTTCCACTTGGCGTACTTTGTGTTGAACAGCACTGCAAAATTTGAAATATTAAAGCAGCCATGCCTCTGTCCTCTCCACCCCAGAACAATGATGGAATCACATGTCAGCACATTCTTAAATAATAAAAGAAATCAATGTTATCAATATGTTCTCTTCTGCCCCTGCATTAAACATGAATATTAGTAATTGTTGTTACCTGTCCTTGTCTGGCCCAGATTTTCCTTCCTGACCCCAATCCTTTTCTTTACTTCCAGAGACTTCATCTTCTTCACCTTTTGTCAAGGATGTCAGTGATTTGAGGTTTTTCCAGGACACATTCCAAGGGTGATCAGGCAAGCCAATTAATCCTGTTGAAGGAATGTATGATGTGTGATAGTTTGGCAAGTTGGAGAAAGTTCTCCTTTCTACACTCTCTATTTCAGAATGCCCCTTTTCTTTCTGTTCCTCGGCTTTTTGTATCCAAAGAATCTCCACCCCTTGAAATTCCACATGTTTGTTCACTGCTGTCTCTTTCGATATCCTCCTCTCGGGGAACGCTTCGGCCTTTTCTGCATCAGCCATGGCAAACTCCCGCTCAAATTCTGCCCAGGCATCTCTGACGCCACCATCAATGCTCAGGTTTTCATCCTTTGGACCAGCCAAAGGCAGGTGACTACTCCTTTCACATATTTTCTGGGCTTCCTCAGTTCCTCCACCGCCAGAGGTTTGCAAGGTCGCAGGCTGAACTTTCACAGTTAAGATCATAGAGTCCTCTTCTGTGATCCAGTACAATTTTCTCTCCGATATTACCTCAGATGGAAGAGGTATTTCTGAAGGCTTTTCCTGACCTGCAAGAACCTTCTCCCTAGCTACCTCTTCAACTGTTCTCTCAGTCCTTCTCTCACTTTCCATTTGTATCTCTGAACCAAAAACTTTACTGCCTGCATCCTGGGCCTTTTCTGATTCTAAATCTTGAGAAATCTCACTCTGTCTGTTGAGAAGCTGGGAATGTTCTTCCTCTTGGGGCAGGCTTTGCAATGTTTCAGAAGCTGTTTCCATTCCATCACCAGAACTGCCATTTTCATAAAGTTCGTGGAGCATCTGATCACTCAGATGTCCATCCAAAGCACTTGTTACGTCTTCCCCTTGAATCTCAGATGATTTCTCCAGTGTCTGAGCTTCTACAGACCCATATTCCGGGAATTCATTGATGTCGTGTGGGAGAAGAGCACTACCTCCATGGCTACCTGCAAAAACCAAATAAATAAATAGAGAGCAAAAGAAAAAGGCAACCACTTAGTTCCATTAGCAATATTGTGCCTACTCTTCTCCTAAATGGAAACAGTGATGTATTTTGGCCTCTTTATGCATTATGTCATTTCTTATTTAATCTTTCTTTCCAGGGTTGTCTTTAAGGCAGGGTGTATTTTGGATAACAAACTTTCCAAGTCAAGGTAGCTAAAGCACATATTGAAATAGATATTCATTTAATGTTAAATCCTGCTCACAGGGATCTTTGGGACTCTAATTCTCTGCAGATCAAAATGACTAAGAGTCTTTATGGGAAACTCGAATTCATTAACTAATTTCATAAATCGCTCACTTGATGGCAAGGAAGAAGATCATTTGCCACACAGACAATCCATTGATAGAGAATTTCACAGCAGAAATGGATAATTTCATAACTGGAAAGCAATTTATAAGCTGCATGTATGAAGAAGCCAATGGAACATGCTCAGTGTCATCACACTATAATTACTGAACGCCTTTATCATAAGGCAGAGGCAGGGAAACTTTTCCAAGCCGGAGACTAAAGTTTAATATTTTAACAAGTCAGCAGTTCAGCCAAATCCTTCCGAAAACATGGAAATGTTTTTTTCAAACAACAGGGTTCTTTTTATGATTCTGGGGATTTTGTGGGAAGTTAAAAATGGGGTGGGGGTTACTGTTCTCCATCACCAAGATCATCATCTTCATGCCTATCCTTATTTTAGAGTTTCAATCACAGAATATTACTGAAATTAACCTACTCTCACTAATGCCTATCTTGAGATTCTTGGGTTGCAAATGGGGTGTCAATGCCACATACAGCCCTCAGGCTGCCAATAAATTTCCTTATTTATGAAAGTTATTGATCATATCCATGTAACCACAGAACTTACATTTATCAAAGCCAACCATATTATCCATTAGTTTCTATCAATACACAATCACTGTATTTAAATTGCAAATGGTCATTTACAACATAGGATTTTATGTGTTTCTATGTAAGCTTGGCATTTTACCAAGCAAATATTTTAGGACAAAGTTGTCCCTGATGCAGCTTATAGACTGTGGGCAGCTTTGTTCTACTTTGTCTCTGGGACTAGTGAAAATTATATTACTCTGAAAATCAAAAACTGATATCAAAACTCACTAAGCACTCATTGTTCTGATACAGCAGAACAGAACAATTTACAATTGTAAATCAAAGTCACAATGCCAAATTTTAGGGATCCTTCATTCAGTCATCACAGTACCAAGAGAAAATGGTTAATGCAGGAGATGTCTTGAATTCCTGGATTATCAGTAATATTTGTTCAAAGCATTTCATTATATTTTTCTCAATAGTTCACAGAACAATTGTGACCTGATTTTTGGTTTCTTTTTGTTTTTGCTCAATATTTGAATTATGCTGCCTTGCCTTGTATTTTCTACCATCAGAATCTCCCATCTTCATAAACAAAAATTGTGAACTCTGTCCAGGAAGAGTAGAATAGATTAGGAGAGCGAGGTTCAGAGATAACTATTCTAATCCAGCCATGCCCAACATTAACACTGGAAAGGAAAGCTGCAGAGAAATTATTCATTTAATCATTATTGCTTACTTATTCAACTTTTATAATGTGTGTGTGTGCGCGCGTGTGTGTGTGCGTGTGTGTGTGTGTGCGCGCGTGTGTGTGTGCGTGCGCCTTCAAATCAAGTTCATAACTCCTGGTAACTGTCTGGACAATTTCCTGCAGTTTTCTTGGCAAATATTTTTTGGGGAAGTGGTTTTGCCATTGCTTCCTTCCTAGGGCTGAGAGAATAGACTGGCTCAAGGTCACTCAGCTGGCTTTTTGCCTAAGGCAAGACTAGAGTTCATGATGTCTGGGTCTTTACCTTCGTATTTTAATTACTACATCCGACTGATTCTCATAACATCATTAAGGATGAATATTTATTCATTCACAATGCATAGCCTAGATATAGTTTTTTTTTTTCCCTGGCTCCAAAGATGGCGGACGCGCTGGGGAGAGCTCCGTAGCCCCCAACGGTAAGGCGTCCCCCCAGGAGCCCCCCAGGGATGTCAGCGGACCCCTGGGGTGGGGCCAGAAATTCGGGCAGATGAGCTGGGCAATGGTGCCGCCCGCTGCCTCCCGAAACAGCTGCAGGGGTGCCGGGACATCTCCGCCTCGCCACCTGGGCCGTTGGCAACCGTTATAAACGGGGGCCAGCGCCTCTGCCCTGCCTCTACCTCTGTTCATGCTGCCGGGCAGGGGCGGCGTCTCCGCGGATCAGCTGTGCGGCGGAGGCGCCTTCAGGCATCCAGGAGGGGCCGGAGGCTCTGCTCTGCCCCGGCCCTCAGATCTGCTCCTGATCGGCTCCCGGGCAACAGCGGCGTCTCCGCGGATCAGCTGTGCGGCGGAGGCGCCTTCAGGCACCCAGGAGGGGCCGGAGGCTCTGCTCTGCCCCGGCCCTCAGATCTGCTCCTGATCGGCTCCTGGGCGGCAGCGGCGTCTCCGCGGATCAGCTGTGCGGCGGAGGCGCCTTCAGGCATCCAGGAGGGGCCGGAGGCTCTGCTCTGCCCCGGCCCCCAGATCTGCTCCTGATCGGCTCCCGGGCGGCAGCGGCGTCTCCGCGGATCAGCTGTGTGGCGGAGGCGCCTTCAGGCATCCAGGAGGGGCCGGAGGCTCTGCTCTGCCCCGGCCCCCAGATCTGCTCCTGATCGGCTCCCGGGCGGCAACGGCGTCTCCGCGGATCAGCTGTGCGGCGGAGGCGCCTTCAGGCATCCAGGAGGGGCCGGAGACTCTGCTCTGCCCCGGCCCCCTGATCGGCTCCTGATCGGCTCCCGGGCTGCAGCGGCGTCTCCGCGGATCAGCTGTGCGGCGGAGGCGCCTTCAGCGGCGATGGCGACGACTCCCAAGCTCCAGCTCGGTCGCCTATTCGGGGAGCCGGCAGCCACGATGGCAGTGGCGGCAGGGCTTCCCCAGGCCCGCCCCCTGGCCCTTGGCAGGCATCCAGGAGGGGCCGGAGGCTCTGCTCTGCCCCGGCCCCCTGATCGGCTCCTGATCAGCTCCCTGGCGACTGCGACTTCTCTGCGGATCAGCTGTTCGCCTATTCAGGGAGCCGGCAGCGACGGTATCGGTGGCGGCAGGGCCTCTCCAAGCCCGCCCCTGGTCCACGACAACCATCACAGCCATCCAGGGGGGGCCGGAGGCTCTGCTCTGCCCCGGCCCCCTGACCGGCTCCCGGGCGACGGCGGCAACATCTCTGCCCTGCCCCAACCCCCGCACCTGTTCGACTCCTCCGGCGGCGTCCCCAAGCGACCAACGGAGGCGCTGCGGACCAGCTGGGTAGCGGAGGCGGCAGCATCGTCGGCAGCGGCGACGGCGAGTACCCCGCGGGGCCCTAACCTGTCATCTCCCCACGGGCCCGAAGACCGGCGGGGGCAGTGGCGATGGGGCGCCTCTAACCCGCCCCCGAGCCGCTGCAACTGCTGCAGCCATCCAGAGTGGGGCCGGTGCCTCCACCCTCGGCTCCCTATTATGCCTCCCTGGCCAACAGCGACGCCAGGGATGATCAGGAAAGACCCCGCGGATCAAATGGATCAGCTAGGCGGCGGAAGAGACAGCCGCAGCAACCGCCCTGAGCGGGGCCGGGGTCGTTGCCCTGCTTCGACCTCCTGGCCTGCTCCTGAACAACGGCGGCATCTCCCTGGGATCAAGGAGGTGCCGCAGACCGGCTATGCGGACCCGATCGACCACCACCGAGGAGCCTTGATAGCGGCGCTGAACTTCTCCAGGCCCCGGTCACCCAATCTCACCGAAAACCCCCCGACGGCAGCACCACTAGATGCGGCGTGGCGATCTCCGTGCCGATCAACACCCCTAAAGACGCCAGGATGCAGCTGACCGTTGGAGATGACGGCGGCTAGACCACCGAGGCCATCAACATCTGGCCTCCTCCAGCTCCGAACCCCCCTGCCCTCCCTCGCCCCACAGGACATGATGGGCCTGGGTGCAAGCCACGGTGGCAGAGTGGCCTGTCCTACACCTGCAGCCCCATAGAGGTGAGAGCTCTATGGGGTATGCTTCACCCAGAGTGGGTCCTGGACCACCCCCAGAAGCAGAATCACAATCCATCGTGAGAGGATGGGGAGTGGACTGCTTCTGGGGTTCACCCAACCAAGTGGCAGTGGCTGGGTGACGGTCCAGATACCCACCTACCCGACTACACCCTCCTTCTAATGCTCCACCCAGGGGACCGCCTTCCCAATGCTCCCCAATGCTCCCTATGCGGCTTCAATATTCTTGCATAGATCTACTCGCCCTCAGGAGTTCCCCCCTCTCCTGGGTTCGTCCTGCCTTCAACTCATCATACCTCGATGACGGGCCCGACCATTGGGCCTCTGAGAGATGGCCAGGCAGGGTCAGGGGCCTCCATCACAAGACCAACAAGAGGCCCCTGGTTAAGTTTCTTGTTAAGTTTTTTGTCGGGTTAGGGAGGGGGGCGGGAAAAGAGTATGGCTGCTCGGGGAAGGCAGACCTTCCGGGTGCCATAACGCAGGCCAGGCTTACGACCATTCGCCATGGTGAGAAACGAGGACCAGTCGCCGACAATAACCGATGGCGTACTGACGAACATCCTATTCCCAGGATGGTGGGGAACGGCAGAAGGTGCACAAACAGAGGGCCGTATCGTCACCGGGAGTGTCATCTCCGCTCTGTACAAGCGGTGAGACGCTCCGACCCTCTGTACTTCCCCGGAGGTCCCGGGAGCGAAGGTGTGCAGCCTCCCATGCTAAGGCTGGTCTACCTGAATGCCAGGTCCGTAGCTAACAAGGCACACCTTGTTCGTGACCTAGTGGAGAGCGAGCACGCGGACCTGGCTTGCATCACGGAAACCTGGCTGGGCCAAGAGGGTGGTGTCCCTCTGGTTGACCTCTGCCCGCCAGGTTTCCAGGTGCTGCACCAGCCTCGGGCCCATGGGAGGGGCGGGGGAGTGGCAGTTATCATCAGGGAATCCCTTAGCCCGCGAGAGATCACCGTCCCTCAGATGGTCGGGTGTGAGTCTCTCCTACTGAGATACGGCCCGGGGGCGCAGTTGGGCCTGCTGCTGGCATACCTACCACCTAATCGTGCAGCGGCAGCCCTGCCCGAGCTACTCGATGTCCTCTCAGGGTTGGTGGTTGAATTCCCAAGACTCATGGTCTTGGGCGACTTTAACCTACCGTCCTTGGGAGGATCGTCCGATCTGGCTCGGGAGTTCATGGCTTCCATGGCGGCCATGGACCTGTCGCAAATAATTTCTGGACCGACTCATAAGAGAGGCCACACCCCAGACTTGGTGTTCTTATCTGGACGGTGGCGCGATGATATCGGTGGGGGTGCCACGACTATTATGCCCCTGTCATGGACCGATCATCACCTCGTGCGGCTAGACTTCCCCTTTGCCACCCCCCGCCGTGGGTGCGCGGTGCCAACCAGATGGTACCGCCCTAGGCGCCTAATGGACCCTGATAGGTTCCAGGCAGCGCTTGGGGACGCACATGCACTCCCTGCTCACAGCTCGGCGGATGCCTTAGTGGAAGCCTGGGAGAAGGCAGCCACGGAGGCTCTGGACCGAGTTGTACCCTTGCGGCCTCTGACCCGGTGCAGATCCCAGCGAGCCCCATGGTTCACCGCGGAGCTCCGGGAAATGAAGCGTCGGAGACGGGGCCTAGAGAGCCGTTGGAGATCCAGTCGATCCGAATCCGACCGATTGCGATTAAGAATCCTCACCAGGTCTTATCTCGCTGCGATAAGGGTGGCAAAATCCAACTACTTTTCCACCCTCATCGCGTCCGCAGATAATCGCCCGGCTGCCTTGTTCAGGGTGACTCGCTCCCTACTGAACCAAGAGGTGAGGGAGGAACCCTTGCAGGGTCGAGCCGAGGAATTCGGTCAGTATCTGCTGGATAAAATTGCTCGGATCCGAAACGGCCTGGACTCCAACTGGGCTGAGTTGGAAGAACAAGGCATGGACAGTCTTGTCGACGTCATCTGGGAGGAATTTGATCCTGTGACTCCTAAGGAAGTGGACAGGATTATGAGGAGGTTGAGCTCCTCCACATGCTTACTGGACCCGTGCCCTTCCTGGCTGGCATATGCAGCTCGAGAGGGGACACGAGGCTGGTTCCTGGCGGTCATCTCCGCTTCTCTGAGGGAGGGTCACTTCCCCACCGCCTTGAAGGAGGCGGTGGTGAGGCCTCTCCTCAAGAAGCCCACCTTGGACCCATCCTCATTGAATAACTTTCGTCCAGTCTCCAATCTTCGCTTCCTTGCGAAGGTTGTTGAGAGCGTGGTGGCGCACCAACTCCCTCAGATCCTGGATGAAGCGGTTTATCTAGACCCGTACCAATCGGGCTTCAGGCCGGGCTACAGCACGGAGACAGCATTGGTCGCTCTGATAAATGATCTCTGGAGAGCCCGGGACAGGGGCCATTCCTCTGTCCTAGTCTTATTAGACCTCTCGGCGGCTTTCGATACCATCGACCATGGTATCTTGCTGCGACGCCTCAGGGGACTGGGAGTGGGAGGCACGGTTCTGCGTTGGTTCTCCTCCTTTCTCCAGGGTCGCTCGCAGTCGGTGTTGGCAGGGGGACAGAGGTCGACCCCGAGGCCTCTCGCTTGCGGAGTCCCTCAGGGGTCGGTCCTCTCGCCTCTCCTGTTCAACATCTACATGAAACCGCTGGGCGAGATCATTCGCAGCTTTGGAGTAGGGTACCATCAGTATGCTGATGACACCCAGCTTTTCATCTCAACTCCAAACAACATCAGTGATGCCCTCGACGTGATGTCTCGCTGCCTGAAAGCGGTCCGGGAATGGATGGGGAGGAACAGGCTTCAACTGAACCCGGACAAGACTGAATGGCTGTACGTACCGGCAAGCCAGGATACTCAGAACATCCCATCCCTTAACATCGGGGACAAGTTACTACCCCCTGTTGATAGGGCCCGCAACCTGGGTGTCCTCCTTGACTCGCAGCTCTCCCTGGAAGATCACATAGGAGCTGTGACCAAGGGGGCCTTCTCCCGGGTTCGACTAGTTCGCCAATTACGGCCTTATCTGGACCTGGATGCCTTACGTACAGTCACCCATGCTCTTGTGACCTCTCGCCTAGACTACTGTAACGCTCTCTACTTGGGGCTGCCCTTGAGATCCACTCGGAAGCTTCAACTGGTGCAAAGTGCAGCGGCACGGACACTCTTGGGAGCCTCCCGATACTCCCATACCACACCTCTCCTCCGTGCACTGCACTGGCTTCCAGTTGCCTTCCGTGTGAAGTTCAAGGTGCTAACAATGACTTACAAAGCCCTACATGGCATGGGTCCGGACTACCTACGGGAGCACCTTCTGCCAATGTCAGCACCCCACCGTCCTGTGCGCTCCCACAGAGAGGGCCTCCTCAGGGTGCCACCGCTCAAGGAATGTCGGCTGGTGGCCCCCAGGGGGAGGGCATTCTCAGTGGGTGCGCCAGCCCTCTGGAACAGCTTACCAACCGAAATCCGGATGGCCCCCGACCTCCGCACCTTCCGGCGCGAATTAAAAACTTATCTGTTCCAGCAGTCTGGCCTGGCCTGATAGCTCTAATCTGGGGTCCCAGCTTGTATTTTACTATTGTTTGTTTTCACTATTGTTCATTCTGTATGCCTACCTTATTCTGTACACCGCCCCGAGTCCCTCGGGAGAAGGGCGGTTTATAAAAACAAATAAATAAATAAATAAAATAAATAATTTATCCTTCCTGTAGGAGCTCCATCAGCTATTATATTAGAAATAACTTATATTTCGATTCTTCTTTGTCAGATATTATTGTTCTTTACTGAATACTGAGAAAAAAGGTTTAATGCTTTCTTTCCAGTTTATTTATTTATTATATTTTTTTTATCCCTCCCTTATTACTTTATAAATAACTCAAGGCAGCAAACACAATCCTCCTCCTCTTTTCCCCTAGGAGGTGGATTAGGCTGAGATTGACTGACTGGCTTAAAGTCACCCATCTGAATTTCATACCTACGGTAGGACTAGAACTCGCGGTCTCCTAGTTTCTAGGCCAGCACCGTAACCACTATACCAAATTGTGCTTGTGATGAAGACAGCACCCTCACCAAGTGGAACAAAGTTTTTTTTTTGGGGGGAAATACATCTCCTGTCATCAATGGCTGCTTCTTCATGCAGTCCTATAGCCATGTCAGGGGAATGATAATACTGGTAGAGTCAGGTCTCATCAGAGAAGAATTAAGTTCCCTTCCAAATCATAAAGAAGAAAAAAAAGCAAAAGATAAAATTGCAAAAACCAAAAGACAAAAAGTATAGTTAAATTAAGAGAATTATTCTTTGGTAAGATAATACAATACAATCAACTTTTAGAGCAGGCATTTTTAGAGTTCTTTGTTCATTCCTTTTTGTCCGAGTTTGTTTCCCACACCTCCAATTCTTTATTCAATAAACTTGCCCATTAGCCTTGGACAACCTAAAAAGTAGAAAAGAAATCTAGTACTGTAGATTTCAACTAACATTTTATTAAAAGCATAAGCTCTGGTGAGCTGCAGTTTCCTTCATAAAAAGCAAGCTGCGACTAATGGAAACATATGTGTTTGAGTACAATTTATTGGGGGGGAAAATGCTACCAGACTCCTCTTGATTTTTTGGGCTACCAGAAACTAATATGATTCTCCTCTAACAACAGGTAAAGGTTCTTGTGCGTTCATTTACACCATTTGCAGGGCTGATGAAATCTATTATTTCTCCTTTCCATTATGCTGCTGTTAACAGGAATGTTATGATTACTAATTATGTTGTGTCTTTGCTCATTTTTTTTTCTTTTTGATAAAACCTCTCAAGAAGAAAATAAGTAGAGGCCAATTTGCATCAAAGAATTGATTTTATTCAACTGGAACCTGAAGCAGGTGAAAAGCCAGAGCAGTCAGGAAAAGAGCAGCAGTGCTTGGCAGATTCCCAAATGCATCCCTTTCCAGCCTCAGCAGTTCATCGATACGAGCGAATGGATCAGCCCGTTTTCCATCCTCGTTAGTTTTCCTTGTCTTCATTCATAAATCCACTCCATCCCATCTGCATTCACCTGCTAGGTTTGGGGGATTCTTTCAAAAATAGGCCACATGGAAATACATGCGCTTAAGACTCCAGGCTGCTGTTTTAAAACACCTTTTGTGCAGTGGTGGGATTCAGCCAGTTCGCACCAGTTCGGCAGAAGTGGTAGCTAATTTTTTGTTGCCCAGGCCCAGAATGGACTTCCGGACACTGCATCCACACAGAGAACTGGTTGTTCACATATTTGAACCCCATCGCTGCTTTTGTGACACTGCTTAAGCCCAAACTGCAGGCAAGCTGCAGAGAGCAGCATATTACAGAGAATGGCTGCGTGCTAAAGAGCGAGGAAGTGTGGTTTCAAAATGCAGAGCCTACAAAGCACTGCTACCTGGTCATTTCAAATCCAGGCCAATGAAGCCTCCCATCCCATCTTTTGCTTGAGGAAATCCCATATGAGGTCACTGTGAAAGGCCAGCAAAAGGACTCCCAGTAGCCCAGAGTAGGAAATTATCTTCTTATAGTTAAACAGGCCTACTCCTGCAGTATTTGGGATGGGAGGGAGTCATCTATAACCCGCATCTATGCTGAGACTCCTGGGGGAAAAAAGAAAGATAAATGGGCTACCGTGCAAGGAATTTCTTATGGACATGTTCTTTCACCCTGTTCCTCTCTCTCCTATTCTCTGTTCTATCCTTCCTAATGGGAAGAGCAAGGCATCCAGGCAGGGAAGGAAGGAAGGAATAGGGTGGGTAAGGGGTGGCAATGAGATGTAGGAATCAGTACAGACAGCTCTTGACTTACAACCATTTGCTTAATGATGGTTCAAAGTTACGATGGCCTCAAAAAAATGTGACTTACTTGTACTTACAACCATCGTACTAACCTCATAGTCATGCGATTGCAATTTGGCCACTTAACAACTGGCTCCCATTTACAACTGGTTTGTGTGTCCTGCAGTTGAATGATCCGATTTGCAAGCTTTCTTGCCAATTTCCAGCAAAAAAACAAAAAACCCCACTCGACTCATTCAACAATCACCCGATTTGCTTAACCATCGTGTGATTTGCTTAATGACCACTGTAAAAAATTGTTGTAAAATCAGGTCCGACTCAACTTACAACTGCAATGACTTATGACAGAAATCCCAGCCTCAATTGTGGTCGTACGTTGAGCATTACCTGTAGGAGAGCGTCAGGCTCAGACTGGCCTACTGCCACCCGTTAAGGCCTCTCTTCCACATACGCTGCTATCAGCATCTCATTAGACGGGTCATTTTATTATTACGCTGCTATCAGCATCTCATTAGACGGGTCATTTTATTATTTCTACTTTAAATATAAGTTATCCATCTCTGGGGTGAAATGGTGCCTTTGCCTAGACCAGGGATAGGCAACCTCGGCTCTTTTATGACTCATGGACCTCAACTCGCAGCTGGCTCAGGAATTCCGGGTGTTGAAGTCCATGAGTCATAAAAGAGCCAAGGTTGCCTACCCCTGGTCTAGGCAAAGGTGTTGTGAATGGTTTTTCGCTTGGTTTTGTGCTGTTTGCATAAACTGCTTTACTTCGACATTGGTTGTGTTGCCAGAAATTAAGTTGAAATGTGTAATTGTGGAGGGTTGGAGTTTGTCAGAACTTGCAAATTTTAGTTAGTTGAATGCAATCTAGGAATGTAAAAGCCACTGGAAACTGTGGAATGATAGTGAGACCGAGGGGTGTGTGGAATGTTAATTGTCTGCTTAAGGACTGAAGTAATAAACAAGATTGCCTCTTAAAAGCAGGATCCTAAGTAAAAGTTGGTTCTGCAACCATTATGTAGGAAAGCAACTTGCTGTGCCTTAAGCAAGGCTTTGTGGAATAGAAGGAACCAGCATAGGATCTCTGGCTAATAAATTGTTAAGTCTGAAAGAAGTTCTTGTTTCTATATACATAGCTCCGTATGCACAAAAGTTATTAGATATCAAGAAGTCTTTTTCTTTATATAAATATAATGGCGTGTGAGTTGCAATTTGAAAAAAACGGAGTTAAGCAAAGCATCTTCCACATAGTCCTAAGATAGACAAGGACAAGCCAATACAGGTAGTCCTTGGCTTATGACCACAATTGAGCCCAACATTTTTGTTGCTAAGCAAGACAGTTGTTAAGTGAGTTTTGCCCCATTATACGACCTTTCTTGCCGAAGTTAAGATAATCACTGCAGTTTTTAAGATAATAACACAGTTATTAAATGAATCTGTCATCCCCTTCTGACTTTGCTTGTCAGAAGGTTGCAAAAAGTGATGAAATAAATCAGGAACACTGCAACCGTCATAAATATGAGTTGCCAAGCATCCAAATTTTGATCACGTGAACATGGGGATGTTGCAACAGTTGTAAGTGTGGGAAATGGTCATAAGTCACTTTTTTCAGTGCCATGGTAAGTGTCAATCATCACTAGAAGAATGGTTGTAAGTTGAGGACTATCTTTATCCGGGTAGCTCTTCATCCCACTGCATCCCTTCATTACTAAAAACAGTGTAGGGCAGTGGTCAGAGAATTAGGATTTGGGGGACAGGTTCATATATATATAATGACAGAAACTCACTGACTTCTTTGGGCTAATTGCTATCTCTCAGCCCACTCTACCTCCAAGGTTGTGGTGGGAATAAAACGGGAAGAGCTAAATCTAGAAAAATATCATTTGAGTTCCTAGCAAACCATTAAGGAAGTAAATATGACAACTGAATTAATAAAAGCACAACGCAAAGCATTTGGTACACTCAAAAGCACTATGGCAGACATTAAGCATTATTTCATTCCAGGCACTATGGCAAAGACTTTGCTTCTCTAAAGAATAATTCAAGGGCTATTTATCAGCTGGAAACAAAAGCATAAGGCCATCCCATCTGATTATGCACTCCAGACAAAACAAAATCCACAACGGTATTATTCTATAGCCTGATGGTGCAGTGCAGCCCAATAATAATAATAATAATAATAATAATAATAATAATAATAATAATAATAATAATAATAATAATAACAACAACAACAACAATAACAACAACAACAACAACAACAACAACAACAACTGATTGAAAGATTCTCTGCAATTGCCAGAGAAGAGCCCAAATGTGGAGTTCCCCTCAGACAGCAAAGTTTCAAAAAAGCCACCAGCTCTTTAAGGGATGCCCCTCCCCCTCTCCAACAAGCCACAGAGCATCATGTCTGGTTAAAGCAGTGAGCGCATCACGTCAATCGTTCTTTCCCTCCCCCACTCCCCCCCAACCCATGCAAAATCACTGTCTCCCAAGAAAAGGAACACGATTCAGATGCTAATTCACCACAGAGAAGCAGGGAGGCAGCCGTGTAGTAAAACTGAACTGCGTAAGTTCTTCACAACACACTCCAGGTAACCATTTTGTTATGTTCCCACCCCCTTGTCTTCCCCTCTCCCCACCCCCACCCCCCCACCCCCGCACTCATACACCCCTACCTCTACATTTCAGATCTGATTGAATTGATAGCCCGGAGGTCTGCATCTGCATGAGAAAGGTGAGCTATAAAGCAAATTACAGCTTGGAAGTAGCCATAGCCTTCCTAATGACCGATATCCTTAAGAATTCATAACTTGACAGAGCATTGGAAGGTACGTATATACATGCATATATGTGTGTATACATGATCCCTTGTGCATGCAACAATTCCTCCCCTAATTGAAATGTTCAGAAACTGCCGCAGGCCACTTAACTGACAAAGTCATCAACCCGAGGAAGCCAAACATCTGACAAAGCTAAGAGATGAACAAAATGGTTTGACATCCCTGTTGTGAGTGTGCACATGGGCCTTATAAAGTCCTACCCCGCTCAACAGAACAAACAAGGTATAATTTGGTTGAACAGAGGCTGACTACTCACAAAGATTACTGTAGCTCCAGCAGTTACCCATTGGTCAGTGAAATTCATCAGTGTATCTAATAAGGATTCCAGCTTATGGTAAACGCTGCCCGTTCTAAATCAACTGGAATCAGCATAGTTTCAGATTTCCTGGCTGAGGCAGCACCAGCAGCCGCACGGGTGCTCTGCAATGCACACAGGGTGATGTAAATGGAAGCCTTCTGAGCATTATGAAACGGAGGGGGAAAAGGACCACAGACGCATTGCTGCTACAGCTGCCACAAGCCCATCGAGGCTACCTTAAGGCAGCAGAGCTACTGTAAGCTTTTCTTTCTTTCTTTCTTTCTTTCTTTCTTTCTTTCTTTCTTTCTTTCTTTCTTTCTTTCTTTCTTTCTCTTTTTCTTTCTTTCTTTCTTTCTTTCTTTCTTTCTTTCTCTTTTTCTTTCTTTCTTTCTTTCTTTCTTTCTTTCTTTCTTTCTTTCTTTCTTTCTTTCTTTCTTTCTTTCTTTCTTTCTTTCTTTCTCTTCTTTATTTTTAAACTGGCAGAGATGATTTTCCCCACAACACTATCAGTGAAAAGGGAGAGCTGTATTCCATATCTGCAGCAGCGGTGGCAGCAGCAGCAGCAAGAGCCGCATAAGAAGAAAAACGGAATGACATTGGAAATTCGGTCTTATTCAAGCAGCAGAGGCTCCGTGACAGCACACTTTACCAGAACTGAGCCTTTTCTTTGAGGAGCGTGCAAACAGATGAGGGGACAGCTGTCTTCCGGTTTCCAATTTAGAAAAAAAAAATTAAATAAATAGCAGGTTTGTGCTAAATAATTTCAATGGGGAGGGTACGCGTGCAAGCCAAATCGAAGGTGAACGATAGAATTTTGTGTGTGTTGGATTTTGAGAAACTGCATGCAAAGTACAAAGCATAGGATTGTTCTGGAGCAGGGGTCAGCAACCTGAAACAGTGAAAGAGCTACTCGGAACCGGTTCCCTCACAAAAAGAAAAACTGGGAGCCGCAAAAAATGTGTGCACATGTGCGTACATGCGCGCATGCGCAGAACAGAGTTTGACTGAAGAGTGGAGCCAAGGCGAGATATGCACCTACCCTGCATATTTGAATTGATTGGTTGAACTTTTTTAGTCTCACTTTTTTTTTTTTTGGAGTACACATAGCAGAGGACTGGGAGCCGCAGGAGACGGCTGAAAGAGCCGCATGCGGCTCCGGAGCCGCGGGTTGCAGACCTGTGTTCTGGAGAGATAATCTTGGCATTGGATAAAAAGAAAAGGGCAAGTTTCTAGGCCTCATGGTTTTGACATTAACACCAGATCTCTAGTAGTTGACCTAGGGCAGGCATGTCAAACTCAAGATGTCATGTGACGTCATGCAACGTATTGCGACTTTTTCCCCATTGCCGGCAATGGGGTGGGCGGTTTCAGAGTGATGCATCCAGCCGGTGGGCCGGCAGTTTGACATGCCTGGGCTAGGGCTTTAGTGAAGTGCATTACTGATTTTCTTCCCCATGGCTAACTTGATAATGAATGTACAATACTGCAGATACTGGTAGTCCTCGACTTACAACAGTTCATTTAGTAATCGTTCAAAGTAACAATGGCACTAAAAATGTGACTTATGACCATTTTTCACATTTACAACCTTAGCAGCATGATCATGTGATCAAAATTCAGATGCTTGGCAGCTGGTTCATACTTATGACTGTTGCTGTGTCCCAAGGTCATGTGATCACCTTTTGCGACCTTCTGACAAGCAAAGTCCATGGGGAAGTCAGATTCACTTAACAGCTGGGTTACTAACTTCACAACTGCAGTGATTCACTTAACAACCGTGACAAGAAAGATCGCAAAATGGGTCAAAACTCACTTGACAAATGTCTCACTTAACAACAGAAATTTTGGGTCCCATTGTGGTCGTAAGTCGAGGACTACCTGTATTTATACTTATCCTAAGAGAATAACAGTCTCCTTAGTGTACAGTTTAAACAGTGCTATCAGAGAGTATACAGAGCCAATAAAAATACTGTCACTAATGCTCCTCAGAAAGTGAGCCCCAAGGTTTGTATGCTACACATGAGAAAGTGTGTAGAACACATAAATTAAGACAAGCAAAGGCAGCTGGATTGCAGGATGCAACTAAACAGGGGAGTGGCAGGAGGTAAATTTAAAATAAGCATACTAGCATTATTTGAAGCAGACAGGACATAGCAATGGTTTATCCAATCCACAAATTGTTTTAACTTTGTCTGCTTCCATTACCTGGGTCTCACAGGACAGCTTGCACAAAAGACCTAAGAAAAAACCTTTCTTTAAAATGAAGCAGACATCATAGAGAACAGAGTTACAACAGTCAAGGACTGTGCGTGGGCAGTACAATAATTCTACTTCTCCAGGAGTTCAAACTGCACTCAACAGTTCTGGTGGGAAAGTCAAGGACTCAGCTTTAGTAGATAAAATACTTTTATTGCAGAAACTAAATAGCCACAGCAACTATACAATCAGCTACTACAGAACGTAGCCATACACATGTGTGGGAGTCCAAGGTCTAAATCCCCAGTTTCTTTCTCTCCCCCCCCCCACCGCCCCCATCCATTCTTTTCTTGTAACAAACTGCCTGAAGCTCTTTTGGCAGGCTGGATTGTTGATGGTCCGGGCACTGTGTTTATATAACAGTCTGGTGTGGTCTCAGGGTTCTTGTTATCTGCCTTATCGGTTCCAGCCCTCACAAAAACACGGAAGAGAGAGAAACCGAAGGCCAAATTAAATGTGCACCTTTGATAAGCATGAGGAAGAGACGGTTTTCTTTTATTCTTTCTAAACCAGAGATGGATGGGAAAGGGAGTGGAAGGGGGCAGGTGGACACAAGGCTGTGGTATAATGGTGGCATTTGAAGCGGATGACCCTAGTCTGACAAACTCCAGGGAAAAAAGGAAAACTAAGGTGAGAAGAGGAGCAGAAAGGGAACTATGGAAGGATGAGGTGGGGAAGGGGGCTGGGTTTTTTTACTCCTATCTTCTACCCCAATTCAAAGCGAATTTCTGATGGCTACCAAGCATCTAAAAGGGACACGGTGGCTCAGTGGGTTAGGATGCTGAGCTTGTCGATCAGAAGGTCAACATGTACAGTAAACCACGTCTTTGGCACTATGCTACACATTTGGTTCATAGTTCTCATGTCAATCTGGTAGTTTACGACATAAAGGAGGCGGGAAAGGAAATGCAATTAACTCTTATCTACTTTGCTGTAGATGTTTCCTCAATTAAGTATAGTTCTTACATCCAGCAGAAGAATATGTTTTGGAAACAAACATGCACAGCCACATTCCCCAAAGTGTTTCTCAGTTATTATCTCTATGAGTTATAGTTTTGCTGTAGGGACAAGGCCAGCTGGGTGATTCTAAGCCAAATATTAATATATTTCCAAAAATCTTACCAAGATAGCTATAGGGACTTGCTTATGTACAGTAGTCAACAAGAATAAAAAAAAAATCAAAAGCACCAGGGGAAAAAAAGGTTTAAGTGACTCGTATGACTTCAGGTAGATTTTTTTTAATCTTTCAAATATTAAAGAAATAACAGTTTTATATATTAATAACTATGGGGGAGGAACAGCTTAAAATCTTACTCCAGTTTAATGCAGCTTGCCTTACACTTCTTGGGCACAATCTAAGCAAATGTGTTCACTGTTAAATTTTAATTAACAAGGTTCCAAGCTTTAATGAAATAATCAGTATCGCTAATAATCTTAAAAATTGAATTACACTAAAAGTCTACCATAATATTAGAACAAAAAAGGTTCTAAGCTTAAGGTTTTAGCAGAATCTCTTGATATGAAGAAAGCAAAAGTATGAATTTTCTTTCTAAGGCATTTTGCTATTCTGAGGAAAATTACTATTATTTTTCTATTAACAGTTAAGTTTTTGAAGGGCACTATTTCTCCCTATCCTACTAAGATGGCCACTGATATTATATAGGAGAAAGTCCTCTACTTATAAATATTCTCCATTTCAAACTCTAACTCCTATTTAAGATAATCAGAATAAGACCATTGATATTTCAAGGGGAGAGTCCGAGAACAGGAAGATGAGGAGTTTGGACAGATGAACAGATTGGGGCTTTAAGTACCGTATTTTCCGGTGTATAAGATGACTGGGCGTATAAGACGACCCCCGACTTTTGAGAAGATTTTCAAGATTTTTCATCTTATACGCCGGAAAATACTGCAACATTCCAGCTGATCGGTGCTTCTTCTGGGCTCAGCAGAGGATCCGGGATCAGTCCCAAGCTCCAGCTGGAGCCTGGTGCTGATCCTGGTGCTTCCACTGAGCCCTGACAGCCCCGAAGAAGCGCTGATCCTGACACTTCCGCTGAGCCCTGACAGCCCTGCAGCTCCAGCCATCTCTTGCTCAGGCTTGTGCGGTGCTGCCATCACTTCAGCTCATTCCTCTCCCCCGCTACCACTGTTCTAGGATGGTCGCGTACCACCTGCCACGTACCAATGTACCACAGGTGGTACCCATACCACTGTTTGAAGAGCCCTGACCTAGAACATCCTTCATGACACAGGGCTTGGTTATCTGAGAGACCAATGGTTTCTGCCATCCAATGAGATCAGGTAGTGGGCAGACACTCCAGGTCCCCTCTATTAAACACTGTCACCTGTCAAGGGCCCCCCGGAAGTGCATCTTCTCTGTTGCAGTGCCTGCCCTCTGGAATAGTATCTTCCCAGAAATACATATCTGGGATCTTACAAAGGTTCCTGTAAGACAAGGGTCTTCAAACGTGGCCCTTTTATGGCTTGTGGACTTCAACTCCCAGAATTCCTCAGGCAGCACCTGGCTGAGGAATTCTGGGAGTTGAAGCCCACAAGTCATAAAAGGGCCAAGTTTGAAGACCCCTGCTGTAAGGAAAAGTCTTTAAACCACAACTGTGCTCCAAATTCAGTTGTTGAATCTTTGGTGAATAGTACATGTTTGCTCCACTCACATGTGTACATTTTCTTTTTTTTTTGCTGCATTTGTTTTCTTTTAATTATGTAAGCCTCCCAGCATCGTTTGGGAGTTGCACAGCCTTTTAAAGTTAATAAATACATATTTACTTTTCAACACTTTTTCTTGTTGATGTAATAGTCTGTATAAAGAATTGGAAACTACCCAGACTAAGGCATGCATATTTAACCCTGCCATTTGAAAAGGGTACCTCTGCAAGCCTGAGAATTAATTCACTGTCTAGTTTGTATTCTTTAATCTTGTTTTTAAAAAATCAATTATACATGTATATAATTATTACATATGAAATAGTTCACTTATGAGATCCTTAGAATGTTAGATGCAATTTAGACTTGCATTTCTACAAAAAATGAGTCCATCTTTCTTCTAATCCAATCTCCTGTCAGACAACCATATGATGTCACCATATATTTTCCCACAGTAAATGGCTTGCTTGATCATTTCATGCTATACTGAGGACCTGTGAATAATCTGCTTAGGTATCAAAGCCGAGCAATACTCTTTAAGATACTATTACATTTAAATGTATGTTAAGTATGTTAAGCTTGTAAGCCGCCCTGAGTCTTCGGAGAAGGGCGGGATATAAATGGAATTAAAATTTAAAAAAAATATGTTTGCAAAGTGAGGAAGTCAGACCTAAATCAAAAGAAATAGTTAGAAAAGAGAAGTTTCAAGAGAAGAAATGAAATGAATTTCTTCATTTGTGCAATTCCCAAATGAAAAGAAGTAGAAAAAAAATCAGAACAGAAGTTTTGGTAACCAAACTTAAGTACACAAAAGCTATCTCTGATAAGTCAATGACACTTTGGCAGAAGAATAATCCTTAAAGAAAAATACTGATCAGGTGATCAATGAAATGTATTTTTTTTATCACTAGTGCTATTTTGGTTAGTGATACCTTGCTGCTGCTAAAAAAAACTTTAAGTAGGCCAATCTGTAAAATTTTCTTCACTGAGACAAAGATGGTTTATTACATTTAAGTTTTCTTGCATTTCCTTCTATGTCCCCAAGAAATGTCCATGTTGTTGGGACTATGCATATTTGCTTAAGCAAAGCCAGTTAAAAGACAAATGACTGACCAACTACCTTACTTAGTTGCTTTAAAATCCCTACTATTAAGTTGTCTAATCACAGCTGTCTTTCCCTTCCCGTCTACACTGATTTGTATCCTCCGCACCACATTTAGAGTCCTATTATTTCTGAAGAAGAGGTTGAGTTAGTAGAATCATTTCAGTCAAAAGCGTTCCATAAACAAATATCACATTTAAAAACTCTGCCTGGCACCAGCCGAGCTCTGAAAGTAGGCAAATATTTCTTATGAGGCACTTCAGAGTTGTTGTTTTTTTCACTTGAAAAAAAATCAATGTTTTTACAATCTCCCCCAAAGAATCAATGGCGTCTTTCTTCTCCATTCATTTAGAATAAATGCTCTTTTAGTTTGCATGAGCTAAACTTCTTTCTTCAGTTTTTTTTTTAAAGAATGAGTGGCTCTGTGGGAGGTGGTATTAGGAAGTTGATTCCACAAGACTGACAAACTTTGCCAATGCTCAAATACAGAAACTAACTAGCAGCTGCAATTGTTTCAAGAACCACTCCACATAGGCTGCAGAAGGCAACTATAGACAGAACAAAAGGCCACAGCAGTTGTTACTGCAGCGATCCTCTAGATCAGGGGTCCCCAACCCCCAGTCCATGGACCGGTACCGGGCCACGGCATGCCAGCAACCGGTCCGCACAAACAAGGAAAACCCCATCCGTGGGATGCAGGCAGTACACAAAACCACGCCCCCTCTGATCCACGGAAAAACCTCTCTCCACGTAACCGGTCCCTGGTGCCCCAAAGGTTGGGGACTTCTGCTCTAGATATAAGTTCCCAGATCTTTTCATCCAGCAGTAAATATTCACCAACCATCTCTCAATCATCTATAGTTAATCCTTGATTTATGGACCAGTCACTTAGCAACCATCTGAAGTTACGACAGACGCTCCTCAAAAGAGCGCTGATGACTTGATTTCAAAGTTACAAATGGCTGCACCTCCCTTCCATGGTCATGTCATCATATTTTGGGTCCTTGGTAACCAGCTCACTTTTACAGCAGTTTGCGGTGTCCAGTGACCATGTTTTTCTATGTTTTCTGTGTTTATTTCCGGTTTCCAGGGGAAAAAAACACTACTAGATATATTGGATTAATTACTGCATTGTTTGCTTAATGATTGCTTTATGTGCTTAACAACTACTGTAAAGTGGTGACTCACTTAACAATAACAACTTGTGATCATAATTCTAGGCTCAATTACGGTTACAAATTGAGGACTACTGTACCTAGCTTTAAGGCTTGAAGCAAAGCAGAAGTTCTTTAGCTAGCTGAAAAAGAATGGCAGAATGACAATTGCTCATTCCAGCTTTTCCCAATTCTCAGTTTTATGAGATCATTATTAGGATCAGTATTATGAGAGAAATCAAAAACAAAACTATGTCTTACAATCCAGAATTCCTGAAAATCCACTGTGAAGTTTGGTGTCCAAATAAATATTGATACAGTAGACCTATGTTCCTCAACCTTAGGAACTTTTAAGATGCATGGACCAACTCCCAGCTATGCTGACTAGGGAATTCTAGCAATTCAAATCCACGCATCTTAGAGTTCCCAAGGTTGAGAACCATTGCAGGAGTAGACTATTGCTATTACTACACTAGGAAATGTAATAGCTCAATTAATTCCAAGGCTTCAGAGGGCTCATTTTCATGTTTTAAACTAAATAAGAACTACCTCAGTAAGTGGACTTACCTCCCATTCTTCCTTCCAGATCTACTGAAGTTTTCCCCTGTGTATTTTATTCACAATCCTTTATTTCTGTTTATTTAACAATTAGACCCTTTATTAAAGTTACTAAGGTGGGACATCATTACTGGCAATTTCTGCATGCTTAGGTCTGTAAGCCCAGTTCAGTCTCTCAAACTGATTGATTGAATGAATGTTGGTTAACATTCACTGACATTACGTCATTACGTTAACTAGTTTTGTACCTCAGCTGCTGACTCCATCCACATTTGTTTATGTGTATGCGTGCGTAAGATGGGATGATGTGGTTTTTAACTGTTGCTAGGCAGACCAGAGTCATGTATTTTAGATGGGTGTCTATATAAATGATATAGCTAGTGAGAGAGCAAGCAAGCGAGAGAGAGAGAGAGAGAAAGAGATGGACGAATAATCCCATGTTCTGTATCCCAGGCAATTATACTATGAGAATAAAATGAGCATAAGGTTTTTAATAGGAAGGTCTGTAACTTAACAGCTCAGAATTCTTTCAGTGCTTTGCTTATGTTGAGGAGTAGACCCTTCTGCTGAATTTCGAATCTACAACATTACAGGTAATCCTCAATTTGTGGCCAATTACTTAACAACCATTTAAAGCTTAAAGTTATGACAGACTCAGAAAAAGTTAATTACAACCCATCCTCAGTGTTACAATTGTTGCAATACCCTTACAGTCACATGATCACATTTGGGGCACTTGGCAACTGCTTCATATTTACAACTGGTTGCAGCATCCCACAGCCACACAATCATGTTTTACAATGTTTTTTGCCACTTTCCAACACAAAACACCCATTTTATAAGATGGATTTGGACTTAAGACCATGTGATTTGTTTAAGAACTATACGGTTCGCTTAATGACCAGAGAAACCTGCTTAACTACTATTGCAAAAAAAGAGTCATAAAATCAAGTCAGGTCACGTGGTGACTCAATTTACGACCGCAACAATTTGCAACCAAAATTCTGGGCTCAACTGTGATCGTAAGTTGACCCTCTGTAGTACAGATGAAAAGTGGCAGTCAAAGAGTGGAAGCTTCTTTCACCAATTTTTATTTGTACCAAAGAAATACATCAATATTGTTATTCTCTATTTAAACAGAATTTTTAATCCATCTGGTTGCTGACCTGATGCACGGACTTCAGCAACCAGAGTATCCAACGGCATGGTAAGTGCCTAGAATTCTGGAAACTGAAATCCACACATCTGGAAGGCACCCAGGTTGGGAAGGCTGCACCTCTGCCTCATAAATTCAGAATCAGCATGAGCTCTAAGTTCAATTAATACTGTATAATGTGTGAGGAGATGAAAATGGCCCAAAAGTAGAAACATTGGTGCTTACCAGATTCTGATGTAGTTTCATTTTCTGATCCACCAAATAAAAAGTCATATTTGGCCTTGGCAACAGTCTGGGAGTGAGCTGATGCACCATTAACCCAAACAAATGTTTCTCCCTGCAGACAGAAATAGAATGAAAACATATTCACTTCACCATGACACCTCCCACTAGCAGTCCACATCTCAAAGCAACAGAAATAGGATTTTCCAAAATACATATACCGGCTTTAAAAGTAGCTAAGAGAGAACGAAAGAAATAATAGTTTCAAGATTTATTTCCAGCAGCACGCAACACCTCCTTTTTTGCAGCTTTATTGCTTTTCACTAAAACTGCTACAGAATTAGCACGCCCATCTTATTCACACCGTCTTGAGGATTTCTCTAGCAAGCCTTCATCTCTATGTAGTACTAAAAGTCTGTTTGCAGCCTTCGACTGGGCAAAAGAGGCTTGGTGGAGCAGTGGGCTAATGCCTCCTTAAGTAACACCAGCTGCCTGCAATTAGTGCAGGTTCGCATCCCACCAGGCTCAAGGTTGACTCAGCCTTCCATCCTTCCGAGGTAGGTAAAATGAGGACCCAGATTGTTGGGGGCAATAAGCTGACTTTGTAAAAATGCCGCTTGGGGGGTGTATGAAAGGCCTAATAAGCAAGCATATACATAGAATGAAGGCTACTGCTAAGCTTGTAAGCTGCCCTGAGTCTTCGGAGAAGGGCGGGATATAAATGGAATTAAAATTAAAAAAAATAAAAAAGAGCGCATCACGGGGGACAATGTCTGAACCAAGATATGCCTTGTCTTTGGAAAGCCTTTGAAAAGACAGTGCAGCTTTCCAAAGACATCACAGCTTTTCTGAAGACAGCCACAGCTTTCCAAAGGCTCAGGGAGCCACAGGTAGGAAATGTTCGCCAGAGAAGCCAGGTCTGAAAAGGAAAAAGTATAGGCAGCAAAGTGCTTCTGCTTCAGCTGGGCACAAAATGCAAAAGGTCAGTGGGGGGAAGTGGGAGAGAAAGTTAGCTGGGCAAATGAATGCTAGCTAGCGCTTGCTGGGGTAAGCAGCGTTGAGCTGAGGCTTCCCGGGGTTGTGGCAAGCTGCCCCCGAGCCACACGGTTCACAAGAAAAGGTGCAGAGTCTCCGAAGGGCAGAGAGGGGTGAGGGATAGGCAAGTGGGAGAAGCTGGAGGCAGTGTCTAACCTTATTGAGGCTTGGGACTGGGAGGAACTAAGAGTAGAATGGCTCAGATTGGGACGGGTACTGACTAAAACGACCCGTGATTCTTGGTCAGCTACTGCCATAGGGGAGTGGCAAGATTTCCACTGTAAGTTGATGCGATCACGTGACATCTCACTTTATGACTGCTTCACTGAGTGGTGGAAATTACAGTCCCAATTTGTGGTCATAAGTCAAGGACCACCTGTATTGTAAACTGCATTTTTTTTGTTAATGGTAACTACAGGTTGTTAGTGTCTAGAGGCAAAGCTGCCGCCCTTTTTGCCTTACCAACTCTCATCTGCTATAGCAGTAGGGTGGTGAATAAGCCATGTGCATTGGTGCTTCTGAACTTGTTGAGAGGCTCTGGCGGACACGGAAGTAATTCACTGAAGTAGAAGGAGGAAAAAATATAACATAATCAGACTAGATTGATTTCAGCCTCATTAGGTTGACCAGACCAGGAAATCCACTCCATAGGAAGGCTCAAACTACTTTTATTGAAATTGACTACAATAACTTTGCAGCCAATTTCACAGTACCTTCCCCTTCTTTTTATACAAAGAAACACAGAGGTGTCTGCATGAGCCGTTTTCAAATATTACCTCATTGTTCTGGACTTACAAATGCTTCAGCCCCTAAGTAATGGTTCCTACCTATTTCTATCAAGGTCATCTTCATTATTCTCCATCCCTGGCTGGGATCCTCCAGAAGTCCTTCCCTAAAAGATTGCACAAGAAGGGCCAAATCTAAGTCGGGAAAAATGGTCCTGTAGGCATCCAAGTCCCAAGCCATCTAAGGATTTCAAGTTAACAAACCAAAACTTCGAACTGTACTTAGCAGCTGGTAACTTCTGGTAAGCAAGGAGCACAATGCAGCATAGCTTTCTCACTGTTAAATCCGCTACATCCCATTAGCTGATGTCACCTTCACTATACAGACCAAACCAGGAAATCAGCTCTACAAGAAGGCTAAAGCTAGTTTTATTGCAGTTTTACCATAACAGAAAACTGAAAGTATAATTCCTTTACTCCCCCGCTCCACTCCTTTATACTGTGTGTTTTAGGGAGGTGTCTGCCAAGTTGGCTAGTGGATAACTACTTGAGGATTTATTACATTTTTTTTTCTACTTGTCACTTTGGTAACAGATCTGGCCTGTCAAAGTCAACTTCCTTATTCACTACAGCAGATCAACAGTCACCTTTTAGTCCGGTTAAAAGACTTCAAGTGATTTTCAAAGGCAGTTATGTAGAGCACCATACAGCAGTCGATTCACCAGAAGATCGGTGCATGAATTACTGTTGCCAAATATTCCAATCCCTAAATTGGCACCCACCTAACCAAAGAGCCTCCTCTAGGAGGAGTAAGACTCTAGCGTAAGTCAAGAATGGAGCTGTGATCAAGCTAGATCAAGCCCCAACAAATAGTAACTCCATCGTGCAGTTTTTTTAATCTGACCTTGTTTACATCTATTCTAGTCCTTACAGCTTCCAGGGCGCAATCTAGGACTTGAAGTTCTTGAACGTCTCTAACCTAGCCTTGGTGGCATTGAATGAATTTTATATCAAAGACTCTTTTTATCTGAGAAAATGTTCCAATGACCAGGCCACTTGTCTTAGAATAAACTCTGCTGAACTTAGTACAATTTACTTCTTTTAATTGCCTCCTGGTTGTAGCACAGGATAATAATGGCACGGCACCAGGCTTCTTTTCAAACAGTCCTCGCTTTGTACTCTACCCCATACAAGGATACTTCATGGTCAGCTGAAAAAAGTTGAATGTTCTCCCTATTAGATCTTGGACAACAGATTGAACAGGCAGTTTCCTTCTCTTAGAGACAACTGAATTTCTATTTTTAGTCAGTTTTCTTTATTTGCATCAATACACGTTAATGGATATTATGCACAATTATGTAGGATCTTGGTCCTACTACAGGCAACTCGTGTCCTCTTTTTCAGCCATGCATGATTGGACACTGTAAATACAGATGCAACATAAACTTTCCAAAAAATGCTCCAGCTTCCTTCTGCATCATCTTTGTTTGTGTTTCTAAAAGGGAGGGGAACACTAGATCCTGGAAGAAAATCATTGTTTAGGCTCTCCATGTTCTTCTTGCATGACTCCTCTGCTACAGCATCTGATTCCTTCAGGCCCAAGACAGGTACAATTATTTCTGCTGTATTTGAGGTTTGAAAATTGTCTGCGTCTAAACCAGGGCTTTTCAACTGGTGGTATGCATACCACTAGTGGTACTTTGGCACCTGGCAGGTGGTACACGACCATCCTAGACAAGTGGTAGCGGGGGAGGGGAATGAGCTGAAGCAGCAGCAGTACCATACAAGTCTGAGGGAGAGACAACTGGAGCTGCAGGGCTCAGCAGAAGCCACAGGATCAACGTGCGTGGCTACATGCTGATAGGCACTTCCAGCACACCCGGAAGAGGAGGAGGAGGAGGAGGGAGAGAGGAGAGGATATAAAAGGAGGAGGTTTTGGCGGGAGATGGGAGAGGGGGGAAAAAAGACGCAGACATGGGAAAAGGAGATAGCTGGACCTGCACCGAAGAGGAGGAGCGGGAGAGGGGAAAATATAAAAAGGAGGATGGGGAGAAATTTGTTAAATGAGTTTTGCCCCGTTTTACAACCTTTCTTGCCACATTTATTAAGTGAATCACTGCAGTTGTTAATAACACAATTGTTAAGTGAATCTGGTTTCCCAATTGACCGCTTGTTAGAAGGTTGCAAAAGGAGATCACATGACCCTAAGACACTGCAACCGTCAAAAATATGAACCAGTTGTCAAGCATCCGAATGTAAATCACATGACCCTTGGGATGCTGCAACAGTCAGAAGTGTAAAAACTGATCATAAGTCACTTTTTCAGTGCCACTGTAGCTTCAAACACTCACTGTTGTAAGTTGAGGACTACCTGTACTTTATCACTTTTTTCCTTTTTTTTTTTTTGGTCATCAAGTTTTTGACACCTTGCCAGGCAACTGGTGGTACTCGAATATTGCCCTATCCTAAAAGTGGTACAATCGGTGAAAAGGTTGAAATGCCCTGCTCTAAACCATAAGATGCAATGTAAACAAGAGGCTTCAAAGCAATGCTCAGAATTATGTACTGTGGCATTTTCAAACCACAGTAGTTTTTTTTATTATTGAAGATGCCCAGTGTGTTTTGTTTGAGGTGGGCCATTTTATGCAATCTTATTCCATTCTGCTGTTTCAGTAAGGCTTTTATTGGACTAGGAACATCTTCTGGAATTGTTCCTCCTTCCTTTATATCAAGCCTCTGAGCTGGCAGAATCAGCCATGACCTGGGACTTTATCAGAATCTGGCTTCTCCCTTAGAAATCCCATTAAGTCTTCCAGAATCACAAGATTTTTCCAAGCACACTGGTTATTTGACTCCCTATACTGTTTTTATCATTTTATGAAGAACTCCTGGTTAGAAACTGCTATGCACAATAGATAGAGAGTAACGTAGTTTGATAAGAGTGGACATCAACTGGGGTCTCTGGCTATTGGTTTTTCTTCTACCACTGACCTGATTTGAACCCGTAGAGGAAAAAAGTGGCATCTAAATCAAATATGCACTTGAAATATACAGTACTTTCAACCACACAGTTACACAAACCTTTATATCTTTCACCAAACAGGAGAGCTATCTGTGGGGGAGGGGAAATCTTCACTATAGAAAGCAGTTTTCCTGATCATTTGCACTAGAAAAACTGCAAATTAAGATTACATTTCTGTTCCCCCATTAAATGGGCTTAAACATTTTCCATTTTTCACTTTTTATATCATATAGGTATGCCGCCCCTTATTTGTGCGTTTTTGTTCAGCAATGGCCAAGTTGGCTGAGGAATTATGGGAACTGAAATGTATACATCTT
This sequence comes from Vipera berus, assembly GCF_964194415.1. Taxonomy (NCBI): domain Eukaryota; kingdom Metazoa; phylum Chordata; class Lepidosauria; order Squamata; family Viperidae; genus Vipera; species Vipera berus. The sequence goes on along the minus strand of NC_138203.1, from coordinate 94,206,490 downwards.
AAAATAATTCAGACTGGGAAAAGCTGGCTGTTATGTGCAAAACAGAATCTAAAAGTTCAATCAGGAAGTCACTGTGGTGAAGGCATGAAAGCTGCACATTCTGCACACTGAACCTCAGCTCACGATTCAGCCGAACTTATTTCTCAGAAATCTGCGTAAAATTGGGTTACGTGAGACTGGGTTGTGAAGCAAGAGGTCTAGGTCTGGTGTAGTGGTTAAGGTACCAGGCTAGAAAGCGGGAAACCGTGAGTTAGTCCGGCTTTAGCCATGGAAGCTGGCTGGGTGACATTGGGCCAGTCACGATCTCTCAGCCCAATTCACCTCACAGGAATGTTGTTGCGGGGGAAAATAGGAGGAGGAAAGAGTATTAATTTTAATTTTGTTTTAATTTTGTTTTTTTTAGCTTGCCGCCTTGTGATACTTATAAAGTAATAAAGGAGGAATAAAAATATAATAAATAAATCCAGATTACATACTCTACAAATGGGCCTCAGAAAAACCTCTTTTTCAGAGACTCAAAATACTTCTGCCAGATCCCTTTTAACAGCTGACTCAGACAGTATATGCCAACAGAAGTGAAGCCAAACAAGCCCATCACATATCAAATAATCAAGGGCTCAGCTGATTTCAGTGGGATCTAGCCAAGATGTATGCAAAAAGAGGCGTTTCATATTTTAAAGTCATTTTTTTGCCACAACTACTTTTATGCATTATGCTTGGATTTGCTGCCTTATAGGCACACATGTCCAAACAGACAACTACAACAGAGAGTCATCTTACTCAACATCTAACAAGCATTGCCAAGCACTGGAGCACCAAATATTTGGCTGGTGGGATATGTTCTTTTGAATGGTTTTTATCTTGGATTACTACTTAACCAATTTGCAGTATCCTGAAGATGTCAGTCATAATCAGACCTAGTCAGAACATAGACAGAAGACCACAGAGTAATTCCAGATGTGTAGGACAGACCGAGAAGTACAGAGCATCCTTGAAAAGGGCAATAGCAACTCCCTTCCACAATATTGCCAAGAAAAAAATACAGATGTTTCTACCTAGATACTAAGAGATGATCTTCTGAATGGAAAATGACTTCACTTTTTCTTATATGATGGGGCACACAATCATAGTAAATAATGAAGATGACATAAATGTGCAAGAACTATTAATTAGGCAAAGGGGCTGATACATACTTAAAGACCTTGAAAACAAGATAACATTTGGAAGCAGCTCATGCAGATACCTCTCTGATTCACTGATAATAAGGCTAACCACTTATTATAGCCAAACTCACTAAAGTATGGTTCTGATCTTCCTATGGACTTGATTTGCTGGTCTGGTCTACCTCATGGGGCTGACAATCAGGTCCAGCATGACTGTCATTTTGCTCCGTGTAAAATGATCCTCTAAAGGAAACAGCCAAACCATTCCTCCATTTAATATTGAAAAAAGCCTGGAATCCTGCTGGGATAAATCAGACACTCCTTGAACATTTCCTTACAGTCCTGCATTACACACCAAAATAAATTTCTGTCCCCTACATCTCTCACAATGCTTGGCCTGAGGAGAACTGAAATACAAAACATCCAGCAGGTACCGGGTTGCCTAATCTAGATGGCACTGTGTAATATTAGCTCACTGACTTGTGAAAGACCTGCTGTCCTACATCTGGGGTCTTCCGAACCCCATAGTAGTCCTCCCCCATAAGCCACTGCACCCAGATGAAATCCATGCCTTACTCCTTCTTAAAATAATGGCTGTGTCTTAATGCCAAGCAGCTGTGAAAACAGAGCCAAATATCAACATCACTACCAACCGTTCCCTAGAAGTTTTCCTTTCTTTCAGGAGAAACTATTGATGAACATTTGAAAGCACCTTGATTAGTTGAACTCCCTTAGTTCATCGTTGCAATCTGTTAAACTGAGTTTGATCTCTAAAATTATAAATAGGACCCAAACAATCAGATGGAATAGGAAAAAGCTCATCACACATCACGCTTCTTCGCCTATAAGAAGAACAAACAGGGACAGACAGATGCTCACCATCAAGCAGAAAAAGGAGAAGAGACCATATGTACAAAGACTTGCAAGCGATTACAAGATGTACAGCCAGCGTGTGCAAATGCGAGGAGCGGAAATGCGTATTTGCATACGCTCAACAAATTAACCATTTTTACAGCGTGTAATTAAAAATTGAGGTGCTACATAAAGACAGACAGGTCCTGCCCCAATAGGTTTAAAATCTGATTGCCCACCCCATCCTGTGCATCTCCACTTGCCAAAAAGCTTCCTGAGTGCAATGGGGTTTGCTCCTAGGTGAAAGGGTGAAGGATCAGGGGAACAAACGGAGGTGAAGAAAATCAAAGCGACAACCACAGCAAATGAGATGCAAAAATATGTCAACTTGCAAGTTTGTTTTGGCTGCTGAAGCACTTTCATTGTAAATTTTAGATATCTGTGCACTTTTTAATCCATGGACGATTCTGAAGGGATAGGTAGAAATTAGCCTTTACAAAAAGCCTACTTAAAAGGCTTTAGGTTAGCATTATAACACTGCAAATTGCAAAGCACTATCACCAGAAGAAAAATAGTTCAAGACATTTCTTTTTTTTTTAAATGCACGGTAAGAATGCCAGTGTTTTCACACCTGCAGTAAACCTGCCAGATACATCAGTATGATTCCTATGATGGAAGTGGGAGGGCGGGAGAGAGGGAGAAGAAACATGTAATGAGTTCAGTCCACAAGGAAAAAAAATAATCAAGGTTCTCAAATCCAGGGCTGAACTACAAAGCTTGGAAGGATAGATATATCATTACACGATTATCATGCCTTTTCTTTTGCCAAGAGGCTGAGATGGAACCATCCCGACTCGTTCTGCCACCCTTCTTCCCCTCACAAGCACCCTACACCAAGGAAATGAGCCTAAAGGCGGCGGCTGAGTAACTTTGGGCACATCTGAGCCAAACCGGAATCTGAAGCCGGGTTTTCTCCACCTTAGGATCGGGGCTCCCTCTTGCAAGCCAGGCTTGGGTGTCCCTTTCCCAAACCCACCACCCCTCCACCCGAAAGTCATTGTTGTTGTTGTTAGTTGCGAAGTCGTGTCCGACCCATCGCGACCCTATGGACAACGTTCCTCCAGGCCTTCCTGTCCTCTACCATCTTCTGGAGTCCATCTAAGCTCACGCCTCCTGCTTCAGTGACTCCATCCAGCCACCTCATTCTCTGTCGTCCCCTTCTTCTATTGCCCTCAGTCTTTCCCAGCATTAGGCTCTTCTCCAGTGAGTCCTTCCTACTCATTAGGTGGCCAAAGTATTTGAGTTTTAGCTTCAGGATCTGGCCTTCTAAAGAGCAGCCGAAAGTCATAAGTCTGCTTAAAACCGGGGGGGGGGGAGGAGGAGGAGGAGGAGGAGGAGGGCTTGCCCACCAGGACAGCGACCTAATTCTTGCCAAGCCGACAAAGGGGGGGCAGCGCCGGCTCCCGCCTTTTGTCTCCCATTCATTTGCCCGCGGGCAACGGGGAGCCGATTCCCGGGGCGGGGTCCGGACCACGGAGAGCTTTTGACACCCGGACAGCGTGGATGGGCAGAAGCGCGAGCCACGGGGCATCTCGGGCGACAAAGGCAAGCGCGGAGAAGAAATAAGGCAACGGGGTGGGAGGGAGGAGGAGGAGGAGGAGGAGGAGGAGAGTTTTTTTTGGTTTGTTTTGCTTTTCCTTACCCCGCCGTCGCTTCCTTCCATCTTCCATCTCCCTGGCTCTCGCCCGCTGCAACAATAGTCCGACGAGCGGGTGGGCTGCCGCCTCTCCGCCTCCCCACCCCGCGCGCGGCGTCCCTTCTTCTCCCACCTTGCCGACGCCGGAGCCTTTTGTTAAGAGGCAGAAGCCGAGAAGCGCCGCTCAGAGCAGCGGCGGCGGCAGCAGCAGCAGCAGCCGCCGAGGCTGACGACCGACTGGAGCTCCTCCGGCATTGGCTTCAGCAGCAGCAGCAGCAGCAACCGCCGTCGCCGCCGCCAGCTCGCTCACACGGCTCGAAGGATGGCAGCGGCGAGGAGTCGGCATGACAACGCGCCAGGGGGGCATCCGCCTGCCGAAGCGGCCGCCTCGCCTGACGCTGCCAAGCCGCCCCAGCCCGGAGGGACGGCGACTCGAAACCCTTCTGAGCATGTGCGGAGCTTTTCCTCTCTGGCCGACCTTCCCTTCCAGGGCCCGCACATGAGCACTGAGGAGCAGCGAAGCCGTGAGGAAGCCTTTCTTTGCCCGGAGCGAAGCGAGGCTGGTTTGAACCGAAGGGGAGCGGAGCTCGCACCTTTCCTGCCGCGTGGTAGAGACTCCGAGTTTGTTTGTTTTTCGGGAAGGGCTGCTAAGCAATGCCTTTCGCTTTGCCATCGGGGCGACTTGCCTCTTGAGTGCGAGAGTCAGGTATCTGCTGTTTTAACACACACACACACACACACACACACAAACACACGACGCCCGCGTGGCAAGGAACACACACACACACACACACGACGCCCGCGTGGCAAGGAAGACACACACACACACACACACGACGCCCGCGTGGCAAGGAAGACACACACACGACGCCCACGTGGCAAGGAAGACACACACACACACACACACGACGCCCGCGTGGCAAGGAAGACACACACACACACACGACGCCCGCGTGGCAAGGAAGACACACACACACACACACGACGCCCGCGTGGCAAGGAAGACACACACACACACACACACACACACACGAAGCCCACGTTTGAAGGAAGACACACACACACGACGCCCGCGTGGCAAAGAAGACACACACACACACACACACGACGCCCGCGTGGCAAGGAAGACACACACACACACACACACGACGCCCGCGTGGCAAGGAAGACACACACACACACACGACGCCCGCGTGGCAAGGAAGACACACACACACACACACACACGACGCCCGCGTGGCAAGGAAGACACACACGCACACACGACGCCCGCGTGGCAAGGAAGACACACACACACACACACGACGCCCGCGTGGCAAGGAAGTTTCGGGATCCGTGGATGTCAGGAACTAACTTTAAAAGGAGGGAAAGGGAAACTTTTCCCCTCTTTTTAAAGGAAACCCCCCCCCCGCCCGCCGTGAAGCAAAATACGGGGCGAAGGGACTCATTCTCGGGATAGCGTCCCCTAGACAAGCGTACTGAAAGGAATAAGGAAGTGTATACAACAGGGGTAGGCAACCTCGGCTCTTTTATGACTCATGGACTTCAACTCCCAGAATTCCTGAGCCAGCATAGTTGGCTCAGGAATTCTGGGAGTTGAAGTCCATGAGTCATAAAAGAGCCGAGGTTGCCTACCCCTGGTATACAACTACACGCTGTGGCTGCAATTCTGTACAACCTCCCAGATGGGCTAACGTTACAACACACAAACCCCAGTTCCCCAAAATGTTCCACCAGGTGGGATTGTGGAAGCCACCTTGCACTTGTCTGGAGTGCCCCACTTTGGAGAAGGCAGCTGTAGGTGGTCTCCCCGAGAGTGATTTGTGAGAATCCACGTGGATTGAAGTTGCTGGCGAAAATTATGCTGACATGTTGTATGCCTGTTAGAATCCCTTTAGGTTCCCAAAAAGAAGTTTTATATCAGGCTGTAATTATAATTCCATATTGGCTACATTTGCAGGCCTGTCGCCCTGGCCTTGCCCCAAACCCGACCTAAAGATGACAAACGACGTAAGTTTTTTCCCCCCTTTTTTAAAGTTTTCCAATATTACAATGGTATCTTTAAAAAGCAACGTGGTGTCAGGGTTACAATAGTTCCATTTCAGACAAATACATATTATTACAAATCTCCAAATTGTTGTAACCAATACTTCTCTCTCTCTCTACTATAGAGAGCGTCCTCTCGTATGGTATTGTGGTTTGGTATGCTGGTCTGACGGCCGCGGACAGGAAAGTATTACAGAGGGTGGTGAGCACATCACAAGACATTGTGGGCTGTCCCCTGACACCACTGGATGACATCGCCGTTGCCTTGGAAGAGTGAGGAAGATTCTCAGGGATGACTCACACCCTGGACGGTATCTCTTTACTCTCCTACCATTCGGCAGGAGATATAGAAGTATAGCCAGCTGTACCAACAGGCTGAAAAATAGCTTTTATCCGTGGGCTGTGAGGCTTTTAAATGGGATATAATCTCTGTGAACTTATGCAGAATTGACTTGGGAGGCCGGTGTGTGAAGTAGTTGGTTCACATGGTGTGGTAGGATGGAGGGTTTGTTGTCGCTGTGTGTTGGGGGGAGAGAGCATGGGGCGGGGGAGGCTCAGCTAATCTCAATGTACACATGTTGTACTTTGACAATAAAGGTTTATTATTGTTTCTTTTAATACATATTATCTCTTATCTAAATTAACATACTTCTCATTGCTATCCATCAGTCATTTAATAGTTTTCTTATATTTGTCAATACTTTGCTATATTTTATATTTTAACATTCCATCTTTAAAACACCTTATATATTTTTCCAGCTTTAATTTTACATTGATATTAAAATTTAACGTTTAAAGTTTCTCATTTTCATATTGCTAAATAACCTCCTTTCCCTTTACACAATTTTCTCCAATACCTAGTAATGTAAATACACTTCTTATTTATCTCATTTCTATATCAATGTTAGTAGTATAATATTAGAATGGTAGTCATTAGAATACCAATTGCAAGGAGGAGAAAGAGGAGGACAATATAATATTCTTATTTCTCATTTATAGTTTCCACATATTAAAAATTAACCAAAATTTCTTCCGTTTCAACATTTAATACATCCTTTCATATCACTACATCCAAGTATATTAGTTACATTCTATCATTCTTAATATATATACATCTTAATCCATCTCATTTAAAGAGCTCAATATTTCAATGTTAGTATTCATACATCTGTGTTTTATTTTTTTTAATTAATATTTTTATCTACTCATCAAAACAATCTCTCGTAATCCAAGTACAATCCTGTCTATTTTGATATTATCTATTTCAGGCCTCTTAAGGATGTCTATATTTCTTCAATCTTATTCTTGCTTTCTTCCTTTGCCATGTCATTTTTCGCTTCTTTGCCTCAGGGTCATCAAAGCATTCTTGTGTTGTTATATTGAAGTAGCCCTCCAGTCTCCATTTTTGAAGGATTGAGGAGTTTGTTAACAGCACCAAATCTTCTCATTATTTTCACCTCTTGATATAATTGTCCTGGACTGAATAATTTTTTTCCACCTGTTTCCCATTATGGTCTTCAAAAGTCTGTGTTTGATGAATAGTTAATTCTTCTGCCAATGTATTTGATTGTTCAATTTCTTCTGTTAAGTTCTGTCCTAATAAAATATTAGTTGTAGTCACAGTTTGAGTTTGTTTCGAGATGCTTTCTAATTCTTTTCCAAAAGCTCTTATTTCATCACCAACTGTAGAAAGGAACTGATAAGTTTGGTAAGATATTTCCCACATAACATAGATTTGTTTTTGAAACTCTTCAATGGTGGAGTTTCACATCTGGTGTTCAAGGTTAATCTTATCTTGTTTTTGTTAAATATTTTCTTGATTTTTTTTTAAAGAGAAAGTCAGATTGAAATTTCAGGTTTAGCCACTGGGTGTTCCCCCAAGTACTTTGAAAGTTCTTTTCTTTTAGTCCGTTTCTTTTTTCAACATTTTTTTTAAAAAACACCCCTGAGCTTGCTCGCCGCTTATTTGAAGGGAGGGTTGAATTCCCCCCTCCCTCTCCACAGGGGGGAAGGTACTTAGCAGCTTATTTAGGTGAAAAGAAGAAGATTAAGGTATAAGACAGGAATCTTACCCCCATCTCTTCCACACTGCTTTAATGTTGCCTGGTGGTAAGTTTGACTTCGGCTGTCTGCAGCCTAGTAACTGGCCATATTACTATGGCCAGTCTTTCGTCCGCCGGTACGAAGGGAATGCAGGCAGTAACGGGGGGGTTGCGGGTCCCCCGCATTTTTGCAAAAGCCCCTTCTTTCTGGTCGCCCCTCCAAGGCGACTCTTCAGCCCTTTTAGGACCCCCCAGCGATGCAAAACTGGACGTGGAAGACGAGAGCTGTCCTCCAGACGTCCATGTCGGCTGGCTTGGCAAACCGGAAGTCTATTATACGTAAGGTTTTTTTTTTTTTATTGAAAAGTTTTAAGGTACAATTTTCCTTTAAAAAAAAACCCCCTTCCCCCTCCCTCCTCCCCCCCTACCTCCCCCCCTCCCCCCCTCCCCCCCCCCGACTTCCCAAAGCTAAATACAAGGTATATATATAAAAAGCAATCATAAACAATCATATACTAACAACTATAAACTCTAAAATCCAACACTCTCTAGCTTATATAGGATAAAACAAGCCTTAATAATATTGAATATATATAAAAAGAAACTAAAATAAGAAAAGAGAAAAAAAAAAGAAACCGAAAGAAGACTTATTCAAATGCTACATAAAATTTCTTAACCCTATACTTGTTCTGGATAAACTCAATCCATTTTCTCCATTCCATAATATAGCGTTCTTGCGAGTGATCTTTCAAATAGGCCGAAATCTTCGCCATCTCTGCCAGGTCGGAAACCTTTAAAGTCCACTCTTCTATAGTCGGCAGTTCCTCTTTCTTCCAATATTGGCCTATCAAAAGTCTTGCTGCCGTAATTAAGTTCAACATCAACTTGATGTCCACAACTGTAGCGTCTGCAATTATTCCCAACAAAAAAAGTTGCGGACAAAACTTTATCCTCTGTTTAAAAATCTTCTGCATATTCCACCAGACTTTTATCCAAAAAGCCTTAACCTTCTTACATGTCCACCATATGTGAAAATATGTTGCATCTTCATCTCCGCACCTCCAACATTTAGGCTGATAATTCGGATACATACTTGCAAGCTTTTTAGGATCTAAATGCCATCTATAAAACATTTTGTAAAAGTTCTCCCTTAGATTTTGAGCTTGAGTAAATTTTACATTCCTCACCCAAATCTTTTCCCAGGTGTCCATTGTGATAACTTCCTGGATGTTTTGGGCCCATTTTATCATACAATCCTTAACAAGCTCTGTTTCTGAGTCAATCTCTATCAATGCAAGATATATCCGTTTGATATGTGCTGGTCCCTGATTTCTGATTTGCTTTATCAAATTTTCATCAGTCATTGTAAATCCATTTTTCTGGTCTTCTTTCCACCTGGCCCGTAACTGAGTATATTGAAACCAATTTTGAACCACCTTCTCTTCTCGCAAGAGGCTATATGATTTCAAACACCAAACATTCCTTTCCAAGCTAAGAATCTCCTTGTACGTGGTCACATCATGTTTGAAGCCAGCATGTATATTTTCTATTGCGTGTTTTGGAATTGCCCACAACGGTATCTTACAACTTAACTTATGTCTATACTTCTTCCAAACTCTCAGCAATGCCTGTCTTAAAATATGCACCCTAAACACGTTGTCTACCTTCTTATCATACAACAAATATGCATGCCAGCCAAACAACAAATCATGGCCCTCAAGATTTAATAACCTCCCTTGCGTCAAATTAATCCAATCACTTATTCCTGCTAATGCAGCAGCTTCATAATATAATTTAAAATTAGGCAATTTAAGGCCACCTCTCTCACGAGTATCCTGCATAATCTTAAGTTTAACTCGTGGCTTTTTCCCTGCCCACACAAATTTATTGATACCTCGCTGCCATTCCTCCAAATTAGAATCTTTCTTAAGAATCGGTATCATTTGAAATAAAAATAAAAATTTAGGCAGGACATTCATTTTTACTGCTGCAATCCGTCCCAACAAAGACAATTGCAATTTTTCCCAACTCTCCAATTCTTTTTGAATTTTCCCCCATAGTTTTTCATAATTATTCTTATATAGCTTTGTATTAGAGGGCGACAAAATCACCCCCAAATATTTAACCCTTTTAACAATCTCAAATCCAGTTAATCCTTCTAAGAGAGCCTTTTGCGAAACTGTCATATTTCTGGCCAAAATTTGGTTTTCTGTGTATTAACTTTAAATCCAGAAACCTTCCCATATTGTGTTATTATCTCCATCAGGTCCACAACAGAGTTCTCTGGCTGGGTCACTGTAACAACCAGATCGTCTGCGAATGCTCTCAATCTGTAGTCCTGATCTCCAATTTGTATCCCCTTAATTTTTCCCGAATTCCGAATTTTAACCAATAATATCTCTAATGTTAACACAAATAACAAGGGCGATAACGGACACCCTTGCCTTGTGCCCTTCTCAATATTACATGCTTCTGTCAAGCTGTTATTAACTATAATTCGGGCAGTTTGTTTTTGATATAATGCCCTAATCGGTTGTAAAAAATTTTCCCCAAAATCCATTTTATCTAAAACTTTCAACAAAAATTTCCAATTCAATTGATCAAAAGCTTTTTCAGCATCTAAAAAAATTAGCGCCGCAGCGATCTGGTTGTTCCTTTCCAAAAACTCTAACACATCAACTATATGCCTCACATTATTTTTCATTTGCCTACCACTAATAAACCCCGTTTGATCCCCATGAATCACCTGTTGCAGAACCCTCATCAGTCTATTAGCCAAAACCTTAGCAAATATCTTGTAATCTGTATTTAAAAGCGATATCGGTCTATAGTTTTTAACTTGAGTAGCATCTTGGTCTTCCTTCGGAATCAAGGAAATAAAAGCTGTTCTCCAAGACGGTGGCACCTTTCCCCCCCTCTGGATTGTCTGGAACAGTTCCTTTAACGGTTTTATCATCTCTAATTGTAAATTTTTGTAATAGGCCGCAGTCAAGCCATCCGTACCTGGTGCTTTATCCACCTTCAATTCCTTAATTGCTGTGAAAATTTCTTCTTCTGTAATCAGTTGATTAATCCCCTCTTTTTGTACTTGCGTAAGAACCGGGATGCTAGCATTCTCCAAATATATATCAATATCTTTTTCATTAATTTCCTCTTTAGCATATAATTTCGAATAGAAATCCACAAAAGCATCCTTAATAAGATTCTGTTGGAACACAACCCTTCCTTTATACTCAATCTTATCTATATTAGAAGCCCTTTGTTTTTTCCTCAATCTATAAGCTAACCATCTGCCTGGTTTATTAGCGTTGCAAAAAGTATTATGCCTAGCAAACCGCAGATTGGTCGCCACTTGATCAGCCATTAATTTATCAAATTGTCCTCTTAACAGTCTAATAGCCTCCTTGGTCTTCACATCCTCTGAGTTCAAAATCAAAGCCTTTTCTTTTTCCTTTATTTCATTCTCCAGTTCTTTCCTTCTAGTTTCCACTGCACGTCTATGTTTATTATTCATATATATCAACACCCCTCTCATATAGGCCTTGCTAGCATCCTATTATACGTAAGTTTTATTGAACTTACTTGGGGTGTATCTTAAGATTTGTTAAAATTGCGGTTTCCTTCCCTAAAAGCGACTGCCGACATCCAGCCAACCAGAAAACAGAAGCAAAAGATAAAAGAACAATAAGAGCCTTGGTGGAGCAGTGGGCTAATGCCTCCTTAAGTAACACCAGCTGCCTGCAATTAGTGCAGGTTCCAGTCCCACCAGGCTCAAGGTTGACTCAGCCTTCCATCCTTCCGAGGTAGGTAAAATGAGGACCCAGATTGTTGGGGGCAATAAGCTGACTTTGTAATAATGCCGCTTGGGGGGTGTGTGAAAGCCCTAATAAGTTTAGTTTAGTTTTAGTTTTATTAAATTTTTATACCGCCCTTCTCCCGAAGGACTCAGGGCGGTGAACAGGGCATATAATAAAAAATACAAAAATACAAAAGTTAAAATAGAATTAAATTAATGCCCAAAATAAAACAATAAAATATACAAATATTTAAAACCCTAAATTAACTCCCCATCAGGCCAGGCCAGCTTGTTCGAATAGGTGGGTCTTTAACCCGCGCCGGAAGGAGCGGAGATCCGGTGCCATCCGGAGCTCAACCGGCAGTTGATTCCACAGAGCCGGGGCGCCCACAGAGAAGGCCCTCCCCCTGGGGGCCACCAGCCGGCATTCTCTGACCGGAGGCACCCTGAGGAGGCCCTCTCTGTGGGAACGCACAGGGCGGAGGGGAGTTGACGCCGGCAGCAGGTGATCCCCGAGGTATTCCGGACCCATGCCATGTAAGGACTTGAAAACCATCACTAAGACCTTGAACCTCACCCGGAAGACAACTGGTAACCAATGCAGCTCGCGGAGCAAAGGTGTAACATGGGAGTACCGGGAAACTCCCAAGACAACTCTCGCGGCCGCATTCTGTACCAGTTGGAGCCTCCGAGTGGTCTTCAAGGGAAGCCCCATGTAGAGAGCATTGCAGTAGTCAAGACGAGAGGTCACGAGCGCATGAGTGACCGTACACAAGGCCTCCTGGTCTAGATAGGGCCGCAACTGACGCACCAGGCGAACCTGAGCGAAAGCCCCCCTAGTCACGGCAACTATATGATCTTCTAAGGTAAGCCGCAAATCTAGGAGGACTCCCAAGTTGCGCGCCCTATCCACGGGGGGTAAAGACTCACCCCTCATAAAAAGAGATGGAACATTTTGAATGTCCCGGGATGCCGGAATGCACAGCCACTCAGTCTTGTCAGGGTTGAGTTGAAGTCTGTTCCTCCCCATCCAGACCCGAACCACCTCCAGGCAACGGGACATCACAGCGAGGGCATCACTGGGGTGGTTTGGGGTCGAAATAAAAAGTTGGGTATCATCAGCATATTGATGATACCCAACTCCAAAACCACGAATGATCTCACCCAGCGGTTTCATGTAGATGTTGAACAGGAGAGGCGAGAGAACCGACCCCTGAGGAACTCCACAAACGAGAGACCTAGGGGCCGATCTCTGCCCCCCTGCCAACACCGACTGCGAACGTCCCAGGAGATAGGAGGAGAACCACCGAAGAACCGTGCCTCCCACTCCCAGTCCCCTGAGACGCCGCAGCAGGATACCATGGTCGATGGTATCGAAAGCCGCTGAGAGGTCTAATAGGACTAGGACAGAGGAACATCCCCTATCCCGGGCCCTCCAGAGATAAGCAGGCATATACATAGAATGAAGGCTACTGCTAAGCTTGTAAGCCGCCCTGAGTCTTCGGAGAAGGGCGGGATATAAATGGAATTAAAATAAATAAAATAAAATAAAAGCAAAAGAACACAGACAGCAGCAGAAGACGGAAGCAGAAGATGAGAGAGAGAAGCAGAAGCAGGAAAAGAAGCATAAACATAGAAGCAAAAGAATATAGAAACAAAAGAGAAAGAAGCAGAAGATAGAAGCAAAAGGAGAAGAAAAAAGAAGCAGGAGAAGACAGATTTGGAGAGCAAGAGGAATGCATTACTATTTATCATGGGAAATAAAGATGCTACCTCCCTTTCCATTGGTGATTCGGACCAAGTTTTTTTTTTTTCATAAGTGGGCTTGGATCTAAAAAGGGAACTTGTGCTCCTAACCCATCCCTTTTCTACCTGTGGTAAACCTTCTTTCCTACTGGACAATGGCAAGGCTTTCTTTCCAACACTGCCTTTGGCAACGGTACAATGTAATGTGGGGAAATCAGGCTCTGGATTGCATGAACTTGCACGAGTCCCTTTCTGGAACCAAAGCGTTAAACCACTTTTCACCCCTTTACGCCTTATTCTATACTGTCTCTGTGCCTGAGCCTTGAGCAATAAAATCGATCCTTCGCAGGAATACAGCTTGCCAAGTTCTCCTACCTTTAAACTTTCCTTGCTCGGGAAGGAAAATGGTTCAAAATGGTTACCTTGGATTGTGGCTTCTAACCCAAAGAGTCCTTGCTGACAACTGGAGTCCTTTCGACAAACAACCTCCGTAGCACTTTGATCGCTTAATCCAAATAACTCATGGTTTTAAATAACTATGCGCTCTGCAGAATGGATCAGAAATTACTTTTAATGGCTGTATTGACTTTAAGAATTGTATTCAAGACCCTCTCCCATTTGTATATGTATTTGGAATGAGATCGATAGAGCCCGACAAAGGTACTTTTTCTTGTTTGAAAGGTTTTTCAGGGTTACTTTTGCAGTATGTAAAAATGTAATATTGTATACAATGAGGAAATGGTGTCTAAGTGAGAGGGATGAAGAAGGCTGAAACAGGGAAATCCTGATGATCTGGAACCCAGAACCGCCCTACCCCTGTCCTGCTCTGTACTCTCGACTACCCCTCATCTCTCCCCCATGGAGACTTTGGGCAACGTTCTTGAGAAACTTAAAGGGAAGGTGGAAAACCTGACTTCCTTGATACCTGTGACGACTTGAGCTTCAAAATGCCCTGGGGCAGGGCTTTTCAACCTTTTCACCCATTGTACTACTTTTAGGATATGGCAACATCCGAGTACCACCAGTCGCCTAGCAAGGTGTAAAAAAAAAGGAAAAAAGTGATGAAGTACAGGTAGTCCTCGACTTACAATGGTTCACTTAGTGACTGTTCAAAGTTACCATGGCACTGAAAAAAGTTGCCTCCCGAGCCACAGCTGAGCAAGACACCTGCCTGCCTGCCCGGCAGCACTCTTTCTCTTGTCCGAGGTTTTCATTGTTGTGAGCATTTCTGTTGAGGATTGGTAGCGGAGGTGAGGTGGGGGGGTGTTTGGTTTTTATTTCCCCCCTCTGCTGGGTGGTTGCAGCAGGTTTTGGTCACTTCACATCAACCTGGGACACTGTGACCATGATAAATATGAATCAGTTGCCAAGCATCTGAATGTAAATCACAAGACCCTGGAGATGCTGCAACATTCCAGCTGATTGGCGGTTCTTCTGGGCTCAGAAGCGCCAGGATCAGCACCGAGCTCCAGCTGGAGCCTGGCGCTGATCCTGGTGCTTTCACTGAGCCCTGACAGCCTTGCAGCTCCAGCCATCTCTCGCTCAGGCTTGTGCGGTGCTGCCACCGGTTCAGCTCATTCCCCTCCCCCGCTACCACTTTTCTAGGATGGTCACGTACCACCTGCCAGGTTCCAATGTACCACAGGTGGTACCCGTACCACTGGTTGAAAAGCCCTGCCCTGGGGGACTCGGTTTTAAACATTGCAGGGTTTGGTCTTATGTAAGAGCATGGCTCTTCCTTGGACCAATTACTCCGAGGGGAAGAAGGTAAGTTACTGAAGCGATCGAGTTGGTCAACCTGGGAAATTAATAGCCTTGCCTGAAAAGATATAGAGTGGTTGGAGTTAGATTTCTTTGAAGTCGCTCTGCTTTCCCTGCTTTGTCTGCAAGAGAGGGTGAGGGTCCCATAACCGGCAGGGGGAAGACAATCTAACCTTAAGTGCCTAAAGCTCCCATGAGCTTTCACGAGTGGAAATCCTGTGGTTGTAAAATCCTATCTGCTCACGTGATGCCTCGATTTGCAAATTGCGGTCGCTTACTGCAGAAATTCTGATCTCTGCTGGATTTGTAACTCGACTACCAGTGCAATCTGATTTTTTTTTTAAATCCAACGGGTCCAATTTCTACAATCAAATAGCAATGGAGCTTAACTTTGAATATGTTTGCCGATTTTAATTTCCTCTTATATTTTGTGTCCATGATTTATTGTGACCGACTGCCTTCTGGCCAAAATTAAAGCTCTTGGTGTCCTTCGGAACCTTGAATGGCTTGGTGATTATCCCACGACTGCCCTCCCAAGCTATGAAGTGGTCCAGCAAGACCTGCCCTTTGAAAAATCCCACCTTTCTGGCAGGGAGGAGGGCTTTCTCCCCAGAGGATGCAAGGTGATCTTTAGAGAGATGCGCTTCTTCCCCTGTCCAGTGGCTTTTCACAGGACTCTAAAATTTTGGCCTGTGCCAAGCGTTTCGTTTGCAATTTATTCCCAAGTTTGACAATGATATTGATTCCAGCTGGACCTTAGCTTAGATTTTCAATCCTTTTTATACAGATTTATGCACTAACTTTCAGTTATGTATGTTTGGTAAGGTTTATCTTTCTTTAAATTTATTGCGATGGTTAGTATATTAAAGTGAGTTAGTGGGGTTGGATTTTACTTTCGCTGCTAGTTTTGAGACTGACAGGCTTATTAAAATGTTTTATGTCTACCCAAATCAGCCATTTCTTCCATCTTCAAGGCACTCTTGCAAAAGTAAAATCAAAAATGTGAAATGTAAGTTAGGACATCGGTATGCTTAATGTCAAAAGTAAATGTTGGAATAAATTGACGGGCTGTTGAAGGTTTCAAAATTAGGACCTCATTCTTCTCCGGGAAGGCCGAGGATAGCCGGTGGGTGCAAAACTTACAGTGGTTATCTGACAGTTCACAGACCTTAAGCTGGACGGCACCCGAGCCATTGTGGTTTGCTTGAGTAGTATTTACTGGATGGTTATGTAAGTTGGCGATTGTATGCTATATTCCAGGGGTGTCAAACTCAATTTCATTGAGGGCCACATCAGCATTGCAGTTGCCCTCAGGGGGCCGGGTGGGTATGGCCAGGGTGGCCATGGCCTACTGGGTGGGCGTGGCTAGAGTGTGTATGGCCTACTGGGTGGGCGTGGCCAGCTCTACATCATTTGCATCAAGGGTGCCTATGGGGGCCTGGGCAGGAGTGGGGCAGGTCTGAGGGTCTGGCAGGAGGAGGGTCTCTGGGCCAGGGCCAGGGCAGTGGGGGCCGTTCCCTCACTGTTTCCAGGATGGCTTCGCGGGCCACATGAAACCACTTTGCGGGCCGGATCTGGCCCCCGGGCCTTGTGTTTGACATGTCTGCTATATTCCTTTTAATTGAGATGGGTTGCCATCCTGGTATGAAGAACTTTAGCTGAGTCCCGCTGGCCGATGAAGGATCATATTGTCTTCTAGCGCCTGTTGTGTAAATGTGTTTCTTGATGCAGCCGTTGCTTGGATAAACGCAGCTCAATGCTTCTCTCTGTCTCCATACAGACATAAGCCTCCGAGATGACCCCACACACACGAACTTCAGGAGGAGGATTGCTCTTTCTTGTCCTAAACAAAAAGAGAAATGCAGGCTAATTTATTCGCAAGAATGCGAAATGTTTCTCTTGATATATCAGTTTCTTTTTCATTCTTACACGGCAGTATCTATGCTACCCCTGAAGACCCTCCAGGCATCTACCGAGATGACTTTTCTCTCTCTCCGACACTTTCGTCACTTTTCAGTAGCTCAGACTTTCCACAAGCCAAACGAACGATTGTCTCCTTCCTGACTATGCACAACTTTTCCTCGCTAATTACACAGAATTATCTGCATTTTTCCTTAATCCCGTGAGGTACAAAGGTGTGGTTGCCAAACATGTGACAACACTTAATAGCATGCAAATAAACAAAAGCCCTTGTACCCTGAAAGCATTTCCCTGTATGACGTTCCACTTTCTCCCCTCGGCTGCACACGAGAAATAAACCTGTCCTTCAGACCAGGGGTTTCAAAGTCGAGTCCCTTCTGAGATGGTTGAGGCGGCAACTTCTGGGATCGGATCAGGCAGGCCTGTAAAATGTGAAACGAGTGTGAATTACCTTTTATTTTCATATATACCGGTATATCCCAACTTCGCAAAGTTTAAAATAACCCAACAAGAGTACAAATTACAGTAAAGATAAGTACAGAAAAGTCCATACGGCCAGAACAGAACTTGAAATGCTAGACCGATACCTATGTTGTTTTTAGAAAACCACATTTTAAACTCTCCCACAACATAGCAATCTAGTTGTTCAACATGAGTCTCTCTGGCAAATCAAAGACTTCCCCTTCTTGCTTCAGAACTGCACTATACATTGCTTTGAGAGTGTAAACTGTGGAAACAACTAAGCCCTTTCCACAATTTCAGGAAAAGTCACTGGATAGGGCTTTCTCCAAAAAGGCTTACTCATCTGTGCATATCTGCTTTCGTGTCAACAGAAGATGCAAGGAAGATTGCACAGATAATATATTGCTATGAAAGGGTATAATCGATATAAGTTCATGGAATTCGAGACAAAGGGCTGTGGCAAAGGAAGGTAGAAGGGAAGGAGGCCAGAGCTTGTAAGACAGGGGTCTTCAAACTTGGCCCTTTTATGACTTGTGGACTTCAGCTCCCAGAATTTCAGCCAGCGTGCCTGGCTGAGGAATTCTGGGAGTTGAAGTTCACAAGTCATAAAAGGGTCAAGTTTGAAGATCCCTGTGGTAAGATCTGGCATTTAGGTTGGGGGGGCAAAGAAAACCAAAGAGAATGTTAAGACAGATGGCATTTCGGAGAGATGCAGAGTGGCAAGAGGTGAGACGAGCAAGACCTTGCTGGGATGGCCTTTCCCCACAAATTACAAAAAAGGTTTTGTACTTCACCTTAACTTCTCAAGGTGTAAAAGTGGGATTGCCAAATGTGGCTTGATGGCTAAGATCAGGGGTCTTCAAACGTGGCCCTTTTATGACTTGCGGAATTCAACTCCCAGAATTCCTCAGCCAGGCATGCCTGGCTGAGGAATTCTGGGAGTTGAAGTCCACAAGTCATAAAAGGGCCAACTTTGAAGACCCCCAGCTAAGATGTTAGATTAAAACAAATCTGGGACCTACAAAGCATTTTCCTGCTCTTAAAATAAGCAACTGATGTTGCCTTTTTACCTTAAAAGAATTAAAATAAACAACACAATAAACTGCCAAATCTGTTATAACTAAGGTAATAAAAAAGTC
The DNA here is from genome assembly GCF_964194415.1 of Vipera berus. Classification (NCBI taxonomy): domain Eukaryota; kingdom Metazoa; phylum Chordata; class Lepidosauria; order Squamata; family Viperidae; genus Vipera; species Vipera berus. The sequence continues at coordinate 94,187,867 of NC_138203.1, read as the reverse complement.
ACTCCCCACATAGAATTCTTTATTGCCAAGTATGGTTGGACACACAAGGAATTTGTCTTCAGTGTACATACAAGTAATAGTGATAAATCATGATCATAAACAAAAAATACATTAATCATAAATCATAAGATGCAACACTTAGTAACAGTCATAGGATACTAGCTATGCAAACATAAATCATACTAGGATACTAAAAACAATATAAATTGTAAGATACAAGCAACAAAGTTATAGTCATAAGATAAGGATAGGTAATAGGGAAAGATGAGAATAATAGTAAAACAGCTTTACTAAGTAGTTATAGGAATTAGTTGTTAAGCAGAGTGATCACATGGGGGAAAAATTATACTTATGTCTAGTTCTATATGCAATGTTCTATAACATCATCGAGGGAAGAAGTTGAAACATGTTATGTCCAGGATGTGAGGGGTCTGTAGATATTTTCACAGCCCTCTTTCTTGCTCATCCATTATACAGGTACTCAATGGAAGGCAGGCTGGTAGCAATTGTTTTTTCTGCAGTTCTAACTATTCGTTGAAGTCTATGTCTCTGTCTTGTTTGATTGCAGTTCCAAACCAGACAGTTGTAGAGGTGCAAATGACAGACTCAATAATTCCTTTGTAGAACTGTATCAGCAGTTCCTTGGGCAGTCTGAGCTTTCTGAGTTGGCACAAGGAAGAACATTCTTTGTTGTGCTTTTTTGATGACATTTTTGATGTTAGGTGTCCATTTTAAATCTTGAGATATTATAGAATCTAGAAACTTGAAGGAGTCTACCGTTGATACTGTGCTGTCTAATATTGTAAGAGTTGGTAGAATACTAGGGTTTTTCCTAAAATCTACTATCATTCCTACAGTTTTGAGTATGTTCAGTTCAAGATTGTTCCGGCCTCACTACAAGGCTAGTTGTTCAACCTCCTGTCTGCAGATTCGTAATTGCCTTAAACAAGACCAGTCACTGTTGTATCATCTGCAAACTTCAGTACTTTAACAGAGGCATCTTTTGAGATGCAGTCATTGGTATAAAGATAGAAGAGAGCACACAGCTCTGTTGGGGAGAGGCTGTGCTAATTGTGGTACAAGTATCTGATGTGATTTTGCCTAGCTTCACTTGCTACTTCCTGTCTGTTAGAAAGCTTATTGATCCACTTACAGGTGTGGCCGGGCATGGCTAGCTGATTTAGTTTAGTGAGAAGAATATCTGGAATGATGGTACTGAATGCTGAGCTGAAGTCTACAAAAAAGACCCTTGCATAGGTCTTTGGAGATTCAAGATGTTGTAGGATGTAGTACAGAGCCATATTAACATATCTGCCAATCTACTTGCTCAGTAGGCAAATTGCAAGGGGTCTAACAGTGGATCTGTGATGGTTTTCAGGTGGGCCAGCACTAACCTTTCAAAGGTTTTCATAACTACGAATGTCAGAGCAACCGGTCTGCAGTCATTCAGTTCTTTGATGGAGGGTTTCTTTGGCACCGGGATGATAGTAGAGCATTTGAAGCAAGAAGGAACATAGCATATATCTAGTGATTTAAATTGGTCAACACAAGCTTTCAAGCAAGAAGGGGTTATCTTGTCTGGGCCTAGTGCTTTTCCAGGCTTTTGTCTGTGAAATAGACCTTGAACATCATTTTCTGTGATCACCAGAGGTGGGGGGACCAGGGGAATGGGGTCTAGTTGTAGAAGGTTTGGCTGTTGTTGGTGCATCCGAGATGGGGATGGTGAAGATAGATGAAAGTGGTTTCCTCTCAAACCTATAGTAAAACACATTCAGGTCATCTGCCAGTTGTCGATTTCTTTCAGCATAGAGAGGAGGTTTGCTGTAACAAAGTGGTATTTTTGAGAGTTTTCCACATATTTGCTGGTTCATTTGTTAAGAACTGATTCCTTAGCTTTTCAGAGTAGCTTCTTTTTGCTGCTCTGATCTCCCTTGTTAATACGTTTCTGGCCTAATTGTACAGCATTCTATCTTCTTTCTTGTAGGCTTCTTGTTTGGCACATCGTAGCTGCTTCAGTTTAGCTGTGAACCAAGGCTTGTTACTGTATATTCATAGGTTTCTGGTTGGCACACATAGGTCTTCACAAAAAATAACATATGGTGTTACAGTATCCGGGAGTTCATCCAAGTCTGCAGAGGTATCTTGGAAAACTTTCCAATCAGTGCAGTCGAAGCAAACCTGTAGCTTTAGCTTTGCCTCCTCAGTCCAAGACTTCACTGATTTTTTAATTGTTGGTTTTATGATTTTAAGCCTTTGTCTATAAACAGGCATAAGGTGATGATCAGAGTGTCCCATAACTGCTCGTAAAAGGTAAAGGTTCCCCCGCACATGTGTGCTAGTCGTTTCCGACTCTAGGGGCCGATGCTCATCTCCGTTTCAAAGCCGAAGAGCCAGCACTTGTCTGAGGACGTCTCCGTGGTCATGTGGCCGGCATGACTAGACGCCAAAGGCGCACGGAACGCTGTTACCTTCCCACCGTAGTGGTCCCTATTTTTCTACTTGCATTTTTACGTGCTTTCAAACTGCTAGGTTGGCAGAAGCTGGGACGAGTAACAGGCGCTCACTCTGTTACGCGGCACTTGGGATTCGACCCGCCAAACTGCCGACCTTCTGATCGACAAGCTCAGCGTCCTAACCCACTGAGCCACCGCGTTCCTCTAACTGCTCGTAGTAAAGACCAATAAGCATCTTTAATGTTGTGCAGAGCGGTCAGAAGTATTCTTGCCTCTAGTGAGACAGTTCACATGCTGAAAGTATTTTGGTAACTCTTGGCTTAAGTTAGCACTGTTGAAATCTCCTAACTCAGAGGTTCCCAAACCTTTGGGCACAAGGGACTGGTTTCGTGGAGAGAGGTTTTTCTGTGGACTGGAGGGGGCATGGTTTTGTGTGCTGCCTGCATCCCGTGGATGGGGCTTTGCTTGTTTGTGCAGCCCGGTTGCTGGCATGCTGCGGCCCGGTACTGGTCCACGGACCGGGGATTGGCGACCCCTGTCCTAACACAATGAGGAGTGAATTGGGATATTTTTCTTCAGCCCCCATAATCTGGTCAGCTAGAGTTTGTAACGCTTTGTTTAATGCAAGCTTGTGGCAAAATGTACACTGCAAATAGGAGAAATGAGGAAAACTCTTGTGGAGAATAAAACGGTTTGCAATTGATAATTAATGACTCTAAGTCCACATCACAGAATTTCTGTAGTGTGGTTACATTTTGATATAAAAGTAGAGACCTCTTCCCTTCTTTTTACTGGATGTTTCTGTAATTCTGTCTGCCCTCTGTATCTGAAACCCTGGGATATGCAAGTTGCTATCAACAATCGACTCATTTAACCATGTTTCATTGAAGCAGAGGGCTGCTGAGTTGTAAAAATTAGAGTTGCATCTGTTTAAAAGAAGTGTTCCATCCATCTTATTAGCAAGTGAACGTAGATTAGTCAGAAACCATGAAGAGGGTTTTTTCCCCCACTTTTCTTAGACTATTCAAAATCCCCACTCGCTTAAACCCGTCTCCAACATGTTCCTCTTTTTGTTTTCGTTGCTCCATTGTTCAGAGAAAGTTGCTTCTTCCTCTATTAGGATCTCTTCTTCATTTGTAAAGACCCGTGTGTGTGTGTGTGTGTGTGTGTGTGTGTGTGTGTGTGTGTGAGGGGGGTGAAGTCACCGAAAGCTGCCCATTATACACAAGAGTGGAGTTTTGACTGACACTACATCCCCACCCCTCCATTAAAGATTCTACAGTTATATCTCAACAACAAAACAGACCATTACAGTATCGGCAAAGCCAGAAGCAATGGAGAGCATTGGCACCACCCTGAGAATATCCAGCAGGTAAGCTGGCAGCAAGGAAAAGCAATGGCAGCAGAAAGTCAAAGAAGGGGCCAAAAAGATGACAGGCTACGCTTAAGGGAAGCGGTACCAGCTTTCCATTCAAAGAACTCCCGTCAGGCTCCAACCCATAAAGAGAGGAAACCGATCTCCCGCCCAACCTCCTTCCCTGCAGCAGCCAGACTGCAACCTCCCACCATAACTCCCAGCTCCGCTCTGTTCTCTGTTCTCCTCCCCATTTCGGGGCACCCAGACTATCATGGAAAGAAGCAAATTCTTCATCGGGAGTGTCGAAGCTCTCTCAGGCTTCTTTCACAGCAGCAGCAGCAGCAGCAGCACACAGGTCACTCCATCTGCAATGACCTAGGGCAACCCTTTCCTTCAATCCCAGAAGCATGCGGGTGTAATGTCTTCTGAGCAGGATGACTCCAGCTGAATAACATTTAATTCTGCTAACTACAAAACACCCCAAACAAGTAAAAGCAAGTTATTCTCAGCATTTCTCAAGAAGGTACAAGCTTGGGGAACTGCACTGGCCTCCTCGGCTCTGCCTCTCCCAGGGGGACACCAACTGATGCGGTTGTCCTGGTGGGAAGAAAAGCGAAGCTTGCTATGGCTTGAGGGGCCGGTATCTACATCACCGGTCCAGTGGCGCCCATTAAGAAACATAACACAAAGCACCCGGCTCTTTACCTCTAAACTCCAAGCTCTTACTGTCCCCCCACACATCTTTCCCAAAAGGCAGGCTGATGAAAGGTCTTCACAGAAGGGCTTTAGCTGCATCTATCAAGCAGCCTAGTTCTAGAACGTGGGAGGAAACAGGTGTGTTAGGCAGACTGCTTCTTGCCCATAAAGAGGGCTGAAGACAAATGCAAAACAGCTACTGAAGTTGACCCTATGCTCAGAAAAAACAGTGCTAACTCAATAGGACCCAAAATACCGGAACAATTCTGTGTTTCATTTGCCACCAGCTTGCCACAAAGCTACCCACCTACCTGTCCCATCTGCTTTCTCTTTTGGATTCTGCTGCTAAGATGGCCTTGGAGGTCCTTTCTGAATCTCCCCCTCTGGTCAGAAACTAAAGCATCAGGGCCCATAGGAGAGGGCCTTCTCTGCTCAACTACCGGGCTGTGCAACAGGACCCTGGAGAGCAGCTCTTTGCCTGACCCTTGGAGGATTTAGGAATAAGGTAATTGTGCATCTCTTTGACCGAGCTTCAACCTGAAACTTATCCCAATGCTTAATTTGAACTAATTTCAATGGCACAATGCTCCAATTTTCACTGATATTTTTTTATCAAAGCACCTTGATGATATAAAAACCAAAAGTACTGGTGTTGCGGATCCGCTCCTCCACACAAAACCTGAAGGGCTCTACAGAACCAGTGGGGAACGGGAGCCTAGACTTCCTTGCCCAGCTCAAACTGGCGTAGTTTCCCCAGAGGTTAATGTCCTTCAGAGCTTAGTGCCCCTCCATATGAAAGAAGAACACAACGCCAGGAGGAGAATCGGCAGAAAACAGGGCCGCCATTTCCAGAACGGAAAAGGGAGACACGGGGCGATGCAGGGCAGTGAGAAAGTGGTGACCAGCGATCATTGCGCAGTAGAAGAAAGTACGGAAGACTCGTTGCCAATGCAACATGATGGCCCCAAAGCGTCAGTGAAAGATGGAGCTTAAAGCAGGCAGCCACGTTTCACCTTTGAATTGCAGGAGAAGTGGATGGCAGCAACTCTTCCCCTCCCCCGTGCCTCTGCCTCTGCCTGCTGCCGATGCTGCTGCCTCACCTGCGATGGCTGCAGCAAACGGGAAAGGCGGGGAGTCCCAATCCCACAAAGGCAGCTGGGACTCCACATCCCATGCAGCGCAGGTGTGTCTGAGCACCACAATCGTCAGGCCAACTCTCCAAGCAGCAAGTGGAGGCAGAGATGCGGGGGTGCGGGGGGAGGCACAAAATCTGGCCTGCTGTATACGCCAGGCAACTGCATGGTTGCCTGCCCTGTCCCAGTTGTGACAGCCATGGGCAAAGGCAGATGGTCTTTCAGGGAAGCGTGGCCAGGCCACGGGGTTCCAGCGCCCCAGGAGCTAAGTAGCCAGGTGTCCCGGGTGCTGGGCAGCCAGTGCTGCCATCCATGGGCCTCACGCAGCCCTACAGGGTTGACTAGGCTTCTCCGGTGAATCAGGCCCATGAACCGGAGACCCATGGATCCCTCCCAGCCCCACCTGGGCACCCACAGGCGCCCCCAATGCGAGTAACATGAACTGGCCATGCCCTCCCCCCCAGGGCAGCCACCCCTGCCTGGCCACTTGCCTCATTTCACCTCTAGGGCTTATTTTTGGGGTAGGGCTTATATTAGGAGTATCCTGAAAAATCATGTATTGGGGTCATTATAGTGAAGCCAGTTTTCACATGACATTTCTGCTCCAGGCACTAAAAGAACTAGAATTGCCTCATCCAGGAAGAACTGCAGGTTCAGCCCTTCACTTTTCCTTGACTATGAGGCCTTGTATAGCTTTTCTCATAAATCTAAAAAAAGATTTAAAAGACACACTTGGATGTGTGTTCCTCCATTTTGCAAGCCCAGCACAAGATATACAGAGAAAGTCATCAGTTTGTTGACTCAAGTGTGACTCACACTTAAGAGAAATCCAGACTCGGAGCACAAAATAGATTAATCTTGGCCATGGGTCTGAGAGCAGTTTTTCTCATTAGATGTGCTTTCTCTTTCTTTCTCTCTCTTACTCCCTCTGCAAACCAGCTGCTGAAAGAGAAGAGAATCTTGATCAGATTCTTGCTTTTGGACTGATTTGGCACAATAGGAAACAGGATACAAGAATATATATTTCTTCTCTTCCTCCCCCCCCCCCAACTTCATTGGAAGTTTCTTTTAAGATAATTTACATTTTCTAATCAGATTTACAGAAAACAAACAACCAGCAACCAGGAAATTACTGAGAAGAACCTATGTGGCTGAAAGAGTCTATCAACAGAAAATCAAGATCTTAAAATCATGCCAACGAACTGGAAAGCTTGTGTTTTTTAATAGAGGATCTATCCTTTCTGGATGCTGGCATATTTAGAGACTGTCTTTTCATAGAGGCCTTCTTTTTTTTGTAAAAATAACTTTCGGGATTTGTTTACCAGGCATATTATTCCAATAAATGCTGGTGAGGATAGAAACAGATAAATTAAATATAAATCAATTTAATGAGGTTGTAGAGCATGCTTCTGCCATAAGCTATAGCTTAGTTTATTGGATTCAATCATTCATTTTAGGAATATAAATCCAACATAAGTCACATAACATGAATGTTATTTTAATATTCCATTTTCAGAGTTTTTTTAAGTGAAATATTAAAGGTGTTGCCCTGGTTTTCAATGACCTAGATATTAAGTATTTACAACTGTGTATCTTTTAACAATGAGGGATGCATTATGTTGTATATCTACAAACTTATAAACATTTAGAGCTCATACCTATGAATTTTAAACAATACTATAGTGGACAATCCAATTGTCTTCTAGTATCTGTAACTACTGGAAAATTATTACTCCTGAGTTATATGAATAAATGAATGTTTATTATGGTATATCATCAGTTATTAAACACTTTTTGTGTGTATTTAATATGTTTGTGTATGTGTGTAGGAAATGACCAGGCTGAGCACAAGGGAGGGGTCAAACCTGTCATCAGTTTTGAATCCCTTCGTGCCCACAAGAAATCTAAGTCCAGCCCATCTTGAATTCCATTGACTTATCTACTGCCAGTTTGCTTTGACTGTTAGTAATTCAGATGCTTATAGAGAGCATAAGCTTCCAATAAATCTTTATGACCATTTGAACTGCTTGGATTTCCTGATTTTCCTGTGCTTGACAATATGTGCCTTCAAGCAAATGTCGGCTCCTAGTGATTGCCCAGACAGGCCCCTGCAATTCTCTTGGCAAAATTTCAGAAGTAATTTGCCATCGCCTCCTTCCTAGGGCTGAGAGAGAGGGACTGATCCAAAGTTACCCAGCTGGCTTTGTGCCTAGGGCAGGACCAGAATTCACAATCACCCAGATTCTGGTGCTTTAACCACTACACCAAACTGGCTCTATTAAGCAAGTTATATACATGAACTAATATTAGTTAGCTATTCCTGAATTATGCTATGTAACAAATCTGTGATTTGGGTTTATATTAGGCTAAGTTGGAATCCAGTTGGCTTGGTTTCAGCATCATTCACATATAAACCCTGGTTTTATGGATTGTCTGTCATATTTGATGCCTTAGTGTAATGTGTGAATAAATAACATTAAATGAATGTCTTATCTGTGTCTTATTCAACAAGCCATGGAGTTAATTGTGACTTGAGATTTTTTGGTTAATATAAGGAGTGACCTGATGGATAAGATCAAGATCCAACAAGCTAGTCCTGCATGATTATGAATTATCTCTCCAGCCAATTACAGGGACTAGATGAATTATCAAAAAATAGCAAGGGCATATGATTCCTTTCTCCTGATACATTACAATACATGCATTGTTTGATTTTTTTAATGACTTCTGTAAAAGGGCCTTCAGAACTTTTCATATGGAATATGGGAAGAAAGTAGCATTTGTGTACGGTGTACTCTGGCTGCAGGGCAAGGTTTTCAAACCTAGGGTGGAGTCTGCCTCTATCTTGGTTTACAGATCCTGCTGCTAGCCTCCAACTGTGAATTAGCCACCCGCACAGAGAGAACCGTAGCAAGCTAATCTGGAAAGTTTACTGTGCACCAAGACATATGGTTGCAATTTGGTTGGCGACAGCGTGTTGTAGAGTATTATATGACAGCTCAGATCAGCTAGCTTGCCAGATGAATGAATAACACTGGAAAAATTGCTGGAGAGGGGGATAGGGAGAAAACAGGGTGGAATACATGCTTTGAATCACTTAAATTATACTAATACTCAGCATTTAGACCACTTTTCACATATAGTACATAAGTCTTTTTTTTTGTCCTTAGAGCAACTTTGTAAATTCAATACTGTTACTACAGAAATATGATCTGCAGCAAAATGTTTCCTTTCCAAAAAAGAAAGTTCGATCCACTTTCACAAATCTTGCAGTTCTGTCAAGCATGCCGATGCAACTCATGTTTCTGCATTCTGTTTTGGTTCAGTCAAAATGTACCAAACACTACAGGAGGTTTCAATGTTAGTCTGATGTTGCAGGTGGGAAGAGGTTGGTGTTAGTGCAGTGTTACAAATGGGATCCCACTGGGTCATGATGGAATCAAAGAAAGGAAGCTCTTGGTTTATACCCATTGGAGATACCTAAAATTTCTATAGAAATTTTACATTATATTCAAGACGTATAATTTATATGGCTATATTGAATCAGGTTGATCCAGCATTCTGTTCCTATTCCTGTATCTGTGGGAACATCACAGATGTAGCATGACAGCAAAAGCACCTTCACACCTTTTGTCCCAGCAGCCTCTGGCATTACTCTCCTGGTAATGAACTGTTATACAACCATCACAATTAGGACTCGTTGGTACCCTTCTTCATTCAGTGGTATAGTTCTGGTAATGATGTATGTTGACATGGTGCACCAAGACTGTAGAAACAGACTAAAGATCTGGCAAGAATTATTTAGCAAAGGGCAAAATTTACCATCACTGATATGTTTACAGAGTGCTGGAAAAATAAAAAGCCGCATCAAGAAAGGTAGGTTTTTAAGATGAATGACAGAATTTGAAACACATGTACAGAATCAAAATGTATATATAGATTGCTATTAAGATATGACAAGGAGACAATTGGAACAAAATGTTTTACAGATGGTACATAATTCTGTCCATAATTGGAAAAATAAATCATATAATGTTGAATATGTTTTAATACAGAAGGAACATTTTATCATACTTAGTGATCACGTAGAAAAATTCAAAACTGCTGAAATATATGCATACAAATTATTCCCCTGTATCTGTTCTCAACCATTTTTCTGTATTACGTCCAGTTGTACAATAACCTTGTAGAGTTACAGTAACCAGAGCTACTGGTATATATAACATTTCAAATAATATAGATATGCAGAAAGGTATCATTTATATATACTAACTAAAAATATACTAATCTTAGTTATCTATTTCATAATAGTCTCACACTGGTTTTCATTAAGCCATCCCTTACAATCACCAAACCACCTTCAGTCTGCTTCAGCTTCTAAATGACAAGGGGCAAAATCAGTGTGAGTGTGCAAGCTTGCTGATCTTAACCTGCACATTGGTGAAATTTGTTAACAATACTAATCCTCCAAAAGCTGGGAAGCACCAGATTGGGGAACAATGAAGTAGCTAGTAGAATCTTCTATTTAGTTACTTGTCAGACTAATTTAATTGCAACACGGTTGGGCAAGTTGTAAGTCATCAAAAAGCTATGCCAAGGGAGGATGTGTACTGACAGTTTTAAAGGAGCGATTATCTGAAGGGAGGAGCACCCTGATTTTAAGTAAATGTCATTATAATCATCTTGTGGAGAAGTAGGTATGGTATTTCCTTTTGTTGTTATGTTTAAGACAGACTTTGCTTTTTGCAACTCTTCCATACTATACATTCACCACAAAAACATTTGGGTGGCCCAGTGTCTATTTGAAGGGCTATGCCATCAGATCCTGTTAAAAATAAGATCAATGGCCCTGGAACTATGCTATTCTGGAAGGCAAAATAATGTAATCTAGCATGAGATTAGGAAAGCCTCAGTGGGTAACTCTCTACCAGGAAACTAGCCAAAATCTAGTGAAACAAAATAAAAGAAGGCTTAATGCAATGAGGGGACTTATTTCCATCTCTCAGACAGATCTACTCATAGCGTCCTATCCGTACGGTTAAATGAAGAAATCCATAGATCGCTTTGTGATTAAAATCTAATTTCATAATACCAGGCAAAAGATCTAAAATACACTTCTTTAAGAAACAACTCACCACTTGTGTTTGAGGAACAAGTCCTTGTGGTGTTGCCTCCACTTCATTCCCCCTCCTGTTACTCAGGCAGCTAAAACTATCTTTAGTTATTCTGGTGTGAAAGTGTTTTTCTTTTTTTTCTTCTGACCCAAAACTTGGCATCTGGACAATGCGGAACACCTTGATGTCATATTTGAGGATGGCAACATCGGGATTAGCAAGCTTCTTAGCTCCAATTAGGATGCTGCGAGAATGGCTCCTCCAGCTGAATCTTGGCTTCAATAGCCTCTTTTTACTGTTTTTATTTAACAGCAAAATCAGTTTACAGGAATATTGATAACTGATCCTAGGGTCAACCTACCTTTGCAGAGCTTTGTTTCACAGTCTTACCCAACATTTATCTCACTGTCTTCAGCAGTACTGTCTATAACTGAAATATTTGTCAAGAGTGAAAACCTGGCAGCCACGTTTCTTATTGTTTTCATCTTATTAGAGTAAGGAAGGGGCGGGGGGTAGATAAGGCTTCAAATGGGTTATTTAGAGAAATGGAACCTCTCCAGTTCTGCAGACCTTTTTTGAGAAAAAGATGTACGGAAACTTTTCAAGGACATTCTAAGCACTGTGAAGACGATAGCGGACGGTTCTCAAAACAACGAGAATGTGTTTATGTGAACTACATGGACATCTGGGAGGTTTGGCTGGGAATGTCATTGTTATATGCTTTGGTCAGATGTCTTGGGATTTTAGAATTAGTTTTCCTTTACCTATACCCGTGGTGGTGAACCTATGGCATGTGTGCCACAGGTGGCACGCAGAGCCCTCGTCTGTGGGCACGCGCACCATCCTAGGTCTTCAGCTGGGTTTTATAAAACCTTTTCGTTTTAGGCCTCTGCTGCTGTGTGCAAAAAAAAGGTTCAATCAATCAATCAATTTCAACTTCTCGCGGGGAAAAAAAAAGATCTTGCAAAGTTGGAATTGATTGAACTTTTTAGTCCCATCCAGTCTGCCATTGCCACCACAGTCACGCTCTCCCAATGGGCCATGTCCACCCAATGGGCCACGCCCACCTGGCACCCAACGATACATAAGTGGTTTGGGGGTTGCAGCTTGGGCACTCGGTCTCTAAAAGTTTCGCCATCACTGGCCTATACCATGTCATCTATTCAATAAACCAGCAAGATTTTCAGAAATGAAAGAAATCCTGGACTTTATTTGGATATTCGAGCTGGAGGTTGACAATATTAATTAATTAATTCTATTTTAGCATAACCAAAACAATCCCAAAACAACTTTTGGCAACTTAGCAATGGAAAATAGACATTTTTTTTAAAGGAAATGTCTAGAGAGCATCCTACAATTACTATCAACCACATGGTTGCTTTGTTTTCTTTACTACAATTATTTAATACAATTATTTTGAATTGTCCCAATCACATGACTTTAAACATCCTTGTTTCTTTTTTCTTCTCTGACTTATTTGACCAGAAATCTGATTGGCAGTCCTATTTAAAAATGCAACTTTATTTGGGCTCCAAAATAGGGAGAATTAGGGGAAGATAACTGTGCAGCAATGCTTTTCTGAAGAATACAGAAATGTGACATTTTAATTATTCGACAGGATAATTGAATTGCAAGCTAAAGAAAAAGTGCAGTTCAAAAGCACGTAAAAATGCAAGTAGAAAAATAGGGACCAACTACGCTGGGAAGGTAACAGCGTTCCGTGCGCCTTTGGCGTCTAGTCATGCCAGCCACATGACCACGGAGATGTCCTCGGTCAAGCGCTGGCTCTTCGGCTTTGAAACGGAGATGAGCACCGGCCCCTAGAGTCGGAAACGACTAGCACGCATGTGCGGGGGAACCTTTACCTTTACCTTTTTATTGATCTCTTGAGTCACTATCATGGCACCAATATTCCCAGGGCTTTTTTCCTCATAGAATGCTCAGAACGGAGTTCCGGCACCTTTTTTGGATGGAACCTTGTAGGGTAGGCAAGGCAGGTTGTATAACATGTGTGAGTTCCGGCACCTTTTTGTTTTACAAAAAAAGCACTGAATATTCCTATAGAAAACTGAAAAAAGCCCTCCCCTCTAATTGGGGGTTTAGAACTATTGGAGAGCACAGGATAATCCAGGATAGATGGATTAGATAGATAGATAATCCATGGTATCTCCATGTGATGGAGAGTGATTGTTTGTCCTGCCAATGGGTAACATTGGATAGGAGAGGAAAAGATCCATTCATTTCTGACCTAAAATTAGTCAGCAACTTAAAAAAACACTACAGGGGCAATACTGTTTACCTAGTCATATTTGTTAAGTCATACTAAAATTAGGGTGAGAAGGCATTCACTAATTTTTTGCCAATTAAAAGGCAAGAAGAATGCATACTAATATATCCAGAGATAAAAATCCAGAAATAGCACACAGTTCAGACCGGACCACCTTAAAAATAAACATTATAAACTCAGATCAATATCCCTGTCAATTAGATCAGAGAAGGGGGCAACTACCTTGTTGAAATGCAAGAGGAGGCGGAGGAGGAGGAAGAGGAGGTAGAAGTGGAGGTGGAGAAGGAGAAGGAGGAGGAGGAGGAAGAGAAGGCCAGGCAAAAAGCTCCATTACAGAGACCATTTTATCAGGTAGAATTGTAATGAGAAGACCAATGGGAGTTGAATTTCAGGGATGACTACACTGCATCCAAGTGCTGACTACATTTATGATAAGAATTTTATAAATGTGGATCCAAAATATTCTATTAAGGAGATCATAAACATATGTGCCAAAACTGGTGTGTTTTGAACAGATTAGCATTTCTTCAAATAGATCTATGTTGGGGAAAACAGCCTGAAAGTATTAAAGACAATATTTAGGGAATCTCCTTTTCTTTTTCTATTTCCAACCAGCTACTGTAATATATCAAATACGTGGAATCCTTAAATATATGATTCTGTAGACGGACGTAACTAAATTATACAGCAAGGAGTTAAAGAGTACAGTATAGCTGCCTTTATTAAATTAAATGGTTCTATAATGAGTTGGTACTTAAATGGAAGATGAAGAACATTATATATGCTTCTTTATATTTTGCAGAAGACTGGCAGAGGATCAGTGGGGGGAAAAATAACCCAAATAGCAGTATAAATATTCCTTTCATAAATAGTATCACCACCTCTTTATTAGTATGCAATTTCTTTATTAATTCTTACCAGCTATCCCTTGAGACAAACATCCTTTTTCCTTTGATCTCAGTAAAATACTGGTTTGCGATTACATTACTGAAATATCACATATATAATTTACAAGTCTGCACCTGTATTATTTAAAAGGCTTTGAAGATCTGTGGTTACAGTGATCCCTTCAATGCTGTGTAGACAAAGGACGTAGATCTTGCTAGGTTGAAAAGATTTAATCCACTCAATTTCGTTAGTCGATGGAAAGAAAGGTAAATGCCTTTTGAATTTGCAGCTGGAAATGTACAAAATATTTTTTAAAATTAAATAAATCAGTATTTATGCAACTCTTTGCTTTAGACTCTTTACACTTACCAAACAGCCCGAAACCAGATCATGACTCAGCAACATCCGGACAAATAACACCTACAGTCCTACACCAATTTTACCTCACACAAAAAGATATTTAAAGGCCAGTGCTCTGACAGACAAGCACAATTCAAAGCGCACTGAAGATATCCCCCCAAAAGGAGATGAAACGTTTGCAGCCAAACTGACAAGCTTGGAGAACAAACCAACAACCCCACTCTTTATTTTAAATAGTAACCCTCTGCATAATATCAGCAACAAAAACATAGTGCATTAAGTTTACTGATTGTCGCACTATCGACCTGAGCAGAATTGACTTCTACCTCAATTGCCCCCTGTGCCCTCCAGACAAAACACAACCTCACATCATCTACAGTCACTGGAGCTACTGTCTCTGAAAGCTTGGAGGTATAAAGCCACACATCTGAAAAAGACCAGGTTGGGGAAAATTAATTTTGGCTATGATAAATATAACTTTATATTTTCAACTTTATTGAGGATAGGGAACTTGTGAGCTTTCAGGCCAAGTTCATTTGCAGAATGATTTGGGGAACTTAAGCTGATCAGGCCTTATAGAAGATATGTTGTTCTCGTGGCAAAAAGTGATGCCAGAGCCATAATGTTGTGTATGTAGGATGCTTGACTGGCACAGCCAACCTAACATCATGGACATCATCATCCAGGTGATGTGATAGGTAAATCTGACTGGTGGGAAAAATACGACACCGGGTTGGGTGTTACCTGACAGGTGGGAAATTAGAGCAATCGGGTTGGTTAGCTGGCGGGGCATCAGTAGTATATAAGGTGGGGATGAGGGTAGGATTAGAGCTTCCATTATGTAATCAATAAAAGGAACAGTCATGTACCTAGTCTCTTCATTGTGTCCACGCGGCGGCTGCTATATAACACATAATTGAGATCATCTTTCTTGGCGACTGTTGGCTCCACTTTTTACAGCCATTTCAAACTATGGAAAACTTACAACTGCCTTAACGTCACAGAAACAGAGAACAAAGTGTTACCAGTTTACCCCTAGAATGTTGGAATCATCAAACATGATATC
Source organism: Vipera berus (assembly GCF_964194415.1). Taxonomy (NCBI): domain Eukaryota; kingdom Metazoa; phylum Chordata; class Lepidosauria; order Squamata; family Viperidae; genus Vipera; species Vipera berus. The sequence continues at coordinate 94,172,513 of NC_138203.1, read as the reverse complement.
TAAGAGACTGAAATCTTTTCTATAAAGTCTTCTTCCCCAGGGATTATACAGAATTAAACTTTCCATCAGATCTCTGCAGCTGATTGTTTTAAAACAGGAGGTTGCTTTACAACAATGAGCAGGCAGGTCTTTATGAAAGGTAAGTATTGCCTGCTAATCTCTGCGAGACCAATATTGTTAATCGGTTAAAGGTGTTGTACTCATACCCTGCTCGTACTCGTACCCTGCTCGCCTCCCCCACGCAGCAAATTATGGAGTCGTGCTTACTTTCAGTAAGATCCTGGGCATCTTTCCTAGCTAATAGAATAAGTCTATTTGGGCCCTAATAGCATTTTGGACAATAATTCTTACCATAGAAAAATACAGTATTTCTTTTATTCAATATTTTGTTCTTATATGGCTTTAGGGCTGTAATAGTTTGAATTGAATTCTTATCATCTATTGATGGCTTGTTATAAATTGCCTAATATAGCCATAGAGTACAGGGTGGTAAAAAGAGATTTGGGGTTTTAAAGGATAAAGGCCAGTTTTAAAAAATCAGGTTAGCTATTAAATCTGCAATTTCTTTGATCTAAAGAGGGTGAGCCTATAGATCATAGAACCATAGGCCTGAAAGAAACCTTAGAAGTCGTCAACCTTCTGCCATGACATGAGATCTTATACCATCCCAGATTCTTAAAAATCTCCAATGATGGAGCACCAGAACTCCAGGAGGCAAGCTGTTCCATTGATTGTTTTTACTCCCAGGAAGTTTTTTGTTAACTTCAGGTTGGATCCCTTTTTAACATGCTTCAACCCATTGCTTCCTGTTCTACCCTCAGGAACATTGGAGAATAAGATGACCCCCACCTTTCTGGGCCAGCCCGTCATGTACCAGAAGGCAGCTATCACGTCACCCCTATCGTTGACTCCCTGTCTTATATTACAGGAGGAACTTCCTCTCCTGACCAGGAAAACGTTAGGTTCTTATTACCTTTTCATCATCAAGGCTCTTGATGATGAAAAGTACAAGGATTGTTCTCCTTCAATTTATGCCTTGTTTGTACTCTCCACCTACCCACTTCACACATCTTCAACATTTTTGCAGCATTGATGTAACAATGGGAGCTGATGGACAAGAGAGGGAAGTTAAATAAAAAAGGCAGGGAGAGAGGAGGGTGATGGGAGATCTCAAAGGGAAGAAATGGAGACCAAGGGATACCCTGCTAATATTTTCTGGAAGTTGAAGTGTTAGCGTGGCATCTTTCTTTCTTCCCAACTATGTTCAAAGAGGTAAATTACTGTAGCTGTTTATCTCTGCCAGTAAATAAGTTTCCAGGTATTATCCATCCTGTCCCTGAGTTAAAGAACAATGCTGGAGGATTTCCATGTCAGTTCTGTAAACTCAGAACTTTTGGGAGGCAGATATCGGAGAGAAAGCAGTGGGAAAGTGGGAGGCGTGGTTCACGAATGGGAGAACAGGCCAGCCACAGCCTCTTACAGTACTCCTAAGTGTAAAGAAAAGCTTTGCTGAAATTTCAGATGCTCCACAGCTAAGCCAGTGTTAGATTGACTCATCTCCCAGAAAGCTGACTTGGTGAGATCAGACAGGTTGAGACTTAGTTTTAAATAGCACCAAGATCTCATGTGAAAGAGCCCGAGAAAGGTATCTGTTAAATAGAAAAGCTGGAGTGAGTGGTTCATCTGATAGAGGAAATCTTTTATGCTTCTGAGAATGTGGATCTATAGCTAAAGAAATGAGTGCTATCCAGTACTTGAACTAATTCCTGAGTTATCACTAGGCAATCCATTTTCCTGTTTGTTTTCCTAGATAGAAAAATCTCTCCGCTTTAATAACAAATGGAAACTCTCCGGAATCCAGAAGATTTATTACAATTCCCTAATAAAAATTGTGGGTGGCTTTGGTACAAATCCAGGGAAGTTGATCTGGCCAACCAGTCTGACAACAAACCTTGAAGGTGATTTGTTAGTGAAAGACAGTGGTACTGGGAATATCCAGATCTACAGCACTGACGGTCGCCCTAAACAACGGTTTTCATATGGCTTTGAACCAATAAAAGGGCTTGGAGATATCACATGCATGAAAAATGGTGTGTTACTTGTGACCAACGGTACTAAAATCATCCAGATCTTCTCTAAGGATGGAGATCTGATCCATGAACTGAAGTCTCCGAAAATCACCTGGCCTTATTCATATGGGATAACAGTCCTGAAGTCCAATAAAATTGCAGTGTCTGACTGGACCAATGGAGGGAAAATCAACATCATTGGAGTGGATTGGAGAATGAATGCTATCCTGAAGACACAGTCAATAGAGGGATTCCACAGGCCAGTGCGTATGGCTATCAATGAGGTATGATTGGATGCCCAGAAAGGCAAAAGGTTTGCTCAATATTCATAGAGGGATTGGTAGCAGAGAAGATGTAACATTTTAGCATAAAGTATAAGTATAGAAACACAAGTAATAACTACAAATATTTGCAGACTCAGAAAATGAGACAGTATTTCTATGCAATATGCTTGTGTTCTCCTGACATCCTTATTTAAATCTGTTGTAAGAGCATCCCAGTTCTAACCAGCTCTACTTGCAATATCCAATGTGTCACTCTACTGCAGGGGGTGGGAAACGATGGCCCTTTTTATGATTTGTGAACTTCAAATCCCAGAATTCCTGAGCCAATCATTCCCCACCTCTGCTCTAGTAGATGCCTCTCAATGGATTTCAGTGCCAAAGCTACTGAAAAGACCAGTCTTACTTTTGATGGAATAGTTCATATATATTGGTTATCTGTAGCCAGATACTATAGCATCTTGTCCATACTTGGATCAGTCTCAGGAAAGATATGTGTTTTTTTAAAGACTTATTTAAACTTACTGTAGTTAACCAACATAGTTTTTTTATTTTATTTCTCATCATCTACTCAGAATGAAGACCTGCTAGTTGTAGAAGGGCAACTGTTTGGAAGGTTTCAAGGCTGCTGCATCAAAATTATTGACAGGGAACGAAGCTTGAGGAAGACCATAGGTCCCCATCATGGGAAAAAATTCTCTTTTGAAAACCCTTCTGGAGTCACTGTGGATGGTCATGGAAACATCTTAGTTTCCGATCAAGGTCAAAACTGCGTCGTGATGTTTAATCCTGATTCAACCCTCTGTGATGTTGTGGTGAGTGAGGGCTTGCAAGGACCAAATGATATCACCATGTTGGAACACGGCCTAGTAGCTGTAGCCGACTGTTATAACCACTGTGTTAAACTCTTCAGGTACAAATAAGATATCAACCTCTTTCTCCAATAATGGAATAAATATAACAAGGCAGCTGAATAATGTGAATAATTAAGAACAAACATAGCTAAACCTACACTGGCATATTTACATCGATTAGAAATGTGGGCAGGGATCTAGATAACAAATGGAGTGGATTGTATGACTGCTTTTCCCACTTGGCAGTCATGAAGTCCTGGGAAAATAGCTCCTTCCCCAGAATGAGTATGGAATTGATCTCTAAGTTATCCTTAAATGACCTATTGACTGCAAGTAGAAAAAAAAACCAGAAAGTACCACTGCAACGACTCTTAATTCATCCGCTCTTATAGATGGAGAGCTGCTAGAGATGTTATTTTCTATTTTTCATTCTCTCATCATTTTCTCTATCCTGTCCTCCCCATCCATTAAGGATTATGGGATGGAATATTTTGATTGCAAATATTATGCAGTATGACTTCCACCCATTGCTCTTAGCATGAACATTAAACATTTTGATGCTAACTAATACAACAGGTTGGAAAATAAAATCCCTCAAAATCTCCAAGGGCCACTGGAGTGTACAATGTACATAAGTACCACAACACTATGGGGTAGTGTTATGTTTTTCCATGACATTTTTTTCTGGTGGGGGAATCCTTCTATAATCTGTTTTGCATCCAGATGTGTCAAACTGCCGGCCTGTGGGCCGGTTGCATCATGCGGAGGCCGCGGCCACCCCAGCTCTGGCGATGTGAAATAAGTCGCAATACATCGCAACACGTCACATGACGCGGTGAGTTTGACACCCGTGAATTAGACAAAACCTAGGAGTAAGGTGTCACTAATAAGATGAAAAACAGCCAGGTGGAGAAAAATCAGGAAGCTGGTAGCATCTTTTCTAACTAACAAAATGTATTAAAGGCATGAACTCTCATGAGTTGGGGTTCACGTCATCAGGTACAGAGAATAGACAAGTAATACAGGATTCAAAAAGGAAATGAGGAGAAAGAAAGAAGATGGGGTGGTTTATGCAAATGCGGCTTCTGCAGGAGACAGGTTACAAGTCCCTCATCAATAAGCAATTGTAATGGACTCGTTAGGGCCATCTGAGAAAGCGTGACACCTTTTGATGTATGTGAATTTAGTAATTATCTTGCTCTACAATATTGGCATATTTTTGTTCTCCATACTAGTGGGGAAAAGGAAGAAAGCTGAGGTAAGCCAACATGCCTTTGTAGGAAAGTAGAACATTTGGTCATATTATTTTATAATGTTCTTGCTATAATTACATTATCACTTTCAGTATGGGCATTTTTAGGTAATATTACTTCCTTTATTTCTGAGGTTTATCTGAGGGGTTTTGCCGAAAAACCTAACCAATATGGCATTTACCAGTATTCAAAAAATATTAGCAGTTACTTAATAGTATCTCAGACATAGAGTTCTTTTTACCCTGTTCACCTATTCTATTTTGAATCTTAAAAAATATGTATATGTGCATATAATTCACCTCTAAATTGATAAAACAAGTTTGCTTTTTTATAAAAAAGAAAGAAACAGAAAAATCAGAAGAGCCAACAGTGAATTTCCAACATCTTCATTATTTTGACCTTTAAGGTTTGCTATTAAAACTCCTTTACAAATGGTTGTGATAGTGACAAACCTCAAAATGTAAAACTGCATAACTGAAAGGGTTTTGAAGAGAGATAGCATAAGGATTTGTTAAAAATCAGTATGCATTTTAAAAAGGATTAGCCTGCACTGCTTTTAGAGACACAACCAAAATCAATATCAAATGGTACAGAAAAATTAATAATTATTTTTACTCTGAAAGATGAATTTTTGTTGTATCTCATGATCATGTATTTGTAGGCACTGCAAAGTTATATCCTGTCTCCATGACCTTCCTGAAACCACTGATGGGATCCTGGATTAATATCATGCTTAGAGCGGTTTAATTAAATATATAGGACCAGCTCCTCCCTGATTTCAATGCTAACACACTGTATGGCTAAGCATTCTTTTTCAAAATGCAAACATTTTCTGTTCTATTTTTATGGTGGGAAGGATGTGTATTATTAAGAACTGCAAGAGGGATCTAAATATTCCAGGGGACAAGCAATTAAATATGAGCCAGTGGTATGTTGCATCCGCCAAAAAAGCCTACACAGTCCGAGGCTGCATCAACAAAGAGATAGTATCAGGAGTACACTGTATTGGTTAGATCAGGGGTCCCCAACCCCTGGTCCGTGGATCAGTACTGGGCCGCAGCATGCCAGCAACCGGGTCACACAAACAAGGACAAAGCCCCATCCACAGGATGCAGACAGCACACTAAACCATATCCCCTCCGGTCAGCAGAAAAAACTCTCTCCACGTAACCGGTCCCTGGTGCCCAAAAGGTTGGGGACCTCTTGGTTAGATCACACTTAGAATACTGTGTCCAGTTTTGGTCACCACAACACAAAAACAATGTCGAGACTTTGGAAAGTGTGCAGAGAAGAGCAATAAAGATGATTAGGAGGCTGGAAGCTAAAGCAAACAATGAACAGTTGCACAACTGGGTATGTCTAAACTAATGTAGAGAAGGGCTAGGGGTGACACGATCGTGGTCTTCCAAAATTTGAGGGGCTGTCACAGAGAAGAGGGGGAGTCAACCTATTCTCCAAAGCACCTGAGAGCAGGACAAGAAATGATGGACGCTTTATCAAAGAGAGATCCAATTAAGGAGAAATTTCCTGACAACAGAAAAAACCACAGGTACAGTCTTCGACTTACGACAGTTAATTTAGTGACCATTCAAAGTTACAATGGCACGGGGGGAAAAAGGGACTTGTGGCTTACAACTGCTGCAGCAAACTCATGGTCCTGTGAGCAAAATTTAGACACTTGGCAATGGACTCATATTTAAGGACAGCCACACTATCCTTTTGCCATCTTCTGAGAAGCAAAGTCAATGGGGGAAGCCAGATTCACTTAACAACCGTGTTACTGACTTAACAACTGCAGTGATTCGCTTAGCAGTTGTGGCAAGAAAGGTCATAAAACGTGGCAAAGCTCATTTTACAAATGTCTCACTTAGCAATAGAAATTTTGGGCTCCACTGTGGTTGTAAGTCGAGGGTTACCTGTAATCAGTGGAACAACCTGCCTCCGGAGGTTGCGGGTGCTCTATCTCTGGAGGCTTTTAAGAAGAGACTGGAGAGCTGTTTGGCTGGAATGGTGTAGGGCAGGCTGGCTCAGGAATTCCAGGAGTGGAAGTCCACAATTCATAAAAGAGCCACGTTTCCACCCCCCACCCCCCGTGTAGGGTTTCTTGTTTGAGCAGGGGCTAGAAGACCTCCAAGGTTCCTTCCGACACTTATTCTATAACCTGAATCTGGAGTTTGCCTATCGTGATATTCTTCAAAAGAAGTAAATATTAAAGGAAGCTTTTGAAACAAACCAATTCTTTCTCAACAAGTCAGTTTTTGATTTATGTTCCAAAACAACATCTTTTTTTTCCTATGCTGAATCCACACTTACAGTATAAAAACTCAATTCAAGACTGGTGACAACTTGGGAGAAATTCCTAGCTATAATAGGACCTATTCCTGAGGAAGCATTGGTATATAGAGGAAACTGGGCTGCGTGTCTATAAACTAACTACACACACATAGAATGAGTTGTGCTAAACACATAGGATTGGTTTCTGAATAAGCATGCCAAGGATCACACTGACATCTATTCCAGATCATTTCAAGCTGCTAAATTCCTTCTCATTGAGGGTAATAATTCTCCAAATAAAAGTCTGTGCCCCGTGTCAGATTGTTAGAAGTTCAGCCAGCTGTCTATAGTAAACCTGCTCCTATGTTATTTTTCCCAGAGTTATATTCACTAGCTTCTTTCGTGGCATATCACTTTTCATTTGCTGCCAGGAACATCGGAGGGGGCTGCTTTTCAGAATAGCTAATAAACTGCAATGAAAGATGACTCAGAATGAGGCAGAATAAGCTCAGGGAAAGCATTTTTTGTCATTTCTGTAGAAAAGGCACAACTCGTATTCAGTCTGGTACATTAATCCATTGTTCCCACAAACCAGGTTGTGGTACAAAATGCAAATTGGTGGGAGAAAATAATAGTTGCAGGTGGGCTGCAAACATTAAAAAAAGAGATAATGATTAAGAAGAGACTTTGCTATTAATTGTTCTTAAATCCATCCCAACTATCCCTAAAGGACTGACTAGTTGTGTGGTTTTTTTTGTAATCAGCCCAGGTATTAGCTGAGAGTTCCTACCTGTGACTTCTCAAAATACTTTTAAAATACTTCCTTTTCTAAAAGCCCTGCCTAAAATTTAGAAAACCAGCCTAAAACAGATAAAAACTGATAGCGTTCGAACAGCTGGATACATTGCTTTCAGCAAGCCATTTTTTAAAATTCAAAACTTATGCATGGTATCTTTCGTTATCCTCAACCCAACATACAGATTATTTGTTTATTTATCAAATGTCTACGTCAACCAACCTCCAAAGATTCTGGGCAGTATTTTAAATGCAACATACATTAATAAAGAAAGCAGTATATCTATCAGTATGTCCTGGCATGCTTACTTCCGACGGACAGAAGCAGCTAAAAAGAGCCAAGCTACTGGATCTGAATCAGCACTTTCATATTTTCCAGGGCTCCAGAGCATTTGTGCACCAGGTACATTGTACAAAATGCCCAGAATGTGTAGGGCCAACTGCTCTGAATCCCAGGCCAATATATATTTTTAAAGGAGAATAAAAAGGTAAAGGTTCCCCCACACATGTGTGCTAGTCATTTCCAACTCTAGGGGCCGGTGCTCATCTCCGTTTCAAAGCCAAAGAGCCAGCGCTTGTCCGAGGACGTCTCCATGGTCATGTGGCTGGCATGACTAGACGCCAAAGGCGCATGGAACGCTGTTACCTTCCCACCATAGTGGTCCCTATTTTTCTACTTGCATTTTTACGTGCTTTCGAACTGCTAGGTTGGCAGAAGCTGGGATGAGTAACAGGTGCTCACTCTGCTACGCAGCACTTGGGATTCGACCCGCCAAACTGCCGACCTTCTGATCGACAAGCTCAGCGTCCTAACCCACTGAGCCACCACGTCCCTTAAAGGAGAATACTGAGTAGATATATTAAATGGTGTCATCAGAGAATTTACAGGAAGTTTGAAGCAAGCTTTCTTGCTGCTGCATGAGGGAACGGCAGCATGTGATTCTTTCACAGCTCTCTCCCTGTGCTAGACTATGGACGCAAAACTTTTTAACTCCTGGGATTATTGTCACATCAAAAATAGCAAAAGCATTTAAACACATGATCCAGTGTAGATATGGTAGAAACAATAGCCACCAGTACCCTAAGAAACACTCCAAGCCCCCAGTGCCAGCAGCTTTAGAAGAAACAATAATTTATTGTCTATAGTCACCTATTCAATTTTTCATGTATATTTGACATGCAGGTTTCAGGTTTTTAGCACATTGCTGGATAGAATTCAAATTAATACACGGAGCCCCCTGACATTCCAATATGCCTGAAGATTCCATCTTAAACAATTTAAGAGTTTCCTTCTGCTAGCTAGAGCAAGCCAAAGACTGATTTAGTCTCTAGATCCTGTTCCGCAGAAATGCCAAAGAGCTGTGAGCGTACAAGCAAGAGTTTTGCACCCAACTTGTGTATTTAGAAGGCAATCTGCCTCTGATCCTGGAAACAGCATTTAGCAATTAGGACTTTGCAGTCGGCGATCCTCTCTCATTGTTCAAGCTGGTTTTTTATCAGGTGTCTTTTACAGTATTTTATACTATGTTATAGTATGATCTTTTATTGTATTTTTAAAGTCTGGTTCACTTGACCAGTCTTCCATTCTATATTAAATTTTGCCATTAAATAAATAAATAAAGTCTGGCCATTCAAGTTGTCGGCCGCCCAACTCTCAACCATCCTTGGCAGCTCACAAGTCAAAGAAATCACAATAAAATCAGTAAAACGTAAAAAATAAAGATAAATGACGGCAAGCATAGTGAAGCAAGAGGTCTCCTTTCCCTTGACCGAAGCCCTGGGTGACGAGTCAGGCTTTCAGGGCTCTTTTAAACAAGAGCAGAATGGGGCTGTCCAGATGCCCGGGGGAACCCCAACCCTGCAGGATCAAATTGGCCAGGCAGATGTTATGGGAGGCAGGCAGTCCCACAAGTAACCAGGCTCTATGCTTTGTAATAATTCAGTTTGCCAGCTGCTTCCTCCACGGCTCACCCAGTCATGCTGGTTTGTCTATCTTGCTAAGATCTCTTTGCTATTCAAAGAAGCAACCCTGAAGCAAAGCTAAAGTCGTACTCGGGAGCAACAAGTTACCAGTGGCGTGAGAATCCTAAAGCTAACAAGATAGAAGCGACACTTAGTGAACTACAGAGAGGAGTTAGCACAGATATTTATTGGATTTATATGCCTAACAAAATACAATGCTGTGTGTCTTACAAACACGGGTATTTATTAGTTATTGGAAAAACCACCAGTCTCTCATTTAATTTGGCCAAGTTGATTTGACCTTGTAGGCTTGGTGCTCTGAGTTCCTGCTATCAGGACCCTGGAAGCACATTTCCTCTGCTGTAGCACCTGCTCTCTGGAAAGAGATTCCGGCGAAGATCTGGATGACTCCCCACCCCCAATGATGTTTCAAAGGATATTGAAAACCTGGTTCTTCCCGTGTCTCCAGAGAGGGTAACTGAATGTCCCTTTACATATTGTGGATTATTTTCCTTCCTTCCGGTCTGGTTTTCTTATCCTTGCCATGTTTACTCTTTATTTTGTCTCGCTGTTTTCCTTCTTTTACATTTTTTATTTATAAATCACCAGAATAACTATGAGTCAGGCAACATAGGCATTCCATAAATTATTATTTATTTATAGACATGAACAACAACAGTTACAACAACAAAAAGCTTACATGTCTTGGTCGTTTTCTTCCTCCATAACCTTCTGGGTTCCTCTCTGCAAGAAACAGAATACAAAATTAAAAAGAAATCCTGTACTTTAGCTTGTGCAAACATTACATTTGTTGATTCAACTTTGTAAATCTTTCATCATGGTCCCAAATACAGCAGTTACGGGCAGGGACGGGCGTGCCTCGGAATACTCATGTTATCAGTTTTACCAGGTAGACCAAACACAAAAGATAATAGATAAGCTAAATCTACTTTATTGTAAAGCTACATTAACAGAATGTAGTCTGAAAATACAAATCTCCTGCCATCTCCTTTAGAGCTCAAAAAAATTAGGGAGGATCCCTTCTTAAGTCTCTTGCCCCACCCGCTATTCAACTGTGGGCTATGCTCTGTCTTATGTTGCCATTCTTTAGGCAGCATCACTTCACTCCGTCTCCCAAGGTCTTTCCCACAGATCATTATATATGTAAAACGTCTCTTCAGCTACCCTAGCTGCCAATTTGCTTCAATGAGCAATTCATAATGGTGGTCATTATCTGTAAAAGCCCTACATGGCAGAAGGCCCATTTATATGTAAGATATCCCATCTCCTTTGGTTACTGGCCCGACCGATTCAAGCTAACAAGGTTGGCATACTTCTTTCGATTTAAACAATGTCATCTATCAGGACCCAGACAGTGTGGCTTCTCTGTTGGGTTGCCTACACTCTGGAATGAGGTCCCCCCAAGATTCAGATATTACCCACCCTATTGGCATTCCAGGGTGCCCTAAAAAAACCTGGCTATTCTCCCAGGATCCTCCTTCACTGGGTGCTAGATGTCTCTGGGGTTTTTGGGGTGTCTGTTAGGTTGCCGTCTTATTCTTCTTTGTCTTCCTTCTGTTCAAGTTTGTTTTTGCTGTTTGTTGCGTTTTATTCTATTACTTTTATATTATCTGATATACTGTGAGCCACTCATACTCGTTTGGAGTTGGGCAGCATCAAAGAAACAAACAAACGTTCACATAGAACAGCATTTAGGCTGCCATGACTGTGGTTGAAAAAGCCAAAGCAATTTGAATTTGATTAGCACTTGAATAGAAGACTTCGAAGAAATCTAACAGATGTAGGCTAAGTTGAGAAGGTGTAAAAACAGCATTTCTATATTGTTGCTCAGAAAATTGCACAACCTTCCTGTATAGTAGAAGAGTATAGCAGTGTTAATGACCCTTAGCAATTTGAAAATGAAAGGGAATTCTGGGAGTTGAAGTCCACGAGTCATAAAAGAGCCAAGGTTGCCTACACCTGCCTTAGGCCATCCTAGCTTCACCTTATCTGCTCCATCCACAGAACCAAGCAGTTATATTCCAATGGCTAATATTTGTGCCCATTCTTTTCTTGACACAGGATCTGGGAAGAAACCAGATATAGTCTACAATCAGATCAGCACTTAGTTGATACTGCTAAAAACAGAAGTAGTGAGTTTATTTTTCGATTCTGTTTGCTGAACAAACCTAAAAATAGCCTCCTATTATTTTTCAGAAAACAATTTGAGAAGCTTATTTACATTATACATTTTAAATGCAATCATTGTGCTACATTTCTAAGCATTAGCAGTCCTTCATTTCAATAAAAATTATGATTAAAAACACAATGAATAGATATAAATATAATTAAATACTGATTTTAAGTAATGGTAAAGTTACAGTGACATTTGACAATCCATGCTTTATGATTGTGATTCAAGTGAAATGTTACCGTGAAGATTATGCTACAGGTTAATTAACCAATTTCTTGGCATAAATGTATAATTCTTTATAAAATGTCCTAACTTAGAAAAATAAGGAGGCAATAGCAGTAGAACTTCAGCAAAGCAGTTAAGTGTGATCCACTTAAGGATTTAGTATTAAGTATTTTGTCACATTTATACTAGCCGTCTCTTCCAAAATCCGGGTCCCCAGATATCTCACTGGACTACAGCTTCCATTATAGCATGGCTATAGATCAGGGATTTCATAATCTAACTTCTGTGGAGACAAGATTGTCTTATCAGCCTTTTCCAGGCTAAAATAATCCCCAGCAATATGGCAGCATTTAAAGAACTCCAAGACTTACCAATCAAAACAGTGAAACACAGTTTTTAATATTCATTGCTGAGAGTGACCAGATTAAAAGTTTTATTTTCAGTATTGTTTCAGTGTACCTATTAGATGTGTTTTCCTCAAGAAAAAAAAATGACTACAGGCACAGAAATGTAGCCCTATTGCGCATTTTGATTTTTTTAACTATTTCATTTCCCATTAGTTGAACCACATGAGCAGTTTGCCACTTTTGAAGAAATGGAACTGTTTAAGACTTGAGTTTTCTTGAGCCTAGTTCATGCCTCATCAAATATAAAATTCAAAGCTGCATAATGAGCTTTCCTTCAGCTAGAGTCGAGGATAAATTTAAGCACCATTTTTCACATTTATGTGTGGCCCATTTGGTTTCACCTTACAATGTTGTATGAATCCAACCACTGTTGAACACTTCGCAAACTTTATTTCTCATGGGGAGATTAAATAATGGCTTGATGCAAGGTGAGAATCCAACTTCCTTTAAATTGTTAAATGAGCTAACCTGCTAAAGAGTTCTATTTTTCGGCTGTTCCTGTCAAAGAAAAACTTCTGTTGGATACAATATCCTTCCCTCAAAGTAAATAGAAGATAGGGACAGACTAACCTTTGGGGCTGACATAGTTATCATAACATGACAGTTATCTCAGTAACTCAGTAATATATATCTATATCTATATCAGTTGATAAACTGTGATTAATGTAACCACAGTAAAGTTATCTGTGATTACTTTAATCACGATTTTTCAACTGATCTACGTTGCTAAGTTCAAAGGAAACATTAAACCTGTGTTTCTCAATTTTGGCAATTCTTAAGATGTACGGGACGCGGTGGCTCAGTGGGTTAGGACACTGAGCTTGTCGATCAGAAGGTCGGCAGTTTGGCGGGTCGAATCCCGAGTACCGCGTAACAGAGTGAGCGCCTGTTACTCGTCCCAGCTTCTGCCAACCTAGCAGTTCGAAAGCACGTAAAAATGCAAGTAGAAAAATAGGGACCACTATGGTGGGAAGGTAACAGCGTTCCGTGCGCCTTTGGCGTCTAGTCATGCCGGCCACATGACCACGGAGACATCCTCGGACAAGCGCTGGCTCTTCGGCTTTGAAACGGAAATGAGCACCGGCCCCTAGAGTCGGAAACGACTAGCACGCATGTGCGGGGGAACCTTTACCTTTACCTAAGATGTACGGACTGCAACTCCCAGAATTCCCCAATCAGTATTGTGATTTCTGGATTCTGGGAACTGAAGTCCACATTCTTTGATGGGTTTTTATTTTATTTTTTATTTTAATTCCATTTATATCCCGCCCTTCTCCGAAGACTCAGGGCGGCTTACAAGCTTTGCAGTAGCCTTCATTCTATGTATATGCCTGCTTATTAGGGCTTTCACACACAAACCCAAGCGGCATTATTACAAAGTCAGCTTAATTGCCCCCAACAATCTGGGTTGCCAAAGTTGAGAAATATTGCATTAAACCATCAAAGAACGGGCTCCATGCACTCGTCCAAAACTCACCTATCCGAAGCTCGCTGTGAACCTAGCCTTGCTATCACTCGAAAAACTGGGCTATTAAAGAACTCCGCTGCTTTGAAGCAGCAACACTAGATGAGATCCCTTTTTTAAAATAAAAAAAACAGCAGTGGGAACAATAGAGAGAGGGACCTCGGAATTTTAGAAAAGCCCATTCGTCTCAGTAGGCAAGTATATAGCAACGCGTGTTACAAGAGATTTCGGGTGTGTGAAAGCAAAGCGAAAGGGCGACTCAAAGGCGCAACGTCAAAGCAGGCGCGTGTTTCCCGCCGCTCGGAAGTGTCGCCTCGCGATACGCCTCCCGCGCCAGCCCGCTCAGGATTGTTTTTTTTGGTCGCCTAGGGCTTCCGTAAGGAAAGAGGAAGGGCAGTGTGGCGCCCTCTCGTTCTTCAACGTGGGCTCTGGGCACCGACGGATTTCCTTGCCATGTTGGGTCTCCGCGTGGCCTCCTTTCTTGGCCGCCTTCTCAGAAGAGCAGCAGCGGCAGAGCCTTTCCGAGCCCAGGTAAATCCCCTGGGAAACCCACCTGTCCCTTTCTGCCCGGCTGCGGATCGTTAGGTGCCTGCTCGACCTTGTTATACGTGTTTTCCATATGGGACCTGCTATTCCAGACTGGGCTGGAAAGAGAGGTCTGCGGGCGGGATCGCAACCCCTCCTCACCCCACGCCGCCCCACACACCCGCCGACTGACAGTGATGGACAGTGATGGATATATTTATATGCATTTATACATAAGGGCGATATGTATGTATATAGCATGTCAATATGCGTGTTAGGTATGTGTACACTTGAGAGCAGGCAACAATTTCATATTTAATGTGAGCCAGTGTGCCCACAACAACAACAACAACAACAAAAGTGACAGTAAAGGTTATCTCTCTCCCCTCCTCTGTTGCTAAGATGCGATAAGATGCCGGCATACAAGGCCCGCGATGCAGCCTTTAAAACAGACCGGGATTTATTGCGATTTCAGTTAAGACTCTCTTAGAAGGAAGATAAAGCTGCAACTCTGTGTTTCGCTTTCGCCGAGACGAGTGGTGTGCTTTTGCCTGCCTTTGCCTATTATTGCTCCAGCTTCCTCCCAAAATGCGAAGCTTCTAGCTCCCCACCATCACCCACCTTCCCAGGTTGCCCAGCAAGCAGGTAGCAGCACCTAGCGGATTTTGAATGATCTCAGAAATGTTCAGCCTGGAAGAGGGCAGTGGCAAACAGCTTCCATAGTACAGGTAATCCTCTACTTAAAACAGAAAAAAGTGACGTAAGACCATTTTTCACATTTATGACCATTGCAGCATCCCCATTTTCATGTGATCAAAATTCAGATGCTTGGCAACTGACTCATATTTACGACAGTTGCAGTGTAATCATCTTTTGCAACCTTCTGACAAGCAAAGTCAATGGGGAAGCCAGATTCACCTAACAATCGTGTTACTAGTTGGTTCACATGGTGTAGTAATATGGAGGGTTTGTTGTCACTGTGTGTTCGGGGGTGGGAGCACAAAGGGAGGCTCAGCTAATCTCAATGTACACATAGTTGTACTTTGACAATAAAGATTCATTTCACTAACTTAATAGCTGCAGTGATTCACTTAACAACTTTGGCAAGAAAGGTCATAAAATGGGGCAAACTCACTTAACTACTGTCTCACTTAGCAACACAAATTGTGATCGTAAGTCAAGGACTGCCTGTATAGTATAGTATTTGGTATAATATGGCTTCATACGACCATGTCCCCTTGATTCTTTCCTTTCTGCTTTCCTCTATTTACATTTCTACATAACGGTATATCTGCCTCCAGGATGTCACTCAGATTCAAACTCATTTGAAAGGAGATTTTAATTTTACAATCTGCTTCCATTTCTGAAGCTCAAATATCATTTCATTTCATTTGTCCCAAGTCCGAAATATTCAGTTGATCAGGAGTATTTCCCAAATATTCATGTTTTGGACTGAGCATTCATCAATAAATTTACTATGAACGTATCACAGTTTAAAATGGTTTTTTTTTAAAGAACAGTGTGTGAGTTTGGCAGTATGAAAAAAGCCAAACCACATTTCTGTGTTGTTGCCAAGAAAATTAATGGGCATATCATAGAATCATCAAAAATCGAGCTCACTTTGACAGAAACAGTGGCAAATGAACTGCTTGCTGATTGAAAGATAATTGGAAAATGAACTCTTAAGAATGTGTAAGTAGAAACTGACAGTAAAGAGAATTGGGGCAGTTTGGATGCATTTTTCTGAAGGGTTCTCTGCTTTTAAGAGTTGTGTAACAAATCAAATGTGTATGCTTCTCCCATCAATACTTTGCAAGTTGACTTCCGCTGGCGGCGCGGCGCCGAAGACAGCCTCCCCTGGCTGCCCGCGGCTCAGCTGTTTGTTTTTTCGCCCGAAACAGCGCCGATCAGCTGTTCGGGCGAAATTGAAGCCCCCTCCTCGGGAGAAGAGGAGGGGGTGAGGCCCCAGGTAGGGGTAGAGTTCTCCGAGGCCGCCTGAGCTTTGAGCTTGGGCGGCTGAAGGATCGAACTCCCCCGAAGCCTGGGTTGCTCCCAGCTGGCCGTCGTCTCTGCTCCGAACTTCCTGGAGCAGAGCCAGGCGTCTGCGAACCATCCCTGCCTGAAGAAAGGACTATGATTTAAAGGAGCAGGCAGAGCGGTACAAGAGGAAAAGGTGAAGAGATGAAGAGGATTATTTTATTTTACTCTCAAGCTTGATGGACTATGCTTAAAACTTAAAGTGAAAGTGCGTCACAATTGTAAGTAAAAGATGGCGGCTAAACCTCCCCCTAGAACTTTTCGGAGTGCTGGAAATTCTCCGGTGCAACAACAATCATTACTGCAGGCGTTGCATTCTCCTGATGTATTGACATCGAAGGATCTTGAAAAACATACCCAGTTAATTTTGGAGTCAATGGGTGTTAAATTTGCACAGATGGAGGAGAAATTGGAGAAATTGGAGCAGAGAATGGAAGAAAGGATGGAGCAGAAACTTAGAGAGATGAAGGTAGACATTTTGTCCTCAGTGCATAAAGTAGCTAAATGTGTGGAGGTGCTGGATGATCAAGTGGAAGACTTGACTCAAAAGAATGTTATATTAGAAGCAAAAGTATTGGAAATTGAAGATTTAAAAGACAAAATGGATAGCGAACAGAGTTTGGCTCAATTTTACCAGATGCAGTTTGCTGTTAGAATTAGAGGCCTAAAAGAGAATATTAAGGAAGATTTAAAGCAGCTGGTTTCTGAGGCTTTTGAGGGGGTATTGAACCATCCAGCATCTGAAATAAAACAAGGCATGGACAAAGTGTTTCGTGTGAATTCCTGGATTGCTAAGCAGAGAAAGTTGCCTAGAGATGTGGTGGTTTATTTTGTAAAAAGGGAAATTAGAGATGAAGTTATACAAGCTGCCTATGATACTAAAGTTGTGATTGCTGGTCAAGAAGTTTTGGTTCTAAAAGAAATTCCTCCAAAGATTTTAAAGAGAAGGAAGGACTTTATATTTCTTGTGCAAGAGCTCAAGCAAAGAGATATAAGGTTCAGATGGGAGATCCCAGCTGGGTTGAGCTTCATGTATGATGGCAAAAGGTACTGTTTGGGTACTGTGAAGCAAGCGCATGATTTTTACAACAATGTTTTAAAAGCAACCCCATCAACACTTCTGGAAGCTGCAGAGGGATCTGGAGAAGGAGAACATCAAGAGGATGAAGATGGACAGATAGACGAGAAGGGTACAGGAGGAGATCAAGCTGCAACTCTTTTGGATGATCCTAGAGAACAGAGGGTGACGCGTGCTGCCTTAAAACGCTCAAAAAAGATTAAAAAATAAGACCAGTAGAAATCTATGGAACTTCCACAATATACTTATAGTCAAGTGGTAGCTGTGTTTTTAAGAGTTTTGGGATGATATCTATGGTAACAGAATGTTCAATTTGGAATTAATGGACAATTTACTACAGAGGAAGAGGAAGAAAATTTTGTGGGTTAATGCGGGTTAATTTGTGTAAGAACTATCTATTATAGCCTATTTTGGCTAGAGAGGTTAATAGGGATAGGTGCTTGTGATGTGTAAGTGAGAATATGTCTAGGTAATAGTGAATTGTGGAAGAACATAGATGGGAATGATGCTAGTTTTCTTTTATTTTAGTTCTTTATACATATTTAGTATTGTTAAGGATTGGTTTACTCTATATAAGCTAGAGAGTGATGGATTTTAGAGTTTATAATTGTTAGTATATGATTGTTTATGATTGCTTTTTAGATATATACCTTGTATTTTGCTCTGGGAAGTCGGGGGGGGGGGGAGGGGGGGAGGAGGGGAAGTAGAGGGGTGGGAGGCAGGGGAGGGAGGAGGGGGAGGGAGAGGGGGAGGGGGGGAGATAGGGGGGAGGTAGGGAGGGGAGGAGGGAGGGGGAAGGGGGGTTTTTCAAAGGAAAATTGTATTTTAAAACTTTTCAATAAAAAAAAAAAAAACAAACAAAAAAAAAATACTTTGCAAGTTAAATAAGCTTATGTGAATGTTAAAGGGACAGGGTCTGGTAAGAGAGAAAAACAAAATATGGAAACTCTGGAAGAAGTAAATTAGCAACCAATTATCAGTATAAATCTGATACCATTTTCACTCCTTCACTGGATGGGCCATTTTTACTGAATCAGTTTTTCTCCTGAGAGTGGCATATGATACTGTTTCTCCCCGTGCTATTAAAAAAGCATCATTTGATCACTTTTCTCTCCAGCACAAATGGGCAAGTTTTAGTAGTACACATAATTTTCTTCTCTTCAGAGGATTTTACCAGTCTTAAGACAGTTTCCGATAAAATATCATTGTCATTAGTAGCCTTGGAAGTTTGATACAATAGGAGTTATGACACAGGAACTTTGCATTGCAAATGCATTTTTCAATATGTTTTGTGCTTATGCTATGTTGAAAAAACAAATTCCTCCTATATGCTGTGTGTGTAGGGAGGTCCAACTGCATCACTTTTAACTTTTGCTGCAAGAGGCCTTAATGCCAATGTCCAAATTTTGTTTAGGATTATGAGTATTTGTTTACTTAGTAATTTATTATGAATCTCTAGTGATTTCTCCTTACACATAACATTTTTAACTGACTGAACATTTTTATTGACATGGAAGTTAAAGCTGAGCTGCGCCAATGGTTCAGTGGTTTTTAAAAAAACACATGCTGGATCAAAATAAAATAAATCTCTGCAACATCAGATTTTGACTTTCATAATGTGGAAGAGATGTAGGAGAAAATGGGACGATTTTTGATTGAAGTGAGATTTCAAATATATGTGTGTATTAATTTCTAGGCATCTTTGAAGAAATGCTACCCAAGAAAAATGCAGCGCTTCTGTCTGGGGCTTGAAAGTTACGGCTTGGAAAGCATGTTATGAACTAACGCCAGAGATGAGCAGTGGTGCGTGATGCTATGAAAAATGCACTGTCGGTTCCTAAATGAAACATCATGATATTTTACCATGGACTGCTTACATGCACATCTTTCGCTGTGCTTCTAGTCATTGATTAGCGTAGTAGTTTCTAAATTGTGTTAGAAATCTTGCACTTCCTTGGAAGATAATCAGTGCTTTTTCTGTTGAAAAATTAGTAAAGGTAGAAAATATTCCTGAAAGACAGCGTCACAAATCTCAATATTTTCTGCCCTGTATAGCCTGAATATTGTTATTTATTATTTATTCAGGCTTCTATGCCACTCCAGTCCAAAGAATATTGGATGCATGCATACTTTATAAAATAAAATCAAGCAAATGTAGATTCTAGTGTAAATTGATGTAGAAAGAATTTCTGTTTATAGGATATGTGAAATCTATCGATTTTGTTAGTTGTTGATAATTGTCTAACTTCATAAAATGTTAAACTGTAATATAGTTTGATTTGGGTTAACCAAGCTATTATAGTCTGTAATCCATAGTTTATGGATACCGTAATGTATATAATGGCATCATGGAACATCATGACAAGGAGATAATGCTGGGAATCACGTTAACCCTTTGCACGTATAACATAGCTGAGTAATTCTCAGCTAGTCACTCAGTTATTTAGTTAGCCGAGACAAAATGTGTTTTACTTAGCAAGCTTTGTGTTGCAAGGCAGTCTTGAGTTTTGGGGTAAAATGACTATGATCTAGAGTCTAGACAAGAGATTTCTTAAGAAAATGTCAGCCATAGTTGCTGGCAAAACAGCAGGAAATCTGTTGTCTAGAGAGACCACTGTCACTCAACCCTGAAGTTCAGTGTTGGTCAACTTCAGTATATTTGTGTTGTAAATTTCTTCCTATGCATGCTCTGAAAAAAGTTACTTTGCAAGCTTTGTGAATTACAGCATGGCTTTATACATCACTCTTGAACAGTGTTGCATCCAGCTTGCTGGCTGGGGAATTCTGGGAATTAAAGTCTACATATCTTCAAGTTGCCAAGATTGAGAAATACTGCCTTTAATATGTACTTGGTGTAACAATTCAGAGAAAAAGGACAGCATGGTTTCTCTAATTTGATCCTTGTTTCCAGATGGGGGAGTAATAGCTGCACACTAGAAACAATGTTTCCCATAAAAATAATGATCAGAGGGTTAATTATATGGATTCCCAACATATTGACTAGATGTGTCACCAGACCATCCCCAGATGTTTTTTACTAGGATCCCTTTCCTAAAAAAAATCTGGCCAGGATCAACTGATTTGGAACTAAATCACTGATAAGATGTGCTACCACGGCTTCATCAGGGGCTATTGTGTATACTCACTGTCCCTTCTAGTATAAAAAAGTAGCAAAAGACTCCACCAAGTTTGAACCTCGCCAAGACCTAAAAGTCCTAAGAGAGTATACCAACTCCTGGTCCATCTGCTGCCATATCTGGCAAATCGAAGATGTGGATTGGCATATGTTTTTCTTTGGAATACTCTAATACTTTTCAGAATTTCATCCTGGTTTTAGCTTATTGTCTCTGAATTCTAATTAGTTCCTGGCTGGCTATTGGGGTTGCAACATAATGTGTGAACCCAGGCAATTGGTTTATTCAATAAACCATGTAAGGACTAATCACGTGAACCAATTGAGTGTATTTTCATGAATAATCACTTTCTTAACATAACTCAGTTTGATTCAGAATCTGGTTGATAAAAACATTTGCTTTTACCAAAAATTCAAATTGCTCCATTTCATAGGTGCATCTTAATTATTTCAATATTTTTTCTAGATAAATGTTTACAATTGTAACTTACATTAGAGTCATTTTACGCATGATATATTACTTCCATTAGGACTTGGAAAATACAAACCCTCTGCATATTGTTTCTGATTCTGAGCTCATTGATGTGTGCCTGCCATTTTCTGTATGCATCTTAGGGCTTGAAAAAAAATAAAATGTGTTGGATGTTGGACAGCAGCGTCACCTGTCTGACTTTTGTCAAAGCAGCCTGATTTTTTTTTTTCAAGTCTTCCTGTGAGCTGAGAAAAAAACAACAAGTGCTTTAAGAATTCCTTTGAAGATTCTTAATACGTTTTTAAAAGCTGCTTTGGAGATTTCAAGCTTTAAAACATTTGTTAAAGCATCAGCATATTTTTCCCCCCAGATTTAGACATAAGCTTGAAAAAATAGGTTACTCTAATGAAAGATGTGATACTTGAACAGAGTCCGAAACACTCTCTACTTTTGGAAGCGTATGATACTTTGTGAATACATTTGTATAAGAAAGTCCGGACCTTGCAATGTCTTCTTCTCTGGGAACAATTGAAGGTACTATTGTAACTCACAGACCAAATTTTCCTTAGACATCATCACTTCTGTATCTTTTTATGAGCTTTTGTGTACTACTGAAAATGCTTGTCATAATGCCATCTGCACTTCAGTGTCAGGAAGTAGTTGCTTAACCAGATATTGAATTACAGAAATCCCCCTTGTGAACTTCCAGAGCATTTTTTCATGCATAACACCTCCTCCTTTATAATGGATTTTGGGAGTCTAGGAAGATACAGATCATTAACTGAATGAGCTCCTTCTCAGTTTTTTTTCTTTCTTACTTCCTCTCTATCTTGGATTTTTCTACAAATCTTCAAGTTGAATGGCATAATAAGTGCTAAAGCACTGAAATTTGTATTTGATCCCAGTGAATTACAGGTAGTCCTCAACAGTGGTACTGAAAAAAGTGACCTATGACTGTTTTTCACATTTACAAGCGTTGCAGCATCCTCACAATAATATGATCAAAATTCAAAATGGAGCTGACTCATATTTATATAGTTGGGGTCATGTAATCACCTTTTGCGATCATCTGGCAAGCAAAGTCAGTAAGGAAGCCAGATTCAATTAACAACCATATTACTAACTGAAGAACTGCAGTGATTCATTTAACAACTGTGGCAAGAAAGGTTGTAATATGAGGCAAAACTCGCCTAACGTGGGCCCGGATTATCTGAGGGAGCACCTGCTGCCAGTGTCAATTTCCCATCGCCCTGTGCGCTCCCATAGGGAAGGCCTCAGGGTACTGCCGGTCAAGGATTGCCGACAGGTGATCCCCAGGGGGAGGGCGTTCTCTGTGGGCGCGCCTGCCCTATGGAATCAACTGCCAACAGAACTTCGGACTGCGCCCGACCTTCGTTCATTTCGCCGGGACCTAAAAACCTGGCTCTTTGAGCTATCTGGCCTGGACTGAGGGGTTTTAATGATTTTAAATTGTGATTTTAACTTTTTAGGGCTATACTTAATTTTATTTTATTTTAATTTTATATTGTATTGTTTTTAAATTTTGCCCTGTAAACCGCCCTGAGTCCTTCGGGAATAGGGCGGTATATAAACCGAATCACCATATATACTTGAGTATAAGCCGAATTTTTCAGCCCACTTTTTGGGCTGAAAAAATCCACTTCGGCTTATACTCCAGTAAACAAAAAAAAAGAACTGTCCCTTCATTCGGAACAGGCTGCTGAGAGAAGGGAGCGGCAGAGCCTTGCAGAGCTGGTAGAGGTGGCGGCAGTCCAGCGTTGTTTCTCCCCCTCGTGCGTGCGTGTGTGTGTCAGACCCACGGGAATGGCTGGTAGGGAAGCGGCATTCCGGCATTCCCCCCCTTCCTGTGTGTCGAGCCCACGGGGCTTGACACACAGAGAAACGCAAATGCCGGACTGCCGCCACCTTTACTAGCCATTCCTGCGAGTCTGACACACACACACACGCACGCACGAGGGGGAGAAACAACGCTGGACTGCCGCCACCTCTGCAAGCCTCTGCCCCCCTCATGCATGCGTGCGTGTGTCAGACCCGCGGGAATGGCTGGTAAGGAAGCGGCGTTCCCCCCCCCTCCTGTGTGTCGGGCCCACGGGGCTTGACACACAGAGAAACGCAAATGCCGGACTGCCGCCACCTTTACTAGCCATTCCTGCGGGTCTGACACACACACACACACACACACACAGACACGCACGAGGGGGAGAAACAACGCTCTGGGCGGCAGAGGCCTGGAGAAGGAAAAATCGGCCGCAGCCTCGGGGTCGGCTTCTCCGAGGGCGCCGCCGCGATTCTGCAGGGGCCAGGTAGTGAAGACTCGCCGGGGAGGACGGGTGCCGTTGCAGCGCCCGGGGAAGCGTAGCCTGCTTGACCCACGGCCGGCGGGGGAGACCGGTGCAGGGACACGCCGGGGAGCCTCCACCATGGGGAGGTGCCGCCACTGCCTTTCGCTCCTCCACGACTGCGGAGGCTTCCCGGCAGCGACGTCGAGAGCCGCAAAGCAGGAGCGCCTGCCGGACGGGTCGCGGCTGGAGGGCCGACCTTTTTCCTTCCGTGTGCGGAGCGAAGCGCTTCGACTGCGTCGTGGAAGCGCCACCCGAGAGTCTTTCGGGTGGCGGATCCAGCCCCGCCACGGGCGATGAGTTTGAAGAGAGGCTGGGCTGCATCAGCCGAGAAGTGGAGTTGCCGGTCCTCGTACTTTCTAAAAGCAGCGGGTGCAGATGCGCTGCTGAAATGTTCAAAATCCAACTTTTCTGCTTTTTGAAACGCACCACCGGCCGCTCCGTCCAGAAGCCCAGATTCGGGAGGGCTGCTTGGCTTCCACTTGAGCCCATCTATGTCCGCGAGCCCCCCCCCACTACCCCTAGACCTCAGCCTGGGTCCCCTGTCCGACCCGGAGGAGTATTTTTTTAAAAAAACTTCCATCGGGATTTGTTCCTGGAGTTTAAATCCTTGCAGTCCGAAGCAAGAGAGAAAGCCGCGACCTCCTCCTGCGGGAGATTCTCTGCCGGCTCCGAAGAGCTCGACCACCAACGCCGGGGCGGCAGAGGCTTGCAGGGCTGGCAGAGGTGGCGGCAGTCCAGCGTTTCTCTGTGTGTCAAGCCCCGTGGGCCCGACACACAGGAGGGGGGGGACACCGCTTCCTTACCAGCCATTCCCGCGGGTCTGACACACGCACGCATGCATGAGGGGGGGAAACGCCGGACTGCCGCCACCTCTACCAGCCGTTCCCGCAGGTCTCTCTCTCTCTCTCACACACACACACACACACGCACGAGGAGGGAAACAACGCTTGACTGCCGCCTCCCTAGCAGACCTTCCCTGTGGGATGTGCTGCCAGGAAGCCTGGCAGCCTGATGAGCGGACCCTGCGAACCGCGGCCGAGCCAGCTCCGGGATGCTGCCAGAGTCAACGAGCGGCTCGTCGTGGCACAGAATATAGATATGTTGCCAAGAAGGGGCCAAGCTTATACTTATACTCGGCTTATACTCGAGTCAATAACTTTTTCCAGGTTTTTGGATAAAATTAGGGGTCTCGGCTTATACTCGAGTCGGCTTATACTCAAGTATATACGGTAATAAATAATAATAAATAACAAATGTCTCAGCAACATAAATTTTGGGCTCAATTGTGATTGTAAGTCGAGGATTGTTAAAATGCAAAACTTAAACATGAATGAAGCTTTAACATTTTAGTTGCTAAAATTCCCAGGTAGTATCTTATTGATCAAATCATATATTGCATGATTACAAATCCAGAAACTATCATTTCCGCCTAATTTTTTTTATGCTTTTGTCTCTTTAAAGCCAAATGTGTTTCAAGCTTGTTCATCTTTTGCTACGGGACCCAGACAGGAAGTTGGCACTATCTATGAACTTCGTACTTACGACATTAAGCCAGCAAAGACAAAGGAATTCCTTGAATTGGTCAATAAATCTATTAAGATTCGTATGGTTCACTCACCGATGATTGGATTCTGGACAGCTGAATTTGGAGCAATGAATAAAGCATTTCATATTTGGAAATACGGTAAGAATTGCATGGCGTTGTTTCAAAGAGGTTGAATGTGCCTTTTTAAAGTTATTTCTATGAAGTTTGTTACCAGGTTATATGGATACCATCTCAGGGTTACAAATAACAACATCCAAAAGAGATTCGTTAGGACCTTTGGGGCTAATGAAGCCGGTTTAGAAGCACTATTTTGTTAGCTAAGCAATAGAAAAAGGCCAGAGTAATCGTCCTGCTTGCCAAAACACATCAGACTGCCCGCCAGTCAGAAAAGTTGGCAATGAACATTCCCATTGGAGAATTCTGGAGAATTCTGAGGCATCGGAGCTCACAATCTGTAGCTGCTAAAGAAGGCCCTGGTCTTTCTCTTTCAACAGCTGGAGTTTCTGACATTTGCTGAAACCATTTGGAGCTTAATTCACAATTTTCGTAAGTATTAGGATTATGCTACAGGGCATGGCTCAGCAAAACAGCATGGGAAGTTCTCAAAGAGAAAATAGGACGGGGCAGACTACATATTCCAAGGCTGCATTTGAGAAAGTTCTCTAGTATCAATATTAAGTTAAAACTTCTTATAAATATTAAGTTTATTTCACTATAGTTTTGTACTTTTATCCTGGAAGCCATTATAGCACAGCTGTAGGAGTTCAGTCTCTCTTTTTTCGTCTCACAGATAATTTTGCACACAGAGCAGCTGTAAGGAAGGCTGTAGTCAATGATAAAGAATGGCAGGAAAAACTGGCAGCAATTCTTCCACTTCTGGATAAGCAGCATATGGAAATTGCTTATATGGTCCCCTGGTGCGAATTGGGAACTCCACCAAAAGAAGGTCTGTTTTCTTGCTCCTTAACCTATTGTACTGATTTCAAAGCCGGTGAATTGAATTCCACGGAAATTCAGAAATTGTTTGAGGAAATGGTCTGGGGAAGATACCGTATATACTTGAGTATAAGCCGACTCGAGTATAAGCCGAGACCCCCAATTTCACCCCCAAAAACTGGAAAAAGTTGTTGACTCGAGTATAAGCCGATCCGCCTTTCTGCAAGCCTCTGCCGCCAGCAGAGGCTCGATCCGCCATTTTGCAAGCCTGAATACACAGGAATACCCTGTGTGGCCGCGGCTCTCGGGGAAGCCCTGGCTGTCAGCTTCCTCGCTCCACGCTGCCATTCGGGGCCCGCGCATTCCCCGGGCAAATCGCGGCGCCCAGCAGGCGAGGAAACACGCCCGCTCCAGTCGCCCCCCCTTCCCTCAGGAGACGCGAAGCAAGTGACCGCCCGGAGCTTACCGAGGACTTGCTTCGGTGCTTCCAGGATCGCGCGCACCTCTCCCAAGCCGCCGCCGTCCGGAGACCTGCCGAAGTTTGGGGAGGTTTGGGGAGGTGCGCGCGCACCTCCCCAAACCTCCCCAAACGTCGGCAGGTCTCCGGACCTCTGCGCCCTGCCTGCCTGCTTCTTTCCGCAGCGGAAAGAAGCAGGCAGGCAGGGCGCGGAGGAACGGAGACCCGGCGACGTTTGGGGAGGTTTGGGCGCCTCCCCAAACATCGTCGGGTCTCCGTTCCTCCGCGCCCTGCCTGCCTGCTTCTTTCCGCTGCGGAAAGAAGCAGGCAGGCAGGGCGCGGAGGAACGGAGACCTGCCGACGTTTGGGGAGGTTTGGGCGCCTCCCCAAACATCGTCGGGTCTCCGTTCCTCCGCGCCCTGCCTGCCTGCTTCTTTCCGCTGCGGAAAGAAGCAGGCAGGCAGGGCGCGGAGGAACGGAGACCTGCCGACGTTTGGGGAGGTTTGGGCGCCTCCCCAAACCTCCCCAAACGTCGCCGGGTCTCCGTTCCTCCGCGCCCTGCCTGCCTGCTTCTTTCCGCAGCGGAAAGAAGCAGGCAGGCAGGGCGCGGAGGAACGGACACCTGCCGACGTTTGGGGAGGTTTGGGCGCCTCCCCAAACCTCCCCAAACGTCGCCGGGTCTCCGTTCCTCCGCGCCCTGCCTGCCTGCTTCTTTCCACAGCGGAAAGCCAGCAGCCTCTATTTCTTTTTAATTAAACTCTTCAATCAAGTTTCCCCCCTCACGTGCGCGCATGCACGCGTTTTGTGGCTCCCAGTATTTTTTTTTTCCTCTGGGAAACAGGTCCAAGTGGCTCTTTGGGTATTTAAGGTTGCCGACCCCTGGGGTAGTGGGAGAAACAAAATTGGGAATTATCATATATGCGTGACTTTCCATAGCTATGGACTGAAACCAAAACAACATTTCAAAATATTCACTCTTTTAATCTCATTTTAAAAGGTATCATATTTTTCTAGTCCTTATTTATATTTGTGTATGTGTGTGAGAGAGAAATTACTATGTCTATTGCTGTCTCTTAAAATGATTTCATATATTGGTAAAATGGCGTTTTTAAAGTGGACAAATTATATTTAAATCTCTTCTGTTTGAGACAGGCATGGGATCTGGACTGATGGGCATACCTAAACAAATGTAATTCTGAATTATGGACCAAAAGTAAATTTAAACCCAAGCATGCGTAGATTTAAAGCAAAAAGTAAAATGAAATTGAATTTAGATCAGTGGTGAAGATGTAGAAATAATGCACTGTAAAAAATGAGCTGCTTGTTTTTATCCCACTGTCTATAATAACCTGAAAATGATATTTTCTCCCAGGGGTTTATGAGTTGGTGACTTATCAGCTGAAACCAGGTGGACCAGCTTTATGGGGAAATTCATTCAAAGCAGCTATTGATGCACATGTTAGTAAAGGCTATGCAAAACTGATGGGCTTTTTCCACACAGAATATGGATTTCTTAATACAGGTACAGGCTCATGTTTTTATATTTCCAATACAAAATGATGCCCCAACATATATATGTATATATATATATA
This sequence comes from Vipera berus, assembly GCF_964194415.1. NCBI lineage: Eukaryota > Metazoa > Chordata > Lepidosauria > Squamata > Viperidae > Vipera > Vipera berus. The sequence goes on along the minus strand of NC_138203.1, from coordinate 94,144,595 downwards.
TATATATATATATATATATATATATATATATATATATATATATATATATATATATATATAATATTCCTATGATCCATAACTTCACATGTGCTCAGTTAATATCTGTAACTATAGGACAGGAACAAGAAGGGATCAGGTGGGTCTAGATTTAGTCATACTTAAAAGATGAGACTTCTTCTAGGATCGGAGCCTTGACGAGGAGAAGGGGCTTGTGTGGGTAAATGAAATTGTGGGCTATGTCATCAGACATGTATATGACCAGAATTTCCCAAGGCAAATAGCTATGATGGATATCCCAGACCACGGGTCGGCAACCCACGGCTCCGGAGCCGCATGTGGCTCTTTGAGCCGTCTCCTGCGGCTCCCAGCCGCCCGGTGCGCGCGCACCTCTTCGAACGGGCAGTGGTGTGCGCGCACCTCTCCAAATGGAGAGTGGCACCACCCGTTCCGAGAGGTGCGCGCACACCTTTCCGAAGGGCGGAGGTACGCGCGCACCTCTCCAAGCCGCCGCCGTCCCGTCCGGAGACCTGCCGCGTTCGTCAAACATTGATGAACACGGCAGCTGTGCAAACGGGATGGCGGCGGTTTGGAGAGTGCGCGTTTTGCGCATGCACGTGCATGGACGCACACACGCGGCTCCCACTTTTTTTTATGTGTGACGGAACCGGTTCCCAGTGGCTCTTTTCCTTTTTCAGGTTGCCAACCCCTGTCCCAGACTAACACCAGTCACATCTGCTAACCCACACTGAACCAGCATGGCAGATTAGGGTCTATTTCTTGCACATGCTAATACACTCGTCTTGGTTGGAAACAGGCAGAAGAAGCCTTCATCCTGCAGTGGATAGATAATGGCTAAAATGATGAAAAGATAAGACCTTTTGAAAGTTATTTTTGTTTTGCCCTTCAAACAAGTTCTGTTCAAAGCAAATAGCTATGCATCAGTTATCATTGTACTATTGAAAGCAGGATCCACACTTCTAGCATCCTAAGAATATCTAAATATTTGGAGGAAAATCTTTAGGACAGTTGCCTTACAATGAGCCAGACTGTTGTTTCATCTATGTCATATCTATGCTAACTGACAATTGCTTTCTGAAGTTTTGGAAAAAGTTTACCCACTTTTTTTTTTGGTGGGGGGGAATGCCAGGACTATACAGTCATGCTCGAAATTGTTGGCACCCCAGAAATTTTTCCAGAAAATCAAGTATTTCTCACAGAAAAGTATTGCAGGAACACATGTTTTGCTATACACAGGTTTATTCCCTTTGTATGTATTGGAACACAACAAAAAAGGGAGGAAAAAAGCAAATTGGACTTAATGTCAAACAAAACTCCAAAAATGGGCTGGACAAAATTATTGGCACCCTTAACTTAATATTTGGTTACACACCCTTTGGAAAAAATAACTGAAATCAGTTGCTTCCTATAACCATCAATAAGCTTCTTACACCTCTCACCTGGAATTTTGGACCACTCTTCCTTTGCAAACTGCTCCAGGTCTCTCTTATTGGAAGGGCGCCTTTTCCCAACAGCAATTTTAAGATCTCTCCACAGGTGTTCAATGGGATTCAGATCTGGACTCATTGCTGGCCACTTCAGAACTCTCCAGCGCTTTCTTGCCATCCATTTCTGGGTGCTTTTTGACGTATGTTTGGGGTCATTGTCCTGCTGGAAGACCCAAGATCTCGGACGCAAACCCAGCTTTCTGACACTGGGCTCTACAGTGCGACCCAAAATCCTTTGGTAATCCTCAGATTTCATGATCCCTTGCACACATTCAAGGCACCCAGTGCCAGAGGCAGCAAAACAACCCCAAAACATCATTGAACCTCCACCACATTTCACTGTAGGTACTGTGTTCTTTTCTTTGTAGGCCTCATTTCATTTTCGGTAAACAGTAGAATGATGTGCTTTACCAAAAAGCTCTATCTTGGTCTCATCTGTCCACAAGACGTTTTCCCAGAAGGATTTTGGCTTACTCAAGTACATTTTAGCAAACTCTAATCTTGCTTTTTTATGTCTCTGTGTCAGCAGTGGGGTCCTCCTGGGTCTCCTGCCATAGCGTTTCATTTCATTTAAATGTCGACGGATAGTTTGTGCTGACACTGATGCTCCCTGAGCCTGCAGGACAGCTTGCATTCCTTTGGAACTTGTTTGGGGCTGCTTATACACCATCCGGACTATCCTGCGTTGCAACCTTTCATCAATTTTTCTCTTCTGTCCACGACCAGGGAGATTCGCTACAGTGCCATGGGTTGCAAACTTCTTGATAATGTTGCGCACTGTGGACAAAGGCAAATCTAGATCTCTGGAGATGGACTTGTAACCTTGAGATTGTTGATATTTGTCCACAATTTTGGTTCTCAAGTCCTCAGACAGTTCTCTTCTCCTCTTTCTGTTGTCCATGCTTAGTGTGGCACACACAGACACACAATGCAAAGACTAAGTGAACTTCTCTCCTTTTTATCTGCTTTCAGGTGTGATTTTTATATTGCCCACACCTGTTACTTGCCCAAGGTGAGTTTAAAGGAGCATCACATGCTTGAAACAATTTTATTTACCCACAATTTTGAAAGGGTGCCAATAATTTTGTCCGGCCCATTTTTGGAATTTTGTTTGACATTATGTCCAATTTGCTTTTTTTCCTCCCTTTTTTGTTGTGTTCCAATACATACAAAGGGAATAAACCTGTGCATACCAAAACATGTGTTCCTGCAATACTTTTCTGTGAGAAATACTTGATTTTCTGGAAAAATTTCTGGGGTGCCAACAATTTCGAGCATGACTGTACCTGAAATTTTAATATGCAGAACATGGAATACAGTTATTTAACTTTAGAGCAGGGGTGTCCATCTTTGCAACTTTACAACCTGTGAACTTCAACTCCCAGAATTCTCCGGTCAGTCTTAAAATTGCCAAGGTTGGACATTCCCGCTCTAGAGCAATACCGTGCCTCTGTATCATAACTGATATACTTAATTTTCCTTACTCACCTCTATGACTAGCTGGGTCTTTTATAGAATTGTACAGAGAAGGTCTTAGAGGCAGAAAAATGTTTGCAGACATTGGAATTTGAATATCATAATTTGTCCTATCGATTTATATGTACACCTTGTGCTAGTACTGTATTCTTGCTTTACTTTCACAGTTCATGTACTTTGGTGGTTTGAGAACCCAGATATCCGGGCAACTGGAAGGCATATGGCCCATGAAGATGCCAGAGTGGTAGCAGCTGGTAAGATATTACTGTGTATCTTGGAATGTCTATCAATGCTTTTTTAAAAGTTTGAGAGAGTGTATTTTAATTCTTATTTTCAGTTCGGGCGAATGTTCAGTTCTTGGAAACCCAGAAAAACATGCTTCTGATTCCTGCATCATTTTCACCTCTGAAGTAGCTTTATTCCAGTTGAATGATAGCACATAAAAGTCATTTTCTGCAACCCTCATCTGGCATTTTTATCTATAAAGGCAGATTGAGGGTAAGTTTTGAATAACAGTCATTATGTGTGGAAACTCATGTTATCCCTCTCAAATAGATACTTTTCTAATCATCTGCATAAAAATAGATTCAAATTATATGGGTAAGTAATGACTTAGTATAGAATATCAGCACTTAAATGTTTAGAGCTCAGAATAAAAAAATGGGGGATATGTCTGAATTAATATTTTCCTTCTGGTATTACACTTATATTTAAATATCTTAACTTACAAATAAAACTAAAAACAAACTAATTATAAAGTATAATAATCTAAAACTACTCAGACCTATGAGTAATAAAAAGTTGATGTCACGATGTTATTTGATCAGGAAATGCTCATGATTAATGTATAGATTGCAGTGAGATCAAGAGAAGGAAGTTTCACTTATTACAGCTGAAATGTATTTATTTATTCTTGTATATTTGGTGATGGATCTGAACTTTTTATGGTATTCATTATTGCACTATGATTGAGATTGTTAAATGCAAAATTAAATAGATTCTCTGGATTGTGTGTATGCAATTTTGTCATTTCCTGTCCTGCCCCTTAGCAGTTCCACTCATTCTGCCTATGTTACATATCTCGTAAGGCATCTTAAGTGGCATATTGTAGATTCTATATGTCATCTTTACAATCTAAAGGATATGATGTTCTTCAATCTAAAAAATAAAAAATCCATGAACATATTGCAAAATTTTGAAATATTGTATATTTTCACTGATTACATAAAATATTTTATATTTGTTAAGTTTCATACATCCCAGAACTAATTCTAATTCTTATATCTTTGGTTGAAAATTGAACTTGATTCTTCCAGTCATCTACTTTTGTGAGACTAAACGTATGGCACTTTTATCTAAATTGATATGTCAGGCTAGACTACACACCTGCTTTACATATTAGAAATAACACTCTGTAAACTTGAGAAAGGGCTACAACTGAAGCCACTTCATTTTCATTCACCTTCCTCTTAATGTTTTAACTCAATCAGTCTTTGATTCTGCAGTTCCAAAAGTTTGAAAACATAAAGCTAAGGCATGGAAAAACTGTGGCTTTTAATTCTGCATCTGATGGGGCTCCTGGTTCTGTTCAGACGAGTTGGGACAGTTCCAATTCTTCCAAATTTTAAGTCCACCACATCTGAAGGACGTCCAGTATGAAAAGGCTGCCAGACGGACCAAAACAAAGTATGTCACCCTTTGAAGCCGTTTCCTTCATTTTGCCTTAGTCTGAACGTGTAAACACAGGGCGATTTGCTCTGTGCCGCTGTATAGGTAACAACAGCCCCTGGAAACCGCTGGCACCGGAAATGTGGATTCACCTTTTCACGATTTGATCTTTATACTGCAGTGCTTTTTTTGTAAAAGAAAAAGGTGCCGGAACTCACACGTTACACAACCCGCCTTGCCTATCCTACAAGGTTCCATCCAAAAAAGGTGCCGGAACTCCGTTCTGAGCGTTCAATGAGAAAAAAAGCCCTGTTATACTGTAACGTAGGGGTCTTCAAACTTGGCCCTTTTATGACTTGTGGACTTCAACTCCCAGAATTCTTTAGCCATGCACACTGGCTGAGGAATTCTGGGAGTTGAAGTCCACAAGTCATAAAAGGGCCAAGTTTGAAGACCCCTGCAACGTCTCGGCCATACAGCCTATAGCTTAACGCCCCTCCTGGCAATAGTAAAATTCCAGTTTTCAGTTCCTTAAGAGAGAGCAGGCAATACGGCACGGTTTTCACAAAATAGGCATTTCTACCACTCTTTGTGATAGTCCTACCGGAAGCTCCAGGGAAAAGTTTTAGTTGAGGAATTTATACGGTCTAATGAGCACATAATGCCGGAACTAATAATTCTGGAGCTGAGAAACGAGAAATCCCATTGCAAACGCCCCCTCCCCCGCGGGTGACATTGGATTCCCTTCGCAAAACGACCCTTCACGCGCGCTCAAGCGTCTCCCCTGGAGTTTCGCGGGGAAACGTTTGAACAAAGTCCAAGGAAACCCCCCCAAGAGTGGCGGGATTACCATCTATCGCAGGAGTCTTCAAACTTGGCCCTTTTATGACTTGTGGACTTCAACTCCCAGAATTCCTCAGTCAGGCACTCTGGCTGAGGAATTCTGGGAGTTGAAGTCCACGAGTCATAAAAGGGCCAAGTTTGAAAACCCCCTGATCTATCGGCTCCAGCAATCCTGGCCGAGGATCAAGGATGCCGAGAGTTGCAATTTAACCACATCTTCAGCTAAGAAGTAAGACTTCCGCGTGTCTCCCGCCCCCCGCGCGCACACACACACACGTGTCGTGGCGGAAAGGGGTTGGGAAGAGGCGGCGCGGCCCATCCAGGCTTGCTGAGGAGGCGGCCACGAGTTTCTCCTCGGCCAATGCTTTGCCTCGATGCGGCGGCGGCGGGCGGGTCAGACGGCAGTAGGAAGTGCCGTTTACCGCCCTTAAGCTGGGCTCCGTCCCTTGGCTGTTGCGGCGCTGCTGCCTTTGCGGCGCCCGGGCGATTGTTAAGACCATGCAGGGCCCCCGGGCAGTCCTCAGAGGAGTCGGGGCAGCGGCGCGAGCGGTCAGCGCCCAGGTAAAAGGAGGGAACGGAGGAAGACGCTGGGGTGGAGGACAGAACTTCGTAGTTCCTGTGTGCAGTGCGGAACTGTTGGGCAGGCAGGCGTCCAACAGGTGGGGCCCTCCCTGCAAGAGATGCTCCGCAATGGCGCCGCAGCCGCCTTCCGTTTAATCCAGGGGTCTTCAAACTTGGCCCTTTTATGACTTGTGGACTTCAACTCCCAGAATTCCTCAGCCAGCAAAGCTGGCTGAGGAATTCTGGGAGTTGAAGTCCACAAGTCATAAAAGGGCCAAGTTTGAAGACCCCTGGTTTAATCTTTGCCGCTTGCTGTAAAACGACGGGAGAAAAGGAGCGGTGAGGGAGAAGACCAAAGAGCCGAGGAAGCTAGGAGGAAAAAGTCGGCCGGAAGGAATTGTTCTATTGGAGGCAAAAGGACTTGGAAAAACCCCTTGGATTTGAGTTTGGGTTGGGTCGGGGGAAAAAAAAAGTCTTTGAAGAAAGTATGCGGATCAAGCCACCTCTGGCTCGACTTGCCTTTTCTAGCCTTTGAACGAAGTGTTGGCAGTTAAGGAAACAAAACGCCACTGGAGAAAAGAGGACTTTCCCAAAAATTATTTATTTATTTATTCATTTATTTATTTGTTTGTTTGTTTGTTTGATTTATATACCGCCCTCTCCCGAAGGACTCAGGGCGGTGTACAGGGCAATAAAAATAAGAATACGGGATACAAGATTTAAAGTTAAATGATTGTGCCCAATGTAGTAGGTTAGCAGGACATGCACCCCCTCCCTATTCTCCTTTGTTGCCTGTCCAAAGATATTGTCGTTTATTCTACTGTCTTCCTCTTTATTCATTCTGAGCCACCATCTCCCATGTACTCCTAAAGGCAGGTTTGGGCTGATGGTTAGAAAACCAGTGTTTAAATGAACAAAGTGATGGGACAACTATAGAGCCTCTTTCCCTGTGTTTAGAGTAGGCAGATGCGGATCAGAGGATGGGAATCCTCTCCCTGTGCAAGACAGCTAAATCCACTTTCTCTGTAAAACTATTAACTATGGAGCCTTAAATGTTCTTTAACATTTGCTGTGTTGGTATCAAAAGAATCCTTATTTGTGAAGGAATGAGTGCTAATGCACACTAGATGACATTTGATTTTTTTTATCTGCCTATTGCTTTATAAGTAATTCAAGGCAGCAAACATACATCATACTCCTTCCTCTTATTTTTACTATGACAATAACCTTGTGAGGTGGATTGGAGTGAAAGAGAGTGAGCCAGCCGGCTTTCATGCCAAAAGCAGAACTAGTGCTCATAGTCTCCTGGTTTCTAGGCCAGCACCTTAACTACTACACTAAACAGACATTTCTATTGTAGAACCAATGTAGGGCTTATCTAGCTGTAAATGTATGCATTCAAACTCCCACACTGATTTGTTTTTATGTCTTAAAAAAATTAAAACGTTCCACATGCATTTTCCCCTCCTGCTTCTGCAGCTTGTATTCTAGTATTTTGTTCTGTTCCTCATTTGTGAATGTATCATTAATTGCATTATAACTGCCTTTTGTACTTTTATCATCAAATAATCTGTTAACTAACAAAAAAGCCAAAGGCCATCCAGTAATTTTTGCAGATGTATGCAGATTTAAACTGATTTTTAAGCTCTGTATTCTACAGGCATGTCAAACTCGCGATGTCACGTGACTTTTTCCCATTGCCGAAAATGGGATGGGCGCGGTTTCTCCGTGATGCTCTGGCCTGCGGGCCGGCAGTTTGACACCCCAGTTCAGCTCCATAATCGTTGTTAAATTTCCCTGTTTTTTCTGAGCTTGGTTGAATAAAAATATATGCATTGTTCTAAAACTGCTTTTTTATATAACTGGGGCATTTGGCTGGCTTGACACAAAACATTTTTTTCCAGAAGTGCCACATTTGATATGTAAAGTGAAATCTTGAATTTTGACATTGTGGCTGTGATGAAACTATTGGATGAATAATTCAGCATAGTTGGAAGGCTTGTTCTAACAAGAGGGCTACTCAATTTGTGCTGCAAAATCAAGATGACCACCAGATGGTAGCGTATAAGATACAAATTCATCTCTCTTCTGCCATCTTGTGATTATTTCACATGTTGCAGTCCAAATTCACTATCTCTTTTATTGCTCCTTTTGCTCTAAAGGCCCTATATCTCTCCTGTAATATTCAGTTGCCAGCAACTTTTGAGAAGGAAAAATACAGCAATGAAGCTAATGTGATGTGATTAAAATGTTTTCAATTGTTAAAGAGCACTGATTGCATACTTGAGGATCAAAAGTAATTAGTGAATAATCCAGCTCCCACTTTTGTAGTGTTATCTAGACACTGAAATTAATACCATATCACTCTCATTGTTTGCTTTTTCTATCTTTCTTTGGATCAGGTGGAGTAATCAGTGCTTTGCATTGAGTAATTCCTAGTGCAATACTACCAGTTTAAACAAAGACAAGACGAATGTTTAGAGAGTAAAGATGACCTTATTGCTCTGTAGATTTTATTTAATTGCAAAATAAATCAAGTTTAGTGATACCACTGCTATGGCCTGTCTGGTACTTGTATAGCAACCATGACTGTAAGATTAAAAAAGGCCAAAGTGCAGTTCTAAAATTCCAGGCTTGTACAAAGTCCTATAAAACCATGGCTTGCTGAAATTATTGGCAGGGTTTGTAATTGTGCAAAGCTATGGTGGATCAACTACAGTGGCTATTTTTCGCCCATTGCAGTAACAAAAATGGAACATACTGCATTTTGGCCTGGTGCAATGTTTGAATCCAGGACACATTTGTACAAAAAATTGAATTTAGCAGTTTTATAGAAGGGTCAAAAATCAAAGTGTCATGGGTAGCCAGAGAATAAGGTGTTCTAAGAACATAATAATAAAAAAAACACCATAGTCTCATCTAATCCAGCAATTTGCGCCACCCAATAGCCATTCAGATCCAGATAGCCAAGAATGTATAGTAGCACAAGAGTCTCTTCTCCGCTTCTGTTACTCTGTATCCTACTTGTATTCAGCATATAACCATTAACACTACTCTCCATTGATGATACTAAACCCTGTGAATGTTTGTTTCCTTTTAAACCATTTTGACCCATTCATTGGTGACCGTTGCCACATCTGATGACTGTGATCTTCATAGTTTAGCTGATTCTTTTATACTAAAAATTGAATGTGCCTTGAGTTGGGAATTCTGGCCACTATTGTTAGCATAATAATCCTGCTTTCCCTAGTCCAGGGGTAGGCAACCTCGGCTCTTTTATGACTCATGGACTTCAACTCCCATGAGTCATAAAAGAGCCAAGGTTGCCTACCCCTGCCCTAGTCTTTCACCTCAAAATGGGTTTAATTTTAGATTCTCTACTTTGTGGCACCAAATTGTAGAAGACTGCGGTAGTCTTTCTCTTACTTTTTCACATCACACTGCAAATGTGAAAGAAAAATATATTGCAGATTATTTGCATTCGTTCATATTTATCTGAATAAATAAGTAATTCATTACTATTATCAGCATTTACGTGTGTTTCTTTTATTTATTTTCAGGCTGCATCTTTTGCCACAGGGCCACGACAGACCGATGGGACATTCTATGAGTTTCGTACTTACACAGTTAAGCCAAACAAGATGAAAGATTTTCTGGACCTCACCAGTCAAAACATTCACCTTCGCACAGTTCATTCCCCGATGGTTGGATACTGGACTCTAGAATTTGGGGGACTGAATAAAGTTTTCCACATTTGGAAATACGGTACCGTATGCATTGTTTTACGTTATTTATCAAACTTCTGTACTGCTCGTCACATTCCTGTGCCTCTGGGTGGTTTACAAATAAAATGCTAAAAACATATCAAAAGTCACAGTTAATGCAAAGTTAGAAAGCAGAATGAGAGTTAAAAAGAACAATTGCAAAGTTAAAAGGCAGAGGGACCATCTTCAATCCACCAACCACCCCCAGGATTGCATGACTCCCGTGTCCAGTGGTGGGATTCAGCTGGTTCGCACAACTTCGGCAGAACTGTTAGCTAATTTTTTTGTTGCCCAGGCCCAGAATGGACTTCTGGAAGTGGCATCCACCCAGAGAACCGGTTGTTCACATATTTGAATCCCACCACTGCCCATGTCAGTTGGAGCCGGGTAAGGGTGCTCTTTTGAAAGGCTAAGAGAGTGACTTGCCTCGGGTGGGAGGGAGGGAGGAGTAAGATATTTCCATAGGTGTATTATAGTACTTATTATGTGATGGATTAAGTAATAAGATTATTATTCTGGCTTCCCATGGGATATGGGATGTCTTCAGATTATTCAACCAGTATGAAAAGATTCACTGCAGAAACTCCTGTTACCGCCAGTGCGGTTTAAATAAGAAATCTTAGAAACTGTTAAGAAAGCAAGCAGCATCTCTCAAGAGCTAACGTTTTATTTAACAACTGCCAGTTCCTGGCTAGTTTTATTGCAGTCCAATAAAAGGCTATTACTTCACAATTTAGTTGGTTTAAAATTGACAAAATAAACTTTTCGGTCAGAACGTGCATATACGTTTGGAATCAGTATAGCTTCAAAATTATGGGGAATGCTATAAGGCTCACTCAATTTTGTAAATAGCCTTCAAGCCCCATCAGCCCCTTCCTTGTTGCAACTTTTCTATTCTCTGATTCTCTGAGCAGCACAGACTGCTGTCTTACAGAATCGTAAACTCCCAAACGAAGAACAAGTCTCCTGTATTCTATTTTTAGTCTAAGAAATGGTATTGTTGGTGGTCTGAAAATAGAGTGTGGGAGATTATGCATTCATTAGAATTGTAAATTAACTAAGGAGTTACATTTTGATTAAGGGTGAGGAATTCAGGGGTATACTGAATTCAAAAGAGGGAAAATAATCTAGATACTAAGGTTAATGTCAGGTTCTTGACTGTTCCATCTCTGCAGAAAGTGGATTTCTTCCATATTTTCTATAGCAACATTTATTGAAATATATCTGGGACAGTGTTTCTCAACCTTGGAAAGTTTAAGCTGTGTGGACTTCACCTCCCAGAATTCCCCAGCCAGCCAGCTGACTGGGAAACATTGGGAGTTGAAGTCCACACAGTTTCAACTTGCCAAGATTGAGAAACGCTGGTCTAGGATAAGGGTATAGAGATTTCCGCAACTGGACTGAATTAAATATTTTTCTCAGATTTTAAGATGAAGACTTTTCCCATCTCTTATTCATGGTTCCCAGGTGAATTGGTGAAGGAGCTGTTCTCTTAAAATGATAAGGTAGGAATATCCAGCTGGTTAGAATGGGAATGGCTCCCTGGTTGTAAAGTTGGTGTTACAGTACTCTGCCTATAATCTTCTAATTAGAATTTGAAATTAAAACTTGGGATCTTAAGGCCTTTATTAACTACTCTCTTGTTCAGTTCTTAGTGTGCTTGCTTGGCTCAGCAGGCCACAGTGCCCATCTTGGCCTTGCCTGGTCTGAGAAGCTAAGCAAGGGAGACCACTAGAGAATGCCAGGGTAGTGGTGGGCTACACTGGGAAGTTAAAAAAAATCAGAAGAAGCCAATGGGCAATACTCTGATTCTGTTGCAAAGCAACAACAACAGCAGCAGAGTCAACCTTGTCTGAAAGAAGATGCATGTCCATGGTAGATCTCACAAGGTCAAATACCCCAGCATACCTCTGACTATTGTCGAGTCAAACTGGTGAGATTGATTCAGAATTTTTTTTTTTTTGAGAATTCAATCAGAAGCACAAGACCTTACCAAAGGTACATTTTGTTTTCTTGTTTTGGCATGTTTTTATTAGATGTTAAGGAAAATACACAGAGAATCACAAAAGAGAGGCAAGATGCTAATATATCGTCAGTTAGTTGTAAATAACTGAACATATTATGTTCCTTTAAAAAAAAATTTTAAAACAGCGTTAGGCTCCAAGCAAGAATGAATGTACAAAACAAAAACCCTGGATAAATCTGTCATGGGAACATAACAGATAATGGCTTTTATTCAATCTGAAAACTAAAAAAAATGGCTGACTTTAGATGAACAAGAAGTAATGATTATGAGAGAGTCATTATGAAAAACATAAATGACGAACTAGATGGCTAAATGCGGATGTCTTAAATTTACTATATCTTTCCTTGTTTGTAGAGAGCTTTGCACAAAGGGCCGCTGTCCGTACAGCATTAACCAAAGATCAGGAGTGGCAGGAAAAATACATCTCTTACATGCTGCCCTTGTTGGACAAACAAGAGAATGAGATTACTTACCTGGTCCCCTGGTGTGAACTTGGCAGCTCTGAAAAAGATGGTACACTGAATGTTCACTTAATTGAGACACTGGGTATTTTGGAATTTTTAAATGAGTAGACTGGCTGGTTTTTCTCGAGTGCAGTTCTGTCATGTAGTGGGTGAACTTTGTGCTGAAAGTCACTTACCCAGTGGCTTTTTAAATTATAGTAATTGTGGTTCCTTTTGAAAATCTAAATCTTTAGAAGCCCAGCTACTGAAGGTGTGTGCTTAGCACTATCACTGTTAATTATTGTGCAGCTTAAAATTATCATTTCAGTTCATGAAAGAAAAAAATAAGCATTTGTGCCTCTGGCAAGTACAATGTATACACATAAGCACACGTTAGAGTGTGTTTTAAATCTCTGCCACTTTAATCTGTGTGGGGAATTCTGGGGATTGAAGTCCACACAGCTTGAAATTGTGGAGCAATCTATAGAGGTTCTCTCTGATGTTAGAATTCCTAAGTGGACAAATGGGACGTTGAACTCGAAAACTACCATTTCAATTGAAAAATAATAATAGCACTTAAGATTTCCATGCATTTCTGCCAACAATATTAGTTTCTTGTTTAAATACATTTGATGTTTTCATAATTTTTCAATTGCCCCATTATAGCAAGGAATAGAAATTCAAAAATGAAAACTTCAAATATTCTCAGTACCGAATTACATTCTTGTACAAAATCTGTATTCATTTCCAAAATATGCACATAATATATATTGAGAAGACATTACAAATTCTGAAATCTTTTTCTTGTGGTGTTGCTGCTCCCCCACCCCAGGAGTCTATGAGTTGGTTACCTTCCAAATGAAACCTGGTGGACCAGCCGTGTGGGGACAGTCCTTTAAAGCTGCAATTAAAGCCCACATAAACAGTGGATACACTAAGCTGATCGGTGTCTTCCATACCGAATATGGACTACTCAACCGAGGTATAATTGCTTATCAGATTTCAGTACAATATTGGGCTACTACCTTTTAGGTAAGAAGTAAGGAAACTAGGGACACAGTGGCTCAGTGGGTTAGGACGCTGAGCTTGTCGATCAGAAGGTCGGCAGTTTGGCGGGTCGAATCCCGAGTGCCGCATGTCTCAGCTTCTGCCAACCTAGCAGTTCGAAAGCACGTAAAAATGCAAGTAGAAAAATAGGGACCACTACGGTGGGAAGGTAACAGCGTTCCGTGCGCCTTTGGCGTCTAGTCATGCCGGCCACATACCATGGAGACGTCCTCGGACAAACGCTGGCTCTTCGGCTTTGAAACGGAGATGAGCACCAGCCCCTAGAGTCGGAAACGACTAGCACGCATGTGCGGGGGAACCTTTACCTTTACTTTAAGGAAACATAGCCTTCAATTCATGGCTGATCTTATCTGGGCTTGAAGCTAAGCAAAATTTAATGTGATTTATACTTGGGATGGGAGACTTGCCAGGGAATCTCAGGGCTAAAGGTTAATGTGGAAAATTGAAAAATACCTTCAAAGAAGGCATAGTGTTGCCAAAAGGTCTGAATGTATATGTTCAGAAAGCTGCCTAGAATCAGACTTGACTCAGAAGCAACTACCGGTAAATTTCATTTTTGATGTGTGCCGCTGTGCCCACAGTAAAAAAAGGACAGTATCTTAAATGTAAGGGAAATAAACTATAGGAAGTCCTTGTTTACTGACCACAATTGGGACTGGCAATTCCATTGCTAATCGCCATGGTCATTCAAACAAAAATTGTGTGACTGCGCTGGGATCAGGCTAACGTCTTTTACTCTTTGGTAGAAGAATCAGGGCTTTTTTTCTCATAGAACGCTCAGAACGGAGTTCCGGCACCTTTTTTGGATGGAACCTTGTAGGGTAGGCAAGGCGGGTTGTATGACGTGTGTGAGTTCCAGCACCTTTTTCTTTTACAAAAAAAGCACTGAGAAGAATAATCACTTTCTTTGCTTCTTAAGAGAAATTCTGTTTTAGTCCATGCTTAGAACCTGAGCACTGGGTGATTAAAATAGTTAGGAATTCAGACAGAACTTGCAGGTTCTCTTATTTGACAAGAATATTTGGACATAATGTTTAATTATGATTTAAACATTTAATAATTTAATCCATTCAATCAAGAGATCTAATTAATTTAATTTCATTAATAATTTCATTAATTTGGTCCAGTAATTTAATTATTGAATACACGAGGACCATAATAATTATTGCTGTTGTATATACGATGCTTACAGTCTGTGTTTTTGCCCTGACCTGGTATTCCATTGATGTGTGAATTGAAAGGAATTCTTTCATATCCAATATAAATGACTACTATCCATGACGAGGGATAGGCATAGCTTTCCGAATGAAGATTATTCAGCAAAGCATATTTTAATAAATGCATTGCCTGTTTAATTCATATTTTTATTGAGTTGCAATTTAGCTTTCCGAATGAAGACTATTCAGCAAAGTATATTTTAATAAATGCATTGCCTATTTAATTCATATTTTTATTGAGTTGCAGTTTTCTGTCTCTGTAGTTCACGTGCTTTGGTGGAATGAGAGCTCAGATAGTCGGGCAGCTGGAAGACATTATGCCCACGAGGATCCTCGGTTAGTAGCAGCTGGTAAGTGAAAGATTTCTCGTCTTTTCCCTTTCCCTTTGGAATTCTCTCTTTGAAAAAAAAATTATATGCCACTATTAACCTTTTAATTGCCTGTGTAATTTACTTTTAGTTCGAGAAAGCGTTCAATTCCTGGAATCACAGCAGAACAACCTCCTGCTTCCTACAGCGTTCTCGCCATTAAAATAAATATAATGCATAATGGACAAAAAAAATTTCATTGCACTAAGGACATCTAAGGGTTTTGATAATCCAGCTATATTTTCCCCATTTATAAAATATGATACGAACCTAGTCTCTATTTCAATGATATACCTATTTCCCTTGCTGGAAATAGGAAGTTTAATCTCCCGCCCAGTGAAATGATAATTCAAGGTTTACTAAATTCTCTTATGAAAATGAACTTCCATAAATTCTTTGTATTAGGCTCCTTCCTTTTATAGTTATAAATCTGTAAAAGTGTCTCCGCAAAAGATGAAAATAGAGTCCAGAATATTTAAAGCATAATTTTTGTTGATTTTTCTGAACTACTGTACACATCATGAATAAGGATCTTTTCTAAATGGCCCTTTACGGTTCCAAAGCATTATTGTCAGGTTTTTTAATAGACATTTTGCTTGTTCTAAACCTAAGTGCTACGTTACTCTGAAGTAACATATATTTTCCCACAATTCTATCATTGTCTTAAGCGTGGAATTTTAACATTTCTTTTTCTCTGCTTATCACTGTGGTAGAACTGGGCCAAAAAAAGTGTTTGCACTGGAACTTCAGTCGAATGAAAAGTGTTCAGCAAATCATGAACCTGAGCTTTTCTTTCATTTTAAAAAAAATATTTTTTTCTTATAAATAACATCCAGGTCTCTTCCAGCTTTTCTTTCCTTTTCAAATTCAAATATATTTTTTTTCATTTATTCAGAGCTAGCTCTGGCAAGTTCAAATGCAGAAACCGAGTAAACTGATTTATTCTGAGAGAATCACTCGCAGCGGCAATATTATGTAGCATACACATTTTTATATTCTTGAACCAGTCGTAAGATTGCAGCTCCTGAAATGTAATTGTTGGAACTGAAACATTAAAATTGTTTTTTTGAAATGCTTATATTGTGTGTTTCTATTTTAATCAACGGCTGTTGCTTCCGATTTTAATCATGACACCCATATTAAAAATGTTTTTTAAATGTAAGTCTGGGTCATGAACTTTTTTCAAGCTAGTTACTGGGGAACCAAATATTTTTGTAGTAGGATTAGAATTCATTCCCTTCTAGCACAACCCAGAAAACCAGTGTGATGTAGCATTAAGGTGCTGTGCTAGGAAGAAAGACATCCAGGATCCAATTTTCCATCCAGGATCCAATTTTCCCTTAGGCACAGAAGCCAGCTGGATGGACTTGGCCATTCGTGCTCTTTCATCCCTAATTAGGGACAAGCTCTGTAATAAGGCAGCTGGTAAGCAAAACCCTTGTTGCATCATGCATGATAGCTTTGCCATGAGATCCAGGTGTGCACAGGGGAAAACAGGCACATCCTGCAGCCAAGGGTGACAAACATGATGAACAATTTTTTTTCCAGTACAGCGCATGACACCCAGGATAGCTGTGAAAATCCACTTTTATACCACACAGAAATCCACTCATTGGGGCTATGCAAAGCATTCAAAAGAAGTGCTTTGCCTAGCACTTCCGCACTAATGAAGGACCTCTTTTCAAAGCATTAAAGCAGCCAGAGGGTTATTTTATTTTTATTTTACTTTATTTTGGGGGGGGGGGCAGAGACTTGCTTTGAAGGGTGTTCCTGGCTCTGAGTGTTTATGTACACAAAATTACTTTGCTTTATTGGCCGGCATATTTTAGCTCAATTTTTCCCCACAGTAAATTAGGCCATCAGAGGGAGAACTTATTGTCCTACGGTCATGGTTTTAGTGCATGCAGGTATTTTTGAGATGTTATAGGATTGAAACAATTTACCATATTTAAAAAAATACTGCTTATTTAATCTTTCAGTATTGAAACTGGAATTCATTATATAGTGCAGCAGCCCCCAACCTTTCGGGTTACCAGGGACCAGTTCCGTGGAGAGTTTTTTTTCCCCACGGGCCAGAGGAGGCGTGGTTTCATGTGCTGCCTGCATCCCACGGATAGGGCTTTACCTGTTTGCATGGCCCAGTTTCTGGCATCCCACGGACCAGAGGTTGTGGTTGCAGTGCCTTCTTTTGTTATGGCTATACTAGAGGAAGTCTTCGGTTGGCACAAATGAGCTTTCCTGAAGTGAAAGGGCAAAGATGGTAGAGATATAGTCCAAGAAATTCAGATGACAGGAAACAAACCAGCCAACTAGAACCAAAGAAAATACAGGATGTTATTAAACAAGAAATTGTCTTGCCACGGGAAAGTGAGGAGACCTCGAAGAAGTTATGAATAAAAAAAATGTGGAAAAGAGGGAAGAGAAAAGCAGCAGAGGCCAAATGAATGAGTGAAAGCATCTGGGACTACACAGTGACTACACAATCCCATGGGATTTTTGGGCTTCAGCAAAGAGATCAGAACCAGGTGGCATCGGAGTCAAATTTTTGTGGTCTCCAGAATCCTCTTTGATCACAGCTGCTGAAGAGTGATAGCAGTTTCCCACAGTTTTGAGATGGAACATCAGATGGAAAACCTAATCTATGCCGTATAATAAACATACCACAACCAAGCCTCATGGCCACCACAATTTACAACGGTAATTCTGGGCTCAGTTATGGTCTTAAGTCCAGAACTAGCTGTAAAACCAACAATCTGAACCGTACTCAGAAAATTTATCATTCAGTACCCATTATATAGATTTTCCAGGTTACAATATAATTGCTTCTTCAACAATATCTTTGCTCTTACATTGGAATTCAGTTAATCAATGTAATTCATTTTTTTTATTAAAACATGTACTGCATTTTCTAATTCTGCAATAGCCAGCTGTCCATCTACAATACCGTATTTTCCGGCGTATAAGACGACCCCCGACTTTTAAGACGATTTTTAAGGTTTTTCGTCTTATACGCCGGAAAATACTTACATGCCAGTTGCCAAGTGTCCGACACAAGCCCGATTCAGCCCCGTCTGATGCAGATGGTGCAAAGCCAGACTTCCGGCGGGCCGGGGAAGAGCGTGCCTGCCAGCCCGTTCCGGGGACTTCCGGCGGGCCTGGCGCCCCTCTCGCCCGCAGACCACGCAGCGGCCCTCGCCAGCCGGCCTCAGCATGGCCGCCCCAAGCCCGCCTCTCCAGCGCGTCTTCCGAGCCCACCTGGCTGACCGCCTCCTGGGCGGGGCTTGGCTCCAGACGCGCGGCTGTTGCAGACGGAGCAGCCGCGCGTCTGGAGCCAAGCCCCGCCCAGGAGGCGGTCAGCCAGGTGGGCTCGGAAGACGCGCTGGAGAGGCGGGCTTGGGGCGGCCATGCTGAGGCCGGCTGGCGAGGGCCGCTGCGTGGTCTGCGGGCGAGAGGGGCGCCAGGCCCGCCGGAAGTCCCCGGAACGGGCTGGCAGGCACGCTCTTCCCCGGCCCGCCGGAAGTCCCCCAAACTTGGAACTGCCTGGCGGCGGGCGGGCGCTCCCTCTCCGATCCGCCGGGGAGCGTCTCCCAAAGCGCAGCGTCTGGCAGCCGGGAGTCCATCGGCCTGGTCGCTGGCGAGCTGGCCCGCGGCTAGGGCCGGGGCCCAGGAACAGGTAGCCGGGTGCGGGTGGGGGGAAGGAAAGCCGGGCGCGGGCTTCTGCGGCTGGTTGCGAGGCCGGATGCGGGCGTCTGCCGGGAGAGATAGCGGGTAGCAGGGCGCGCTCTGCTTATGCTCAGATGCTGCTTGGGTGAGGGGGAGGGGCTTCCTGCCGCTCCCGGGGTCTGGCGTTTGCAAGGGGGAGGGGAAGGGGCTTAGAGGCTCTTGGGGGTGGGAAGGGAGAGTCACGATGGAGGGGGGACTGGACTAAGGCTTGAAGTTGCTTTGCAAGAACGGGGACACTCGACTGATTTATGTTTTTTTTCCGGCGTATAAGACGACCCGGCGTATAAGACGACCCCCCAACTTTTGAGAAGATTTTCAGGGGTTCAAAAGTCGTCTTATACGCCGGAAAATACGGTACTTTGTGAAAAATAGAGAACCATACCATTTCCTACCAACAATTTTTATATTAACATGAAACCTCACAAACGCTTAATGATTTGTAGACCAGCAACACTTTTATTCTTTACTTGATACAAGGCAATTAACAGATGCCTATTAATATTTCACAAATAGTTATTAGCAATACAAATATATATTTGTTTTTCCATGAAAATGTCCGTTGAAAGATTTTTAACTTAAAAGATTGTTTTTGCGTATATGTGAAACTGCTCTACTTTTTTGCAAAGTTTATAAGACAGTCCAGTGCAAAAATAGATCCCATTACAGCCAGCATAAAGTGCTTGGAATGAAGGACCAATCATATTAGGGGGAGGGGGGGAGGGTTGGAACAGAACTGGGAGGAAAAGCACAGTAATAGGGACTTACTATACGTATTAACTTCTGTAAGAAATATATTCATATGAAACTACCTTTACAGCATCACAAATACTGCAGAAGGATAACAGCAATTTTAATCACATAACATGAAGTAAATATTCCTGCTCAGTTCCTTGACCAGTGGTTTTATATCATGGAGAGCATGAGGATAATTTTGGCTAACTCATCTGATACAAAAGAAAATTTTTACACAGTGATTTACTAGTACAAACCCAGCCTGGATCTCCATTCTTAGCAAGAAGCACTTCTAGAAACCATTATTTCCAATGAAACAGATAAGGATTTAAATGCTCCCCACTGAAAGCAATGGGAATATAATGCAGTTATTCTTTTATTGAAGTCCCATTGTGATCAGTACATCTAACTGTCAGGTCATCATGTATAGGATTTCAGCCTTATATTGCGAATGTACACAGTTGTCATTTAACTCTCAATTATTCTGAGTTACTGTTGTATCAAGGGATTGTACAATTAATGTTTACCTCTTATAATTGTGTTAAATTTGCAAACGTGTTTTAAAATTATACTAAAATAGAGCATTTATATTTGTAGAAAAAAATATCTACTTAGAGAAACTAAATTGCAGGTCATTGAAAGTTGGGTGCAAAAAAAGTTTGTGCAGGATTCAGACTGATGTCCTGCTGACTTCAAAAGGACTTAGTGCAACTAATCATTTCAGAACTTTACCTGGCTTGGGACATAACTGTAATATTAGTATATGCCAGCTGTGATGAGCACAAGTGTTGGTTTGATAACCAGTACTACAAAAAGATATTTGTAGCAATTTTGTTTTTCTTAGCTTTTTATGTCTGGGCTGAATGAAAAAAGTTCCCATGTAAATTTCCAAATAAATTTGCTGAAAAATGGGGCATATTTTTTTTTAAAAAAAATCTATTTATTAGTTGCTTGTGATCTACATATCCAACTTTTAATGCCTACCTTCCATCCATATCTGGAGTAGGAGATCAGTGTAGGTGCCACATAATAGCCACGAAGTAAGAGAAATGGAAGGACTATGGAAACTCAGGACATTCAAGACTTCAAGACCCCCGGCTGTTTTTTTTCTGGAGGGCTTTCTCCAACCTCAACCCTGAAACAGCATCTCTGCTATGCGAAGCAGGAGATCACCATTGTATGATTTAAAACTATATGCAAACAGGACAGAGGTGATGGTATAACTGAAAATTTTCAAGATTGGTGGAAACAATGCTATATGCATTTAGATATTTTGTGGTAGGCAGGAAAACAAGATACCCTAGTATAGATGTTAATAGAGAGCTCTTCAGAGTTTGCTGAGTCTCTCCTACAGATAGTACTTTTGCAAGAAAGTCGACATATCAACAATCAAGCTTAAGTAAGGAAGCCTAAAAAACAGCAACGGCCCCACAACAAAAGCAAAGGGGAAAAATAAGTAATTGGTCACCATACTATTAGGACAAAAGTTGTCTCAGATGCTTTGATGGTTCATTGTTGATTCTCCGACAAGCCATTAAGAAACACTGAATTCAAACTAGCCTATTTTGAGGGTATGCTTCATGGCCCACTACTAAGACCCCTAATGGTTGTTATACCAGTCCCCTCAAATATGTATGGGTCAACCAGACCAACAGCTAATACTTAAATAAGGCCACAATATCACACTGGGTGTGACTGCTGGACACTGGTTCTGTTGATGCGTTCATTGCCAGCAATGATGTAGTGCCCAAGCAGTTCCTTTTCCTGGGCAGAGGAGCTGTGCCTACCTTAGCATGGTGAATAAATAAATCACTGGCCACAAATCTCTGAACTGTTGTTACATAATTCTTAACATAAAACATAACTAAGTAGAAACAAGTGGGAATATGGCAAAAGACAACGTAGCAGCAAGTGGCACCATATTAGAGTTTCACAGAATCATAATGTAAGAGTAACTAAATTCAAGTCTTTCACTAGAGAACAGTACAACAAGGCAACATCTCCCAGAGGCGCTGCCCCTGTAATGGAATATTGGTTTGTTTGCATTGAATTGCATTGCATTGAATGATTACTATTTCCATCTCCACCTCCTCGGTCTCGATCTGTTTCCACTTGGGAAGATCCCATCCGTAACGCAGAAAGGATGAACATTTCTCCTTCTGCTCAGTGTGACCATTGCGTCCTTCTGAGAAAGGTTGTTCATACACAGCTTTCCTTCACCTTCTCATCTTGCAAAAAGGAACTCAAAACAGCTACATCTACCACAGTCTGGTTTTTGTGCAACGACAAGTCTTTTGTGTGGTCATCATCACTTTGGTCCTTGGCGAAGTTTACAAATACCTGAGAGAAGAAAGATCTGGGCGTCAATAATGAGATCATCATAGGGAGATGTCTTTTTCTCCTATTGTGACTGGAGTGGATATCAACCAACAGAGAAATAACCAAGGTAGTAATTGAAGTATGAAGGTTAATAAGCTACAGCTCAGGAGGACGATCAATGAACCCTCCCCCCCTGCCCACATTTCATGCTATCAACTTACTTGGTCAAGTGTGGTCTGGGACACAGAATAGTCTTCTATGTGGAGTCTCTTTTTGTTCTGGGAAAGGATGCTAAATATCCTAGCCAGAGAGGATGGAGAGGATGGGAGCTGATATTGCAGCATGTTGCGATGCTTCTCCTTCAGCACGCTTCCTGGAAAAGCGAGCTTGAAGAAGTTCTCAACAGGGGTTAGGTCGGGGTTTACCCCTGCTATTCGTACAATTATTGTGTAGCCATCTCCAAACCTGAAATATAAGGAAAGCAAAGATACTCAGTATGGTTATCCTAAGTTTAGGATAAAAAGATATCATAGCTGTAAGGTGTTCTGGCTTTCTCACAGGTCACTTATGATCCTGGGGGGAAAAAACGTGCCATTGATTTCAAAAGGGCCACACAGTCATAGTCCTGGTAGTTAATGAGAAAAGCCTCAAAATGCTCATTGATCGATGATAAATTAGGACAGCCATTTTTCTTTGATGAGGGTCTAATATATGATTACAACTTTATATACTTGCAAATTTGCAATGTATGGCAGTGAAAGTTGGACCATAAGAAAGGCTGAGCGCCAAAGAATTGAGGCCTTTGAACTATGGTGCTGGAGAAGACTCCTGCAAGTCCCTTGGACTGCAAGGCGATCAAACCGGTCAGTCCTAGAGGAGATCAACCCTGACTGCTCTTTAGAAGGCCAGATGCTGAAGCTAAAACTCAAATACTTTGGCCACCTAATGAGAAGGAAGGACTCACTGCAGAAGAGCCTAATGCTGGGAAAGATTGAGGGCAAGAGAAGAAGGGGACGACAGAGAATAAGGTGGCTGGATGGAGTCACTGAAGCAGTAGGCGTGAGCCTAAATGGACTCCAGAAGATGGTAGAGGAGAGGAAGGCCTGGAGGAACATTGTCCATGGGGTCGCGATGGGTCGGACACGACTTCACAGCTAACAACAACAAATACTTTCAAATATTAATTAATTATTTTGGGATAAATGCCAAAGAGACTGAGCAGCTTACAACTAAACATAAAAAGGAAAAGTAACATAAACAACAAGGTCCTGATGTGTCTTTAGGTGCCTAAAGACAGGAGGGACCAAGCAATTTTACCTGTTCTTCAAGTGTTGGACACTGCCAAGGCACCTGAACCGCCCATTCACCATGATTGCCATTCGAGTGCAGAGGGCCTCACATTCTTCCATGCTATTTGGGGAAGAAAACCAGGTGCATATGAAGTATTCCGTGTTTTTTAAAAAAATATAGCAAAGGAAAAGAATAAATTATATAAACGGAAAAAAGATGTAAAGAGACAAATAAAAATAGTAAATAGTTTACCATTATTAGAATTTAAAATTCATTGCTTCATTCATTAATAGAACTAAGTTCGTTATGTCATCTTAAGAAATAATGAGAAACGTCTACAAAATTGCCCTTATTTGTCATTGTTCTAAACATAGAAGCTGTAATCATATAAAGGTAAAGAAACAGAAAAAAAATAAAAAAAGAGAAAACCCCAGTAAAAATATTATTAAACATAGTTGTTTAATACAATTTTCTCCCATTGTACACCATCAATAATTACATCAATCTATTTATAAACTTTGGAATTACTTATTGTCTCCTTGCTGATTATTTCCCCTTTCACAAACACGCATATTTAGTGATTTTTGAAAATCACATCTGTTTTAATTCCTCAAGCAAAGGAAGGTCTGGATATGCAGGTTTTGGAATCTTTTTAAGATATTAAAATGTCATTCTGCAAGTGAGAGAAACGGCCCTTTCCCACTGTTAGCAATTCTAGCAGGGACCTGTATCATAAACCTTCCTTTTCTTCTCCAAATGCTTTCCTTGGTCACAAAAAAAAAATATCTTAGATCCATAGGAAGCATACTGCATAGGTAGTAACAAGGGCCACAAGAAAGAGATGGCTGTGGAGGTGCTTATGCTGCCTCCTGCTGGTCTAAACAAGCCTTGCTAGCTAAAATGAAAACATTTCAGAAAAATGCATCTTCTGCTTTATTACTAAGTGGTCATATGTAAAAGAAGACAAGATTATTAGCATATTCTGCTTTTGCTTCGTTTTATCTTTACTCGGGTAGATGGATCTCTTGTGCCATTAAATTTCTGTGCATTTCCCTCCTAGCAAAATTTACATCAAAAACATTCTGTTATGTTTCTAACATATGTCACAAAGGGAGAGTAAGTGGGCCCTAAGTTGAAAATCATGCAAAACAGTTTTTTGTATACTGTACCACCTACCTGTGAGATGTAAGGACCACAGACCTCCCCTCTTTGATGATGCTCAAGGCACAGTTCCAAAGGAAGCGGCGGGCTTTGGGATCCATTCCTGTAGTTGGCTCATCCTTCAATTTACACAGAATAAATGCATTGGTTTCACCATTATTGCCATAGCAAAGTGCTTATTGTCATGCAGGCTGAACTACACAAGACAAGGGCTTAATATTCATTTCCTCCTTCCTTCCTGACTTCCGGTGGCTCCATGGCGCCGGAGACAGCCTTCCCGGGCTGCCCGCGGCTCAGCTGTGTGATTTTCGCCCGAAACAGCGCCGATCAGCTGTTCGGGCGAATTTGAAGCCCCCTCCTCGGGAGAAGAGGAGGGGGTGAGGCCCCAGGTAGGGGTCGAGTTCTCCGGGGCCGCCTGAGCTTGCAGCTTGGGCGGCTGAAGGATCGAACTCCCCAGTAGCCTGGGTCGCTCCCAGCTGGCCAGCGCCTCTGCTCCTGACTTCATGGAGCGGAGCCAGGCGTCTGCGACCACCCCTGCCTGAAGGAAGGACTATGGAGCAATAAGAGCAGGCAGAGCGGTACAAGAGGAAAAGGTGAAGAGGATTATTTTATTTTACTCTCGAGCTTGATGGTTTTTTTAAACTTAAAGTGAAAGTGCGTCACAATTGAAAGTAAAAGATGGCGGCTAAACCTCCCCCTAAAACTCTTCGGAGTGCTGGAACTTCTCCGGTGCAACAATCATTATTGCAGGCTTTGCATCCTCCTGATGTATTGACATCGAAGGATTTACAAGATGCTCTTGAAAAACATACCCAGGTAATTTTGGAAGCAATGGGTGATAAATTTGCACAGATGGAGGAGAAATTGAAGAAGTTGGAGGAGAGAATGGTGGAGAGGATGGAACAGAAGTTCAGTGTGATGAAGGTAGACATTTTGTCTTCAGTGTATAAAGTAGCTGAATGTGTGGAAGATTTGGAGGAAAAAGTGGAAGATTTGACTCAAAAGAATGCTATATTAGAAGCAAAAGTATTGGAGAATGAAGATTTAAGAGACAAATTGGATAGAGAATTGAGTCTTGCTCAATATTTCCAGATGCAGTTTGCCATTAGAATCAGAGGTTTAAAGGAGAATATTAAGGAAGATCTAAAGCAGCTGGTTTCTGAGGCTCTCGAAGTGGTATTGAATCAGCCAGCATCTGAAATAAAAGGAGGCATGGATAAAGTGTTTCGTGTGAACTCATGGATTGCTAGACAGAGAAAGTTGCCTAGAGATGTGGTGGTTTATTTTGCAAAAAGGGAAATTAGAGATGAAGTTATACGAGCTGCCTATGATACTAAAGTCGTGATTGCTGGTCAAGAAGTTCTGGTTCTAAAAGAAATTCCTCCAAAGATTTTAAGGAGAAGGAAGGATTTTACATTTCTTGTGCAAGAGCTCAAGCAACGAGATATAAGGTTCAGATGGGAGATCCCAGCTGGGTTGATGGTGATGCATGAAGGTAAACGGTACCGTCTGGTTACTGTGATGCAAGCACGTGATTTTTACAATAATGTTTTAAAAGCAACCCCATTAACACTTCTGGAAGCTGCAAAGGGATCTGGAGAAGGAGAACATCAAGAGGCTGAAGATGGACAGACAGAGGAGAATGGTGCTGGAGGAGATCAAGATATAACACCTTTGGATGATCCCAGAGAACAGAGGGTGACGCGTGCTGCTTTAAAACGATCAAAAAAGATAAAAGAACAAGATCAGCAGAAGTCTATGGAACTTTCACAACGTACTTACAGCCAAGTAGTGGGAGGTGGGAAAAGATTTGGGTGAGGAAAGTAAAATTTACACAAGTTTGAAATCTAAGAGAGAATTTTTACAAAATGTTTTATAGATGGTATTTAGATTTTAAAAAGCTAAGTATGTATCTGAATTATTAGCCTAAAAGTTGGAGGTGCAGTGATGAAGACGCAATATATTTTTATATATGGTGGACTTGTAAAAAGGCTAAGGCTTTTTGGATAAAAGTCTGGTGGAACACACTAAGTTGTTGTTGAATTTAACTACGGCAGTAAGACTTTTGATAGGTTAGTACTGGAAAGAGGAACTGCCGACTATAGAAGAGTGGACTTTAAAGGTTTCCGTCCTGGTTGAAATGGCGAAGATTTCGGCCTATTTGAAAGATTACTTGCAAGAACGTTATATTATGGAAGGGAGAAAATGGCTTGAGTTTATCCAGAATAAGTATAGGGTTAAGAAGTTTCATATTTGAATAAGTCTTCTTTCTTTGTTTCTTTTTCTATATTATTATTATTATTATTTTTTATATATATTTAATACTACTAAGGTTTGTTTTATCCTATATAAGCTAGAGAGTGATAGATTTTAGAGTTTATGATTGTTAGTATATGGTTGTTTATGATTGTTTTTTTTATATACCTTGTATTTAGCTCTGGGAAGTCGGGGGGGAGGGGGGGAGGGGGGGAGGGGGGAGAGGAAGGGGGGGAGGGAGAAGGGAGGGGGGATTTTTTTTAAGGGAAAAATTGTATGTTAAAACTTTTCAATAAAAAAAAATATTCATTTCCTGAATAAGGTGCTAAATGAAATTAGTGAACGTCGGGACTTTTATTAAATCTTGAGTGCCATTGGCATTTTGGAATTTTTCTCATTATTAAAAAAATACTCTGCAAATTGTGTGGTAGGGAGAAAGTATTGTAAAAGCTGCCTCTTTCATTTGCCAACCTGCAGTCCATAAAGCACTGCAAAATGACAACTGCTAATAACAACAGACTGTATAAACTCATGATGAGGGACAAGAGTTGTTAACCACCATCTGGAGAGCCAATGATTCTAGAAACAGAATATTAAAAAATTGAAGTTTTATCAACTATCTCAAGTGGAATGAGAGATGTCATATCAACTGTAACAAGCTGATCTGAAATATTTTGAAAAGTCCACTAAATTGTTAGTGAACTGTGTTTATTCTTACAGCATGTGTCAAGTGCCAAGATAACACTGATCTGTTTTCTATGTAAGAGGCTGGGAGGGCCATTCACACTCTACTTCTGATAGCAAAATAGTTTTGGTTGACACTCTTCAAGGTGTCTTCCTAATTTTAATGAGTTATATGTTACTATTGTGATCATGTCTATACTTACCAGGAAGACCACAGGAGGCCCCCCAATTAGGGCCATTGCAGTAGACAGCTTGCGCTTGTTCCCACCACTGTAGGTGCCGGCATATTTTTCAGCATATTTTACAAGGCCTAGTTTACGGACAGCCCATTCACCAACCTGCCAGATGGAAAAGCAACATAAGAATTGAAATACAGTCTCTGCAATTTAGGACAGAGGATAGTTCAAGTCCTATTCATTAATCTGCTATCTATTAAAAGGTAAAGGTAAAGGTTCCCCCGCACATGTATGCTAGTCATTTCCGACTCTAAGGGCCGGTGCTCATCTTCGTTTCAAAGCCAAAGAGCCAGCGCTTGTCAGAGGACGTCTCCGTGGTCATGTGGCCGGCATGACTAGACGCCAAAGGCGCAGAGAACGCTGTTACCTTCCCACCGTAGTGGTCCCTATTTTTCTACTTGCATTTTTAGGTGCTTTCGAACTGCTAGGTTGGCAGGAGCTGGGACGAGTAACAGGCGCTCACTCTGCTACACGGCACTCGGGATTCGACCCGCCAAACCACCGACCTTCTGATCGACAGGCTCAGCGTCCTAACCCAATTAAGACTGTGCAATACTTCTGATTCAACCAAAATTTTGTTGTGAATGATTTCAGCCAATTACAATAAATTTCCCTTTCTTGAGAATGGAAGATACAAGAAGCAATCAAAGAAAGACCCTCCCTCCCTCCCTTCCTGACCCATCTCAACAAATGACTCTGGGTGACACAGATGAAAATACTAAAATAATATGACAACAAAAAACAGGACTGTTGAGCAATCGGAGAAGTTCCCCTGCTGAAAGGGAACTACAATCCCTATAGACCAGATTGTAAAATATCCCACATTTAGGAAGGAATTTAGCTTACATAGGCTTGGAAATGATGTGGGGTGGGGTAAAAATGAATTTGACATAGCCAGGTCTTTATATCTTTTTGTTGTTGTTGTTGATTTCTTTT
This sequence comes from Vipera berus, assembly GCF_964194415.1. Classification (NCBI taxonomy): domain Eukaryota; kingdom Metazoa; phylum Chordata; class Lepidosauria; order Squamata; family Viperidae; genus Vipera; species Vipera berus. The sequence goes on along the minus strand of NC_138203.1, from coordinate 94,116,319 downwards.
TGCTTGTAATTTTATACTGTTTTTCTAAGGCACTCTAAGCAAATATGGTGAAACAAAATAAACGCATGTATGTCATGTCTCTTTTAAGAGACAGGAAGAATATGCTTGTTTCTGTACAATCCGTTTAATCACCAGCCATGGAGAATTTGTGGTGGCAATGAAGTTGGGTGGTTCTGCCTGCCTGCATCATTTTACCTTGCAGACTTCTTTCTCAGGAACTCCCCTTAAGAGTGCGAAGAATTCCAGATGCTCTCGCCCAGTCAGCAACTCCTGAATGGCATCAAACTGAGGACAGTAGCCCATGTTCTGATGGACTTCTTCGATGTTAGACAAAATACTGTGAATAAATGAGACAGCTTCTGAAAGACTTGCCAGTTTTGCTCCGGCTGTCTTGACAGAATTCTCAGACTTGAACATCTAAGGCAGAGGTAGAGCTATGTGCTAAGTTATAATTGTGAATGGCTGAATAGATAAAGCCACAGGTAGTGACCATTAGCAGTGATGGTGATGAAACAGTCATTCGGTCACCAATCCTCACATTTATGACCTTCCTCTATAGCAAAGCAAAGCTGAAATAAGATCATGAATACAGGTAGTCCTCCAGTTACGAATGTAATGGAGCCTGTCCTTGCGGGGGGAAAAAAAGATCTCGCAAAGTTGGAAGGTCTGATTGAACTTTATTTTTTTAGTCCCACAAACTTCTTTTGTTACCCTGCATGCCATGGCGGAGATACATGACGGAGCTGGAAAGCAGGTTTATTTAGGAGCTCCACTTGCAATTTAGTGAAGGAATGCTTTTGGGAAGCGAGGGGAGCAGGGTGATGACGCGCCAAGCTCTTCAGCTCCAGGGCAGCGCAATTTGTGAAATCTGAGCGGGTTCAGCACTCCAGCAAGTAGTGGAGCAGGGCCGTGCCCGCTGGTGAGAGAGGCTGGGGCTCACTCTGGGAGGGGAGAGGTCGGCCCAGCACTTCTCTGCCTGGCTGTGCAAGGGCTCTGGCACCCAGGTCTGAGCAGGAGGCGAGCATGGTCAGTTCGGGACTCTCAGACATGGCACCAAAGTAGCATGTGGCAGCGTCTCTGCGGTCGTTCCTAAGTGCGAACGACTGTTTTAACGTTGCAACACATATAACTGGGATCCGTTCATAACTACTTTTGGACAGGGATGTCATAACTTTGAACATTCGCTGAGGAAACGTTTGTAACTCGAGGACTACCTGTACAGCTGCAATCTCAGTTAATGACTGCTTCACTTAACGACCAGGTTTCTGTTCCCCACTGTGGTCACTAAAGGAGTTCTACCTATAAATTTTCTTCATACCTGTTTCCCTTCAGAAAAGCATCTCCTCCTGTAACGTCTGTGTCTCCAGTCAACATCTTGAAAGTGGAAGATTTCCCTGCGCCATTCACGCCCAGGAGACCAAAGCACTGTAACCATTAAGAGTTACAACATCAGCACAATACGTCCCATCTTTCCCTACAGATGTTTTACATAGTTTCTGACATTAATGCTGGGATCTGGGAACCATTTAATTTGTTCAGAAGTTCAGAAAGAATCCAGGCATTGTGAGTGTCCCTCTGTAGTACAGTAGTCAAGAGACTTGGATTTTATATCTAAATTTCTTGGATAAAATCCACAAATTTATAAGGGGCTCTTAGGCCAGCAGCGCCTACTCTATAAAACATGGGGATAATTTTAAATGCTCTTGCAACAGTTCTTATGAGGATTGCAAGAAACTATATACAGAATGCTATGAAAATATTTTTAAAAATATAGCTTTAAAGTTTAGGGAAAACATGCACCAATTTATGTGCAGAAAATCAAAGCAAAAAAATATGGTGAAGGAGTCACTCCACATCACTACCATGATGTAGCCGTGTGCTTAAGCCTTTCCATTACTACAGGGCTCCATGTAAATGTTTCACCAACTGCTTTATATTATTAAATCCTTGAGTAACGTTACATTAAATTTACAATACTTGAGAACTTTACCTCTCCAGGAGGGATTCCAACACAGATTCTATCCACAGCAGGCTTCCGTTTCATTCTGTACATCTGGAATTGGTAACAGAAATTGGTTTGCAGATGACAACAATTCAGCTTTACAAATTGTACCCCTCTGCCCAAATTTTCTTTCCAGGCAAAGTTTTCCTGATTTTTATCTTCCTTTCTGTTGTTTATTTCCATTTCCATCAACTACAAGCCTCTTCAGGAAAACCACGCAGAAGTTAACCCGTCAGCAACTCTGTTCTGCTTTTTTTATATCCAGTGAAACCCTGAAAGGGTAGCATCAATTTGTACATTTAATGACCTATAGTTACTCCCTCATGGGAGAAATTTTCTTCAGCAGCAAGACTGGGTGAAAAATCAACGGTCAGGGACAGTAGGCTTCAGAATCAAGTCTTTGATACGGTGCATAAATGTTCAAAGAGAAAAATGCCGTTTTCTCACACGTACAGCTTAATTTGTTTGTTTCTCTCACCTTGGTTAATTCTTTGATTTCTAAGATGTCGCTCTGCCCACCACCACCAATGATCCTCTGCCTTTCTCTAATCACGTCCTCATCCTCTTCATTTACAGGTGGAAGCTTTGCACTGATAGGCCTTAGGGAAACAGAGTGAAAAAGGAATATATTACGTTAAAATTTACTTCAGCACTGACACTGCTACTTAACAGATACGCTACTGGACACCATAGCGTATGTGGAACATTTCCAAATTTACAGAAAGTTAAAACTCACACTTCGCTAAAGGCACGTCCCACCTTAACATTTTAAAATGAACTCCCAAGATGCTTTAAATTAGGGGGCCCCAACCCCGGGGATGTGGACTGACACCGGGGTGCGGCATGTCAGAAGCTGGGATGCACAAACAACCGAAGGCCCATCCCTGGGATACAGGCAGCATGCAAAACCACGCCCGCTCTGGCCTGTGGAAAAAACTCTCTCCGTAGAACAGGTCTCTGATGCCCAAATGGTTGGGGGCCACTGCTTTAAAGCTAAGGGTGGGAAACAACAGAGAAAAACATCTATGGCACGCTGTAAAGCAGAATGCTTCCCGATTCCGATTTGCTTGTTGACAAATGTAGGCTTGCTTCCATGAATTTTATGAAATAACTGACTGATTAGGGTGCAGAATTGCATTGGATAATTGAAGTATTTGAAATTGAAAAGTTGATTTTGGTATGTTACCAGAAGAAGAATAGACTGAGCAGGAAATATGGACAAAACCCCATCCACCTGCAGCCCTTGCCTGCCAGCCTGCTTGCCTGGGACTCCCACCTCTTCCCGTATTGCAGTCACAGGAGATCCTCGCTTCAGACCTGGATTACAATGGCATCCAGGGCTGCCAGGATTGCTGTCGCTAAGCAATGCGGTCACATGACGTTGGACTTTACAACCATATTGCTTAGTGACAAAAAATTCTGGCCTCAATTGTTATTGTAACTGACAACATATGGGGTAGGGGAGAGACCAAACAAAAAGAAGAAGAAATACAAAGTTCCAGGAGTATTACTGAGTGAAACCAGATCTATGGTAAATTCTAAAATAAATGTGAGTTATTGGTATAAAAAATGAAAATAAATATTTTTGATCTTAATGCTGATCCCCCATTTCTCCTCTTCTGACCCTTTCGGAGGGGACCTTTATTTTGTTGTTCTTCTGTAATGTAAACGAGCATTAAGATAGGCCTCAGGTTACGACAACAATTGAGGCCAGAATTTCTCTCACTAAGCAAGATGGTTGCAAAGTGCAACATCATGTGACTGCATTGCTTAGTGACAGGAATCCCGGCAGTCCTGGATGCAATTATAATCTAAGGAGCACAGGCGTCTTTAAGCGAGGATCTCCTGTGACTGCAGTATGGGAAGAGGTGGGAGTCCCAGGCTGGCAGGCAAAGGTTGCAGGTAGATGAGCATCACAGAGCACGGGGGTGGGCAAAAAAAAAAAAAAGCAGCAACGTGTGACTTCCTGCGGGCTTCTCCATTTGATTTGCTTTTGTAGGAAGCCAGCAAGAAAGGTTGCAAATGGCAATCATGTGACTGTGGAACACTGTAATTATTGTAATTACGAGCCAGTTGCAAAGTCAGATGCTCCCCTCTATAGGTTTGCCATTATAATTTTTATAATTCCTGACACTTGGCTGCATGAGCTGGAAATGAACAAGAGTTGAACCTTCACCTATCCCAAATACCTGGAGGAAGCTAGGTTGTCCATTCTTGATTTAGGTCCTCATGCCTCAGCCTAACCCTAAAGCAGACATGTCAAACTCGCGACATCACCTGACGTCGCACAACGTATCGGGACGTTTTTGCCATGGTCGGCAATGGGGTGGGCACGGCTTCTGCACGATGCGTCTGGCCCGTGGGCTGGCAGTTTGACAGCCCTGCCCTAAAGTATCCATGCACCCTTCCTATGCAAGGAACCAATGGCCACAGAGGATTTCTTACCTAGACTTGATAAAGAACCTGTACTGGATCAACACCGTGATGAGAAAGAACACCGCTCCTTCTATAGCCATGGCAAAAAGGTTCCTCCCAACTAGGTTCCAGGAGAGAGGGGAGACAAAGCGATTCTCGCCTGTTCAGAGAAAGCAGATAAATTGGTTCAGCCTTCAGGAAGATCCTCGAGGAGCCACTGTTGTCTATCTTTACCTTTACACGGATGTTTAAAATGCAGTGCACCAAAAGAAGTGACAAACTAGTATTGATGGGGATGGAAAAGGAATGATCCTGTTCCTCTTTTCATGGCTAAAAAAAACTAAGATACGCACTACAAAACAGACACTGTAGGAGGAGAAGTCTGCTTGCCTATGGTAGCCAAATGTCAGATAGAGCCCAACAGCACCTTTTCAGACTAAAAAAAAAAGATGTCAGGCTGTCTTGGAATGACTCAACAAATGCAACAGCTTTTTAATCTATTAAAATGGTCAATTGATAAAGGAGTTGTAATCTATTTCACTCAGGAGGAAAGCCATGACAAATCTAGACAGCACACTAAAAAGCAGAGACATCACCCTGTCAACAAAAGTGCGCATAGTCAAGGCTATGGTCTTCCCAGTTGAAATGTATGGCAGTGAAAGTTGGACCATAAAAAAGGCTGAGCACCAAAGAATTGAGGCCTTTGAACTATGGTGCTGGAGAAGACTCCTGCGAGTCCCTTGGACTGCAAGGCGATCAAACCGGTCAGTCCTAGAGGAGATCAACCCTGACTCTCTCTTTAGAAGGCCAGATCCTGAAGCTAAAACTCAAATACTTTGGCCACCTAATGAGAAGGAAGGACTCACTGGAGAAGAGCCTAATGCTGGGAAAGATTGAGGGCAATAGAAGAATGGGATGACAGAGAATGAGGTGGCTGGATGGAGTCACTGAAGCAGTAGGCGTGAGCCTAAATGGACTCCAGAAGATGGTAGAGGACAGGAAGGCCTGGAGGAACGTTGTCCATGGGGCCGCAATGGGTCGGACACAACTTCGCAACTAACAACAACAACAATCTATTTCACACGTAACCCATATCTATCTAATCACCCCACCTTATTTTCTCTTTTGTTGTTCCCTTCTCCCCAAACCTCATCAGTTTAGCTACCCCAGACCTCTAATGAACTGAGCTGTAGTTCACGAAAGCCTCTTGACTTTTTTTTTTTTTGATAAAACATGCTACTGTAGCCTAAAAGGATACTACCAGATCTTCCCTTCTGTTTGGGGGCTTAAAAAAAATAATAGGAAAAACAGAATGTGTCACACTCCTGGCCCAGGCTGTGAAATCCTACACTGTGAACAACATCTTACTTACCAAACCTTTCAAGGGCATCTGCCATTGCTTGGTTTTTCACCATGTCAATTAGGCCACGGCCCAAGCAGAAGTGTGGAAAGATGAGGAACACAGATTTCAGGATGTCATTGATGCTGCTGAAGTTCTAAAGAAGACAGAAGCCAAGGCGATCAGCAGCTTGAACGTTGACAAACAGGACAGATGTCAAGGGCAGCAGATCTACAACTCACCAAGCATTGAAAGCACTGAGCAGTCATTGCTTTGATAAGACTTGATTTGAACCATGTCCCCTTGGCTTTGGTTTAAAATATAAAATGTTTAGGGCAAAAGGATAAATCTGCACCCTCCTCTGTTTTTTCCCCCCTAAATCAATCAATCAATCAATCATCTGCATAAAAAGGAATAAGGTGATGTTCCTCTTTGCTTTTCAAAATTAAAAAGGACAGTCTGGGCTAGGATTGGCAAATCTAACAACAGAGCTAGGATCCATTTGCTTTGATTCTACTATTTCAGTGGTGAACAAACATAATTCCAGGCTCACAGTTTAAATGTAAGCTCCATTTTAATTTCACAACTTATGCTCACTCACTCCGAATTACAGATTTTAGGCAGTGGTCTATAAGATGCTTTTACCGGTAGAGTGGATAATCCAACTCGTCCCTGAAACTCCCTAAACACTTAAGAATTAAGAATAGCAATAGCAACAGCACTTAGACTTATATACCGCTTCACAATGCTTTACAGCCCTCTCTGAGCAGTTTTACAGAGTCAGCCTATTGCCCCCAATAATCCGGGTCCTCATCTTACCAACCTCGGAAGGATGGAAGACTGAGTTGACCTTGAGCTTGAGCCAGTGAGAATCGAACTGCCAAACTGCAGGCAGCCGGCAGGCAGCAGAAGTAGCCTGCAATACTGATTCTAACCACTGCGCCACCATGGCTCATATAACTAGAAGAACAACTATTGATACCAATTTCTTCCCTCATTTTTCTGTTGGAAAAGACTTCTATTGAACTGACTGGCTAGATTTCTCCTGTTTATGAATTAGTATTCAAGCAATGTTTTCATCTTCTAATGTCCATCTCAATTGTGCGTTTCTACCTTTCTCCAATAGTACAAAGGTGCGTACCTCCCATTGCATTCGTAAATTCAGAGTCTTCCCTTTCAATTGCACATTTAGAAAATATTGTGCAATTGGAAGAAGTCCTAAATGTAGTAACACAAATATGTCTTGCTTTCCACATGCGTTTGACACCAACCCACTATAGAATCAATTCTGCAGAAAAACCAAATGCCACTGTTGGTTTACTCAGTGGGAACTCACACTGCTGGTGAATAGCTCAAGGACGAAAGTGATTACACTCGCATTGATGCCAATGAAGAGGTTTACGCTGGTCAGCACCACATATGCCGTGCTAGGAATCTTGAATATAAAAGATGCTGGGTACATGAGAGGCGTTATGGACCACCTGGCAAAGAACACAAGACGGGCATTAAGGTCTCTCCATGCATTATATTGAGTGGTTGCCCACACCTGAACCAAAAGAGTCTTCCTTACCCATAGAGCAAAAGTAGAAGTGCCAACACTGGGAGGTTGGTTGAGGATACGTAGGATTTCTGCTGGAAGCAGATGAAGATGATAACGACCAAAGTCGCCGGAATAATGTAGTTGCACTGTAAGTTTCAAAGAAAAGAAAGAGAGAAAAAATCAGAAGAGCTCCAGATTAAAAGATGCAAATGAATATCACATTTAAGTTATGTAGAAGATGGCCATGGCAATCCTTTTAAGAATTGGATCTTCTCAAGCTAACTACAACGAGACAAAAGTGATACAAATTGACCACAGCATAAGAGGAACCACAGAAAAGGAGAAAGGATGTCTGATAAACTTCATCACTCGAAGTTTTTAAGGAGAGACTGGACAGCCACTTGTCTGAAATGGTACAGGGTCTCCTGCTTGAGCAGGGGGCTGGACTAGAAGACCTCCAAGGTCCCTTCCAGCTCTATTCTGATTCTGATGATCCAAAGCGTTTGGCTTGCATTTTTGCAATTCCTTTTTCTTTTCTTTTGATTGGATCGAACCCCAATCTCCACAAAGTCTTCTTGCTGCTTTTGATGCAGTCTGTGTCAGCTTTCAGATCCAAAGCATTCTAATTGCTATCTCCACCGCTGTTACATCAAGTCTGAACACTGTTACACACGCAGGGCTGGGACTTGGCTGAAATTGTAATTAAACTGAAACTCATCGGCGTTACTAAATAATCAGTACGGTGGCAGCACTATCTTCTTTATGGTTATTGCAATCTACCCTTGGAAATACAGTGTAGATTCCAGCTCCTAATATTTAGAGAATGTGTATCCCTAGACCAGGGATAGGCAATGCTGACTCAGGAATTCTGGGAGTTGAAGTCCATGAGTCATAAAAGAGCCGAGGTTGCCTACCCCTGCCCTAGACCAACATCTACTATTTCTGCTCAGGTTCTATATTTAACAAGCCAGGATATAATACAGGATCAATGTTCTGCAGGGCAACTGCATTGTTTCAGATTATGATCAAAAGGAACAGAAAGTAAAAATGTCAAACAGATGCAGCCTTACCATATCCCATACAAAATTGGCCGCCCAGTAGATAACTGGTTTCACACCGCATATGAACTGGAGATGCTTGGCTTTGCTGACACGCTCCTGGATTAAGAAAACTACAAAGCTAGCTGGAACAAAGGACATGGCGAAGATGACACAAATGGAGACCAAAACATCCACTGAAGTAGTCATCCTAGTAAAGAGAAAGAGGAAAAGGGGACAACTTGATTTTTGACTCATTCAGCCGGATTCTTAATTAAATATATCTTCAGAAAGAGGATAACTGTAATTGAAATCTCGGTTTATAGTTTTGGAACTACATGAAGAGAGACTTCAGACTTAATGTTCCTTTGACAACGAGAGATAGATTGCGTCTCCCCTCTCTGTTCCTTTCCCTTCCACCCTTCATTCTATCATTTCAGGACGTACAAGGCAACTTCGGAGATCTGCTGCTTGGTGAGGTTCAGTGGGTGATTGTAGATTGTGATGCCATAGTTGCTTGGATTCTCTCCGTCTTGTAGGTTGGCGCGGAGAATGGCATTGTTGATCACGTTGAGAAAAGCACTGACGGCATGCCAGCCTTTGTTGTTAAACCACACCTGAAAAGGAAATATCTGGTTTTAACTGAGAGAACGTTAGTCTTTTGATCGGAGATCTCAGATTTGAGGATCAGATCGTAGGCTCCCATTGGCTTTCTTTGTGCACTTCAGTGTGACAGTTGTTTGCATGTAAGAGAGATTGAGATACCTGCAGTTATATGCTGCGGGGAATTCATTTTAATTAGTATTTACAATATACTAATTATTTTTTGGTCTTGGACATGCCTTTTCTTGGTTCCTTGGATATAAAAATATCTAAATGTCTATTGATATGAAAAAATGCCATGCATGGACATTTCTGGCAGGAAATATAATTTGGGGGATTGGTTTCAGATACAGCTTGCAATTCTAGGTTAACAAGGAGGGGAAGCTGGGCAATGCAGTTGGCCCATGCTTATAATCCATATGTTTTGTATATGTTGTTTCTAAATTTTGGTGGAAGACCTCTCCTAAATTCAGGATTCTCTTAGATATTTATAACCACCTGGACCTGATGAGGCCAGCAGAATTATTTGTGTGTCCTAGAGAGTTGCTCTTTATTACTTAGTATGAATCACATTTCTGGCTTGTCTTTTCCCAGTCAAGAATCATATCCAGGTCAATCACTCCTGCAGGAACATACAAGTAGTCTTCACTTAACAATGCTAACTGGGACCAGCAACTCTGTTGTTAAGTTACATGATCATAAAGCACAACGTCACATGACTACACTGACTTATAATGGCAGTAGCAGTAGTCCCAGTTGTTAGGCAATCACACAGTGGCAGTGTCCCTAAGTCACAATCCTCATTTGTGACCTGCTGGTTTTCCCCCTTGACTTTTTTTGTCAGAAGTCAGCAGTGAGGATCATAAATGGTGATCACATGACATGGAATACTGCAACATGCCAAGAGCCCGAATCGCAGTGCCATGGCCGCAGGGATGCTGCAGTGGCCGCAACCATGAAACCACGAGGAACAGTTGTAAGTCCACTCAGTCAGTGCTGAACAAGTAGTCACTGAATGAGGAATACCTGTAAGTGGCTTTTTGGAAATAAAATCTTACATCACAAAAGTAAGCCAAGTGGATATCACAGTGAAGTATGCTTTTAATTTTAATTCCAGAAAAAAACAATCTAAATTTGGGGAAACACTATGTGGTGGTTCAAGAGGTCTAAGCCATAACACTCCTGAGATCAGCCAAGTAGAATTAGTACCTTAATATTATCACTTGTGTCCAGGCCTTTCATGAAGTTCCCGAAGCTGTTTAGAAACCGTTCAGCAGCACCCCCCTAAAAATAAAAATGAAATTTTAAAAAATCCAATTAAAAAAGTAAATTCCACAGACCTCCAGGTAATGTACTACTTTGTAATCACATCAGGGAAGATGCTTGTCTATGTGCTTATATTCTGCTGTATCCCCAAAGGTATGCTGGATATGTGAATTCAAAAAGGAGCAGAAATTCCTGGAGGAACTTTTTCCTCTAACAGCGAAATTTCTTTGCTTATTTACCTTGGTAATTTCCAAGATTTTCTTCATTTGATTGATGGCATCATTGACCTCTTCGTTTCGAGGAAGCACAATAGACCCACTGGCTCCCAACGAAAAGCCACCATATCTATGAACAGATGAAAGAAGCTGTTACAGAAGTCTATTTTTGTAAACGTTTCCTACACAATGGCTTTGTATTTTGGTCAAGATTTATCGCTTTCTAAAGCCTTGCATTGAGCAAAATCATAAAAAAATATGCTGAAACCTTCAGCAAAGGTACACGGCATTCTTTAAATGTAACACAGAATGGGAACCCTGATTATAGATAAATAAGGAGATAGATCTCCCTCACACATGAACAAAAAGGAGAGCAGCCACATAGATATTTCTCACTCTTCTCCTTCATCAAAGTGAGATCCATATAGAACAAATGGTGAGCTATGAAATTACATTTGGGTCTTATTCAATCATTAGGCTCACTCTCTCCAATCTGGAATGTCCAATCTAGCAAATTTCAGAATAGCTGGATATAGTATTATATTTATAGATTATAAATTTTTTTTAACTAATTCACACTTTTTTTCATTTTCTACTCTCCACTTTGCCTTCTTACTCTCAACTTCCAACAATGTCTCTTACCCATCTATATATAATCAATGGTTTTCACATACACACAAAATAAACTAAATGATAATGCAACAGGTTTTGGGCTTAGCACATTGTATGAACCCACCCATTCTTGCTTGTAAACCATGGTTTATGGCGGAGAGTTACATATGAGCCTGGACATTACAACTCATTCAGTCAGTTGTGGGTAAAATAAAGCATATGTAACTGCAGTGTGTGAACACTCATTTCATGCATTCTGGTGTATCACTATCATCTCTCGAAGAGTAGCTACATCACACTATTCGTTGAGTAAATGAATAAGGAATGGCCTAAAAATAAAGCCAAACTGGAAAAATCCATAAAAAAGTAATTGCAGATATGAGTCAAGTTCTTAAGATCAGATAACACTCACAAAAGGAGAAATATATATATATATATATATTTACCTGAACTCATTGACCCAATGCTTACTCCTCAAACTGTGGGTATAAAAAGCAAAGAAAATTTCATTATGTTAAATCTAAGTCAACCAGTTCCAACATTCATAACATAGGGAGAAACACATTTGATTAAAAAGCCTTTTCAATAGAAAGGGGACTGGGGAGCCTTTCCTTGCACATGTGTAGGGCAGGGGTAGGCAATCTTGGCTCTTTTATGACTCATGGACTTCAACTCCCAGAATTCCTGAGTCAGCTATGCTGACTCAGGCATTCTGGGAGTTGAAGTCCATAAGTCATAAACGAGCCGAGGTTGCCTACCCCTGGTGTAGGGTAACATATAATAAATCCTTTAATTGTTACTCCCTCTCACAGCGAATAGTGAGAATTGTTGCTTGAAGGTTCAGGCAGAAAAAGAGCATGTGAATTTTCAACATATTTATCATTATAGCCCTAATGTTTTTGAGATGCAAGGATTGTTAAGCTGGCTTTCATTGTATAAACAGTCTCTCATCCATAGCACCCTGGGCTACATGAAAAGGTCTGTTCAACTGAGTTTTGATCGGTGTTACTTTCTGAAACCCACTTCAGCAAAAGTGCACCAACCAATACTGTAAAACAGGTTTTGAAAAGTACCAAGATGGCTTGGAAAGAATCTAAAGGGAGGGCAGAAAATATACCAAAAAGGAAAATTCTGTGAAATCACTTCATCAGATTTTTAGAAGAGAAAATGCCAACATAGAAAGAAGTTGATCTGAGGAAACATGCTGTGTGACAGACCAATATTCCCTGCATTAAGTCTTCATTGCAGGAAAAGGGAGTCAGATCATAGCTCCTCCTTCACTACGAAGGGCTGAAGTGATTGTTAGAATAAATATTGATCTTTAAAAAAAAACATATGAATTGATCCCAACATCTTAAAGACATATAGGGGGTCAACCTGCAAGCCACATATGGTCTCACCACCAGCTGGGTTGCCTGCCATAACTGCTGCCTCTCGCCATTGCTTGGCAGCCCAATAAGCATCAAACTAACAAGATGTCATCACATTCTTGGTGTTCCTTTTCTTGATAGTAAAAGGAACACTCTGCATACAACCTATCAATCAAGCTGGTTGCTTGAATACAGGAAGCCTGCACTACTGCACTTGGGAATGAAGCTGGTCCACGTGAAGTGGAGAAATGGTTTATAAGATATTTAAGTAATTTAATTTAATTTAATAATTTGATTTCTATACCGCCCTTCTCCCGAAGGACTCAGGGCGGTGAACAGGGCAATACACAATAAAAATTGAATACAAAAATTAAAAAGCCATTAAACATCATGCCCATAAAATCAATACATATTAAAACTAGTTTTAAAAACCCAACCCCATCCCGTCAGACCAGGCCAGCTTGTTCAAAAAAGAATGTTTTGAGATCGCGCCGGAAGGAGCGAAGGTCAGGGGCCATCCGGAGCTCGACCGGTAGGCGGTTCCAAAGGTCTGGCGCGCCCACAGAGAACGCTATCCATGTGTCTGTCCACTTGGCAGCCACTAAGCCACTGAGGTCAAAATGCATTAATTCTACCCTTCTGCATAACTGCCAGGCTCCAAACTAAACCAAAGTTCATTTAAAAAGCAATCACAAGCATTTGGACAAGACATCAGCTTTGCTACGTTCCTAAGAATGGTATCACCGTGTAAACAGCAGCTTGACGGTCATTGTATTAGTTGCTATCAAGTAAGAAGAGCAGCAACAATAAGCAAGACGAAGCACCTTTTTCCAATGATCTGTGCATAGGTCTTCACCAAATAATCAGAAATGTTGCGCCCCGTCAGGTTCTGCAGAATATCGGTGGTCTTCTGGGTTCTCTGTAGACAGGGCAGGAGGAGAAAAAAACGGAACACTGAAGAAGCCAGGATTGTGATTGGTCCTGAACTACCACAATTGTCATTTACTATAGAAATCAGCAATCTGAGCCCCCTATGAATATTCCCATCCACACCAGAGGCCAGGAAACCTCTGAAATATATTAAAAGTTAGCTATTAAAGGTTTCCAAGTTTCTCTTTTTCCTCTCCATTCTAATATGTTATACTCTGATGATATCAAAGTAGCAGACCGGGTAGCTATGGATGCACCTCATTTTGCCCAAGTGACATTTCTACTAGATAAAGTTGACTCTGTCTCTAATGCCCTTCATGGCTGGAGAGCTGAGTATTTATGAGGCCTCCTTTCTCCAATTGTCCATTTGGTAAGATCTGGCATAATTGGCTGCCTTCAGGCCTTATTGCTTTTTTAGTAGTCATTTTATTTTTTAAAAAAAAATACAGTTGCAACAATAGAAATGAATGCAAACTAAAAAAAAAGGAAAGGAAAAAAATTGAATGTGCGGGGGGAAAAATTAGAAAAGAAAATGTATAAAGAAATATCTTCCCCCTTCATCACAACAAGTGCAAATTTAGTAATTTATCATACCACATAAAGTACAACAAATGATTGCTTGTTTCCACAACTCATCTCTTAGCCATAAACAAAGCCTTAAAGTCTCATCATTCTGTTCCGATAAGCAAAAGTCTATCAAGGGTTACCAGAGATAACAACATGTCTATTTTAAACCTGACTAAATAAACCAACTTTACATCCCTTCCTTTTATTTTTTAACACTCTTCAACTTTATCTCTTCAAACAATGTCCCAAAACTTGATTTCTTTTCATTGTTCCTTCCCCCCCCCCCTTTCTCACAAAATTCTCCAAACCTTTAACAGGCCTATTGTTTGTAACTCCAATACAGAAAAATTAACCAGGTCAGTCTTTTGGTTTGTAATCTGTATATCCCTTTTAATTACTACTTAATTTAATTCTGCTTGTTTCTTTTGTATGTCAAGACTAGCATCTTTTTCCATAAAATTCTTGTAGCTTGTCACCTTTACATTCCCATTCAGATCAGTACTCTTCCTTGCAAGGTAAAACTTGTTTCTCTTTCACAACCTTTTTTAAATCACAATCTATTTATAGATGCGGATATTCTTACAATTAATTGCTGGGTTCGTTGTTTAAAAATATTCTTCAGTATTTAGACAAAACCTGTGTCTTCATCTCCCAGAGGTCTAAACCTGCCAGAGACCAGTGTCCTATGGTCTCCTCACCTAGGAGCAACTGTCTAATGCACTTGTGGATAAGCTCAAGTCCTCTTCTGGTTTGGAAAGCAACTATGAAGAGCTGGCCTACTCACCAGCGCTTTGACCATTTCTTTCTCAGAGGTCTCAAGACCCTATTGTTGAAACAATGCTTTTTGATAAGATTTCAGAAACAAGAGTTGTCTTTGGTTGTCTCTTCTCCTCTGGAACAGTGTTGTCCCTGAAAATCACATGACCCAGAGCCTACTTTTAAGCAAGCTCCAAAGATCTGACTGTTCCAAAAGACCTTCACAGGGTGATTTGTGACTCTCTTTGCTGAGACTGATATCTTCATTTGAAACTATAATTTCCCTTTTTTTGGAAAAAAAAAATGTGTTCATTATACAATTGTGTGCCACCTCAAATGGCCATAGCAGCTTCTAAATTGATTACATCAATGAAATAATTCACAGTTATCTACAATCGATCCACCTACTTCTCTACCTCCTAGCAGGATGTTTTAGCTGCCAGGCATTCGGATTGGAAGAAAGTTTAGCCCAAGTGTTAACCACATACCTGGAGAGGAGGTAGACCACCAGCCCCAGCAGGGCACACTGGAAGCATTTTCTTGATATTGTTGTTGCTACATATGCACGATGGGGAAGGATTCTCCATTGTCCAGTTGCCTTTCTGGAAGATTTCTATGACATTCTGAGGCACCGGAACTTGGCTCCACTCTTCTTCTCCCACAGAACAAGGAGCTTCTCTGTAAAACAAAACAAAACAGAAATCTTACACTAGCCATCCAGATGGCAGGACTAAGGAGCCCCATTTCCCATCAGATTTCCTATCAGATATATATATATATTCTGTAGTTGCATTCTGCATTTCTCCCAGAATTACCGAATACACAACATAGTCATACTAGGAATTGCCAAGAGATCTACGATGTATTTCAAGTGTTCTCCAGTTCTTAACTAGCTTTCTTCAGTTTACAAAGTGTTTTCACTAATATTCCACTTACGCAATGGAATATCCTTCCATGCAACGGGTCCCGAAACCAGGTTTGTTGAGAAGAGCGTTCAGAAGCTTTTGAGTAGTGGCGTCTTGTGGGGCATCATTGCTGTGGATGCATCAAAAGGAAACCATCAAGGCTTAAAATTAATTCAAAGGCAGAGCAAACAGAAACAGAGGAATAGGAACAATTCAGTAAGGTGAAGCTATTTGTTTCAAACAAGATTAATGTTCCTTCACATTAATTCACATTAATTCCATAGCCCTTCCATGTTTATTTCTATCTCCACTCAGAATTCTAGTAAGATTTCCCAGAAGTATATGATATGATGCACTTATAACCTGGTATTACCGTAAATTGGTTTTGTAATATTTATCTCATCTGACTTCATCTGTGAGTTTGAGCCTGCACACCCTAACATACTAGGTTATATCAGATTTCTTGAACTATGGCTTAATATTTACCTGATAAATGTGTACTGCTGATCATACATCCAAGGGTGCAATTCGAGGGTGGGATATTTTCCAAAGGGAGGAACAATCAGACTGAACAGAAGAGCAATGCAAACAAAGATGGCAGGGAGAACAATCTGAAACGAGGCAGAGAGGAGACAAGAGAACAGGCTCACAAATCTTTTCAAGAGTAACAAAGAAGCTTTCCACAACATGCTAAAACCTCAGTTCCTATCATTTCCAATATTTAATCAGCAATGTCAAAGTGAACTGCAAATTCTTTTGTCATACCGCCTTTCAACAGCAAAGGAAGTGAATCATCCAGAAAAAAACGCAAATAATTGCACTTTTTTTTGAAGGGGGGGAAATCTTTCCAAAGAACATGGCCTTTCCCCCACCACATTTCAAACTTCATCCCACATTAAAACTCTAAAAACTTTGATGTGATTAATTCAGCGGGAACCCCCCCCCCAGAAAAGCATTATTCATCCTGCAAATTAGCATTCTTGTCAATATAGAGTTTAATAGATATTGATGCTGGGTGGGGAACAAGAATCTGATTTTAACCCCTCACGTGTAAACCACCAGCATTCACACTGAGAAAAACTAAGCTTCCAGAGAGTAGTGATCAGTAGTAATTGATTTACTAAGCGGAAAAGGAACTAGTTTTTGAAATTCCTATACTGGTAGTCCTCAACTTATGACCATTCAAGGACCATTCAAAGTTATAATAGTACCAAAAAAAAAAGCTTACAGTTACAACTGTTGCAGTGTCCCCCCCAGTCATATGATAGGCAATTGGGCCCTTCCCAGCTGGCTTCTAACAAGCCAAGTCAATGGGGAAGCCAAATTTGCTTAATGGCCCCATAATTCATTGGACATCTGCAGCCATTTGCTTAACAACCAGGGCAAAAAAGATTGTGAAAATGGGCATGACTTAGCAATGGAAGTTCTAGTCCCAATCGTGGTTGTAAGTTAAGGACTACCTGTAGAATTGAACAGAGAGAATCCAACTCACCTGGGCAAAAATGCCCTTTCTGCTGCGCTTGGCAATAAGTAGCCGCTTCCAAAGTAGAGCTACAAACTGTTGCTGGGTCAGCTTCCAGCCCTTCATCTGACTGGATCCTTTGCCATCCATGCCACTCAGAAGGTCAGTTTCCCGAGATTCTGCAGGCGAAGAGTTGGGAGTTAATAAAGCTTTCATCTATTTCCCTAAGCTAAAGAACTTCTAGGCAAGACACTTTTTTACATTAGCATTGCTTAAAGCCTTGAAACCTTTCCTCTCTTGCTTAGCATAGGAGGATTGTATGGCTCACTAGATGTAGCTGCATTACAACCACCACCACCCCAAGAGCCCCAGCCACCATGGTCCATGTTTAAAGAGGCTACGAGATGCAGTTGTTAGAGATGGTAGATTTTCCAGCTCTGCAGCAGGTAAATTTTCTCTTCAAATGTAGATAACCTTTATTGTCATTTTCTTTACTGTGGGCACATTGGCGCGCATTAAAAATTAAATTTAGTGGCTTGCTCTCAAAAGTGCACACATACATAACACACATTCAAATATGCTATAATACAACATATGTATATAAACTTTCGCCCTTACATATAAGTAACATATAAATATTAATCACTTGAACACATAACGGAAAGAGGAAGCTTGAGAGTTCACAAGGTTAACACTGTATGGAACAAAGCTGTGACTGAATCTGGATGTTCGGCTTCGGATACCACGGAGCCTCCTCCCAGAAGGTAACAAGGAAAATGGGTCGTGAAGAGGATGTGTAGTGTCCCAGGCAATCTTGTGGGCCCTGTTCAAACAACGCTTAGGTGCTATGTCCTGGATGGAAGGGAGGGAACCACCAAGGATCTTTTCGGCCATCCTCATCACTCTCTGCGCTGCCTTCCTGACTGAAGCAGTGATGCTTCTAAACCAGACTGTGATGCTGTATGACAGGATGCTCTCGATCGTCCCTCTGTAGAAAGTGGTCAGAACAGGGGAAGGAAGATGTGCTTTTCTCTTGCGATGCAGAAAATGAAGGCGCTGCTTTGCCTTTATCTTTAATTGATTCAGATGTTGTCTTTCTTTATTGCAAAGACTTTTTCAAGGTTTTAACAGACCTCTTTGGTAAAGGCTATGGGAAATCATTGCCCAGGTCATTGGCTTGCTTTGTCTTTTGTATTTTCTCTTTGATTTTCAAATCTTTAACCACATCTTTTGTGTATTCAATAAAAAGTCTTTATCAGGGTCATTTTCTTAACTTTTCTCTATTTTGTAATCCACAGTTTTGTATTTCCAGTTTGAATGTCTTGTCTATTTGGTAATTTACACTTTTTAAAATCTAATATTTCTGATTCCATCAAGCAAAATTTGTTTCAGACCTGTCATTCCTTCATTCACATCATTTATCTATCAATCTTTCAATCACATAGAAGCATTGTTACCAATAACATAATATTGTGGTTACTGATTTCTGGCCCCATTCTTCAAAGATAACCTTTAATATTTTAAACGTTGTATTATTTTGTGCCATTTTGTAAAATCCAATCTGAAAGGAAAGGACTTTTTTTTTTGGTCTTCTGCCTGAACTTTAGTCCCCTCAAGTGTCCAATTTAAATCATAAGGTCTCTTAACTCTGTTATGACTTGCTGTTGTCAAAACAATTTCTAGGGTGAATTCCAAAATCTTATAGTAAAAGTTTCAATATTCCAAATTTGAAATAGCCTTAATTTTTTTTTGATAACTTTATCAGTTGTTTAGCTTTTTCTCTGTGATGTTGCATTTTGCACCAAAAACATTTCAGGAAATCTTTTGCATGTCTCCTTATATATGCTGTCTCAAAATCATACCATGGTTCTTAAGTCGACACATAGAGTCCCAATTAAAAGTATAGTTTGATTTCTTTGCTCAAAGAAAAGTTCCCAGATGATCAAAATTTGGATTCTCAGATTGAGTGAAAAGATCATCCATTCTGTTTTCTCCTTGTTATGACAAATAGGTCAAAGATGCTCATGTATTAATATTCCTAGAGTTCTAGAAAGCTTTTGAAAATCTGGATTTAGTACAGCTTTGGGTTATTTGTCTAGCACTGGTGGTTTGTTTGCTTTTGCTGTTTCTAAGATAATTTCAGTCTGGATTGTCCTTCTGATTTGGTGTTTTTATCTGTTTTTATGCTTTTATCCAGTTTTGTACACCACCCAGAGTGCATAGGGGTTTAATAAATTCAAATAAACAATAAAAATGTGCCATTGTTTAATTGGTACAACCATAACTTCTTTCAGTTAATGAATGCTGCCACACTAGCAGCCTACTAATTTGCAAATAGTTTCCAATACACTTCAAAACCAATTAACATTTCCCCCCCTTTGTCCCCATAATTTACAAAGATTGAAAATGCTTTTGGGCAAGATGTTGTCCATATGTTTATGGCCTTGAGCTTGTGAAGAGTAACTTTAAGCAATTATTAATCTACCCACACCTGTCAGTAAAGGCACTGAGAATCATAATCAGTGACTATTTTGCCAATCAGTAGAAAATTGGTGCAAACCCACCTTCCACCCCCAGCAAAAAAACCACACCCTATAAATAAGCAAGACTATCCTAGCTCAGACAATTGTTGCAGTCTATGCATCTTTGATTTTTGCCCTGCCCTGCTGTTTCTCTCATGGATCAATCCAAACATTTCATTTCTGAATATGGAACATTAGACTAATCCATGCTGGCTCAGAGTTCTGTGGAAGGATATATTCAGGTGCATCGATTGGCTGAAGAGTTGCTAATGATAAAAGCGGTTGAATGGAACCTTTGGGATTCTTTTTGATGTATATATGCATCAAGAGGGGGGAAAAAGCAACATCAAAACAGCCATTATTGCATTGGATGATTTTTTTCTAAAAAAAAAAAAAGCAAACAGCTGGAAAAAATCAAATGAATACGAGGAAACTATGAATAATTAATTTATTTTATCTTTTTGTATTTACTGTCCCTTAAAAACTGGATGCTATTAAAGGGGAAGTTTAGGGACACATCATTTGAAAACCTGATGGTATGCTACTATGCTACACCATCCCTGGGATAAGAACTAAAAAAAAATATCCAGGAAGAATAAAGAGAACGTACATGGGACATTTGACAAACTTGGCCCAAAGAAGGGCAACAAAATCAAACCTTCTTCTAACATTAGCACACTTTGGGTTATCTGACTACGGAGATTCTCAATCATCCAGGTCATGGTTGTCCCAAAGGTGCTTTTCTAAAAGACATCGGAACTTTCCTGGGGGGTTTTTCCTTGAAAACGTTTCGCTTCTCATCCAAGCTTCTTCTTCAGTTCTAACTGAATGATGGAATGGAAGGATGTATATTCTTTGCAACTCCTCTCCTAACGACTGCAATGGAATCGCTGTAACTGCCATTGCTAAGCTGTATGGTTACATCACATTTCACCTCAGCTTTGTTTAGCGACAGAAATTCTGTCTCCAATTACAGTCAGTAAGGAAGGGCTACCAGTAAAATTAACGCTGGCTGAGGAATTCTGGGAGTTGAGGTCCACACGTCATAAAAGGGCCAAGTTTGAAGACCTCTGTTCTTGAGCCTTGTATTATGTACACTGGATTTTGTTGTGCGTGCATGAAATTCATCAGCATTCTTCCAAACAAGGGCATGTTGGGAGGTGATGCTCCCCTGAAGTACAACGACCCATCCAAAACCTCAAAGTCCTTATTTGAAATATGATGCACAAATCACACACAGCACAAATGAACATCAGTTTGTAGTGGATCGTCAGCTATAAGCACAACTTATTTTTTTAATCTCATGCTGTAGTACATGCAGAGAAACATGGAGGCTTTCCACTCTACCTGGATCTATGTCAGAATCATTAGGATCGAAAGCATCGTCCTCTGTGAATGGGCGAAGGCAGCTTTGTCGGTCTCCAAAGACTCGGTTTCTTCTAGCAGGTAATGTGCCATCTGAAAAGGAAAGTTTGTTGTCTATCAAAATTGAAGTCAACCTGCCAAAACTATTGCACTTGTATGTTTTTTGCTCTGTTTTCCTTTTATTTTTAAGGGTCTTATCCAGCCAAGTTTCCCAGAAAAGAAATAGAAGTCGCTTCAAAGAAGCGACACATCATATTTTTAGTAGAAAAGGCAATGGACTAGAAGCAGAGTGATGTGGATGCAGCTTTGTTTCATAACTGGGCATCTAAAGGCCAATCTCATCGACATTTGCTGAGTGATTTCATTTCACAGTTCTTTGATTCCAGGGCTTGTGAAACTTCTCAGCAGACTTTCAAGTGATACCAGCTTTTAGCACACATCAAAATACTTTAATATGGAAGCTGCAACACTTGAAAGATGCTGATAGATTAATCCAATTCACATCACGAATCACCTTATTACTGACAGATCCTTCTGAAGTCCCCATTGCTGGCATAAACCTTTCTTGCCCCATAGATTTCAAACACATTAGCTGGACATTAAGGGCTACCACATGGAAGGAGCATTTAATGTACAACAATACTGATTTTAGGACCGCAAATATTATCTTAATAATATTGTTTATTGTTATATATTTTTAAGAAATAGTTATTTTTTTTTCCTTTTACAATGTCAAGTAACTGCATTAATGTAATTCCAAGATACATTTTTTTAAAAAAGGAAAGAAATATAGAAAATACAAAAAAAAAATGAATAATAAAGTTAGGTAGCATACTTGTGAAAATGTATATAAAGAATATACCATATTGTAATCTGTTGTTATTAAGGTAAATCATAAAATCCAACCAAGTAATAAAATTGTGGTTCCTCTTCTTAAATTTCCTTAACTTTTTTCCTAATGTGCCAATTGAACAGGCTTTATTAATCCTCAACTCAGTTGTTATATTATCTAACGTTTTCCAGTGTTGCACAATTATTGCTGTTTACCTGAAGTTTCTGCATCCACACCGTTTTCATCTGCCACCTTGAGAAAAATCTGAAAGACAAAAGTGATGCCTTTAATGTATGCTGCTTTATGCTAAGCTACCTTGCAGGATCTGCCTTCAAGGCTCTATAGCAGAGGTCCCCGACCCTTTGGGCGCTGGGGACCAGTGCCATGGAGAAAGATTTTTCCGCAGACCGGAGAGGGTATGATTTTGAATACTGCCTGCATCCCGAGGATGGAGCTTTGCTTATTTGTGAGGCCTGCTTGCTGGCATGTTGTGGACCGGTGCTGGTCTACGGACCTGGGGTTGGGGACCCCTGCTCTATAGTATGCTTCTGAATAAGCTGCATCAGTCATTTCAAGTGGTGAAAGTACTGGACTAGCAGTCAGCAGGCTATGAGTTCTAGTCCCATCTTAAACATGAAAGCTAACAGAACTATTGTCACTCATTCTCAGCCTAACTCACCTCACAGGGTGGTTGTTACTGGGGAAATTGGAGGTGGGAGCATAATTTACAGCAGTGTGTTTCTCAACCTTGGCAATTTTAAGACATGTGGAGTTTGATTCCCAGAATTCCTCAGCCAGCATGTTGAAGTTGAAGTCCATACAGGCATCCAATCCAAGGTTGAGAAATACTGATTTACACCATCTTGATTTGTACAAAATAAAGTTAAGATACAAATCTAATTATAATAAATAACACCAATCCAACCTTTATTATTATTATTTATAATAAATAAATAATGCCAGTTAAAGCAAGCAGATTCCAACTTGATAAAAATCAAGAAAACTGAATGATGAAATGCCTCTCATATTAACACTTCAGCCAGGAATCAAATGCTTTACGTTTAAGCAGGATTAATGTTCTTTTTGTTTCCACAAGCTCTTTTTTTTCTGATGCTACCCTTTTAGATTTCTGTCTAAAATAAAGACTGACAATTATCGTGGCTATTTTAGAAGACTTTAAAAAAATATTTTTCATCCCAAAAAGTTTATTAACAACTTTGTTAGGAGTAAAAGTATAGCAAAACAGAAGTTTAAAGGAAATATTTTTCCCTGGTCTTTATATTAAGGGTCTTTCCCTACACTGCGTTGGTATTTTCCCCCTTAGAGTTAACAGTCCAACTCTATCCTGCTTCTATGCCTCCACTACAATTACAATCCTAACAGGTTTGCACACTTTGAAGCAGCCTTTGGACTCTGGTGAAATAAACTAGAGAAGACTACATAAACACTTGTGCAGCTTAAGCTGACTTAACCTGTTTCACTCATGAATGGAGAAGGGGTTGGAGGCAATGTCCTGATGACATAGCAGTGAAAAGGGGATGCAGGGGAAGGCTTGTGGTATGGTTTATTTATTTATTTAATTAGATTTCTATACCGCCCTATTCCCGAAGGACTCCCGAAGGTTAAGCACAAGTAAGAAAAGACCCAAAGATTTGGATCCCATGGAAGAGAAAAAAGCCCAAGATGAACTATCCTCAAGTGGCAGACTAATTCTTAGAAAAGAGATTCCTGATTTAATCCATGACATTTCCAGGTAGGGCTAGGTTACAGTTAAGGTTACAGTGACCTAGTTTTTCCTTTTCTTTTTTTTAATAGATATTTTATTAAGTTTTTCCCCTTCATGGATTACTGCCTTGTCGTGGCGAAGGGGCTTGCGTAATTCAATGAAGCTATGAGCTATGCCGTGCAGGGCCACCCAAGACGGACAGGTCATAGCAGAGAGTTCTGACAAAACGTGATCCACTGGAGAAGGAAATGGCAACCCACTCCAGTATCTTTGCCATGAAAACCCCATGGACAGTAAAGGTAAAGGTTCCCCCGCACATGCGTGCTAGTCGTTTCCAACTCTAGGGGCCGGTGCTCATCTCCGTTTCAAAGCTGAAGAGCCAGCGCTTGTCCAAGGACGTCTCTGTGGTCATGTGGCCGGCATGACTAGACGCCAAAGGCGCACGGAGCGCTGTTACCTTCCCACCGTAGTGGTCCCTATTTTTCTACTTGCATTTTTACGTGCTTTCGAACTGCCAGGTTGGCAGAAGCTGGGACGAGTAACAGGCGCTCACTCTGTTACGTGGCACTCGGGATTTGACCCGCCAAACTGCCGACCTTCTGATCGACAAGCTCAGCGTCCTAACCCACTGAGCCACCGCGTCCCATGGACAGTACCAAAAGGCAAAAAGATAGGACGCTGGAAGATGAGCCCCTCAGGTCGGAAGGCGTCCAATATGCTAAGATTGAGGGCAATAAAAGAAGGGGACGACGGAGAATGAGGTGGCTGGATGGAGTCACTGAAGCAGTAGGCTTGAGCCTAAATGGACTCCAGAAGATGGTAGAGGACAGGAAAGCCTGGAGGAACGTTCTCCATGGGGTCGCGATGGGTCGTACATGACTTCGCAACTAACTATACCAATAATTAAGTTTTTATAGTTACAATATTTAGTGCTTAATAAACAATGTGTTGTCTGGGTCCACATATTTGACATGAATAGTAATACCACTTCCATTCCTACTCTCTAACTCCGTTTTTCTAGCCATTTGTAAAAATTATCCCATGTTTGCAAATATTTTGCATCTTCTTTCCCTTTCATTTTCAATGTAAGCCTATCCATTTCTGCACAGTCCAAAAATGTTCCTAATTATATCTTCTTCTGTTGGTGTTTCTTCATTTTTCCAATACTGGGCAAATGTAATTCTCGCTGCTGTCAATACGTGTATTATTAAATATATACATTTTTGCCATAGTTCTCGGTGATAAAGTGACTTAGTTTTTTCAAAGATCCCTGCAGAGTGGCTAGGAGAGGACAGCTCTTTTCCCAAAGAATGCTGGAAGAAAAGATTAGGTTTTTGCCGACCACACAGATGGCTGTTCTGATTAGGCCTGTACTGCCATGCATGGATGCTCTGATAAGCATAAGTAAAATCCAGAGGCAGAACTGTAGAGAACTGCTCTTAGCATAGCTCACAGTAACATCAGTGGAGACCAAGTTCATGCGCAGCTCCTCAGAGACATCTGAATATTCCCTGACCTCAGTTCACAGAGAATTAGATCCATGAACAGCCCCCAAATTCTGAGTTTTTATTTCTTATTATTACTATTTATTTATTACTATTACTATTTTTACCGACCAGAAAAGCCACCACTTTAACAGAGTTTTGTAACACTGCGATTCATTTTATGAGAATGGACACGTTTTGGAAGCATGCCTCGCTGCCAAGTGTAAAAAGGCTATTATTGGACCAGGGTACCTGAGGAGCTGTCTCTTCCCAATTACATTGCACCCATCCCATCTGGTTAAGCAGGGAGAAGGACATGCTGCGTAACGCATTGGTCAAAGAATTTTGACTGGCAGGATCCAGGAGGAAGGCTTTCTCTGCTGTTGCTTTGGCCCTTTGGAACCTCTGACTTCAGAGTTGAGGCAAACCTCCACTCTGTTGGTTCTCTGGAAAGGTGTGAAGACCTGGCTTTTGGGGGGGGGGTGTTGCAACTCTGGGGATGGCTGTTGGATTGAAGGCACTGCCTCCGCCTTATTAACTTTTTAACTGTCTAAATTTTTTAAATTCTGGTTTTCACTTTTAACTGGTAAATTTTCACTTTGTTCTTAACTTTTTTTTTTAATCTGAGCTGTTCCTCGTATTGATTTATTACGTTGTTCTGAATCACCCAGAGTCCCTTAAGTGAGATTGGCAGTGTAGGAAATTTAATGATAAAAAATAAGTAATAAAATAAATTTCAGCCGCAGCTCGCTGGGAGCAAGCCAAGCTGTGGATGATTTCAGAATTGCTGCTGTCCTCTGCGTGGTTCAACGTACCTCTTCCAAGGTAGTCTCAGAAATGCCGTAGCTGGAAATCCCCAGGTCAGAGAGGCGGTCATCAATCTCATGAAACAGCTCCACAAAAGCTCCCTCTCGGGCAGCTTCATAGGGCAAGACGTAACTTAACTCGTGGCCAATGTCCTCTACCAGTCTTGCTTCTGGGACGTGCTTCATAATCAGATTAGAAATTGCAGATACATCTAGAAGAATGCAAGGAGTCGTCAGATTCTGCTCCTGCCGCTGTCGCTTTATGCCGTGCCAACTAAATGTAATCTTTTCATGTCAGATATTGCTAACGATCAAAGTGCTTATCTCTGGGAGTTGAGCCAATATAAGATAACCACTTCTTATCTATTGCACAGTAGAACTGAATTCCCCAATAGAAAATTAGGCACAGGCTGTAATTTCCATGAATAGAAGGGCTTCATCTGCCCATGGAAGGATTCTCACGTAACTGAGGAAGCCCACCTGGGCCATGAGGATAAGGGGGAGCTACCTATGTCCTTCCCAGATTTATTCCAGGGGGCGAGGCCCTCTTTAGAAGAGCAGGTGTTATGGGATGTAAGAGGAGAGAAGAATCCCACTACTACGTTAACCAACAGCAAAAGCCCATCAAGGAGAGGCAACTTGTCAGAAGTAAAGTTTGGTTGCTAACACTCCTTGCTTAGATCAATAGTCTATCAATGCTGCAGACGTTGGTCTATTTTTTTAAAAAAAATGTCAAGAAAATTAATATCAAAATCCTATCAAAATACTACACTGTGGATTAAGAGCTACCCTTCTAGCCAAACAAAGTGCAGAAGAAGTTCAGTTCGCAAGAAACAACTTTACCTATTGTTGGAGTGTCACTTTCGTGGTCACTCCCAAGGCCGGCATCAGAACTACTCTGAGAGACACTGTCATCCTAGTTACAGAAGAAAAGGTCATCACAAGATATGTAGATCAAGAGGAAATACATTTTAAGGAACACTGCAACTCTTAACGCAAGAGCGAGCAAGGCAGGCATTGAACTCAAATCAATTAGAAATCAGAACATTGCTACGTCTTGGCGCCATTGTGCTCCTGAACATTTTGTATGATTACAGACCCCCCCCTGCCCAAGAAAGAAGTTATTACACTTGAGAAGCCCCATCTATTTAGATCGTTTTAAGCCGTACTGGCAACCGTTCCTACCTTTTTCAGATAAGATATTGTGCTGCTGCTATTTCTACAGGAGCTGAGTGAAGAATCGACATCCTTCTTGACTAAGGTCAGGTAGTATCCAGTGCCCAGCTGGTTCTTCAGGAATAATGAAGAGCCAACGCAACAAAGTTTGCCATTAGATATGATGGCAATTCGGTCTCCAAGGATGTCTGCCTCATCCATGTGGTGGGTGGAGAGAATGATAGTGCGACCTACCATTCAAAAGAAACACACCTGTGTTAGGGAAGCTTAGTGATCGTGTGATTTCTGTTTTTCCTTACATGGGCAAACGATAGCAGGGAAACAGGAACAAACGGACTTTCCCACAAACGGACCATGGGGGTTCCCAAGCTTATCCAAAGAGACTTGCAGATGCTTTTACAGAAGCCAAAGCAAGAAGGCATAGAAGATGAAGATCTGCCATTCTAGCTGGCTGAAATCTGATGCTAACTTTATGACTGCCCCTTAATTAAAACACAGAAATTTGTTAGTAGCATCAGGTTCTTTCTCCTATGCACAACTTTGCAAATAACTGAAGGGTCAACTGGAGGACCACAGCCTATTCAAACACCACCTCATGAGGAACATCCATAACTCAGTGGAGGAGAACACACGTCGCATTGCAGAAAGTCCCACTTTCAATCCTTAGCATCTCTAGTTTAAAAGAGTACACAGATTGTTGGGCTGTGAGACACCTTAACTTGAAAGCTCAGAAAAGTAATAGTGATAGGTTGCTGTGAACAAAAGCTTTCATCTGGAAGATCTTGGAGAGCCAGCTTAGACTTAAGCTTAAGTCGTCTTCTGGCCAATCTTCCTCAGCACGGAAAAATCTTTGACAAGCATACTTTTGAGAGTTCAACTCAAATGTGGAATATTTAATGAAAACAGTGATCTTATTGCACGCAATTACACGTCTCATTCTCGCACACAAAGGAGGCAAACAAGAAGACACAATATAGAATTGAAACTGTATGCAATTTAAATTGTAAATTGTAAATCAGATCACCGTCTGAGCAAGCTTAATCCTGTGCGCATTAGCTGGCAATTGGTTTCTGGGGTTTTAGATAGGACTCTTTCCTCGCGCAAAGTGGAGGTTATAGACACTGAAGTAGGAACCTTCCTCGTGTAAGATAGGTACTCTGCCACTAACCCTCTGCTCTTTTCTATCTTAAAAATCGTGCTTCCGACCACCATCACCCAACATAAGCGTGCAAAGTTTCACTGACCCACAAGACAAAGAGGGAATACCTTGTCGATATTTCAAGAGCAACTCCCAGATCCCTCTTCGGGAATATGGATCCACTCCAGCTGTTGGCTCATCAAGAATGACAACTTTAGAACCACCTACAAAGGCCAGAGCTATTGAAAGTTTTCTCTGCATGCCACCTAGAAGACAAGTTTGGACAGATTTAGGCTCTCTGGGGATATTTTGTTTCTTAATGCTTTTAAATTCTTAGAACGATTGTTTTATATATGAGTTGTTTCATCTGATTATTGCACACCACTTTTCATGAGATGGGTGGCCATGTAAATTTGATTAACAAATAAACAGGAAGAACAACCATCACGCACTTATGTGAATATATCCCAATGGGAAGCAAGCGGGCAGGCAGGTTACCACCGAAATAGCCTTTCCCAATTAAATATCCTTCAGATGAGCTACCTAACTGCTAATTATAATGCAATTTGCAGAAGGACACATCCATGCCTTTAGGAGGCAAATGAAAAGAAATATAATTCCAGAGTGACGCCATTGGATTTTTCTTATCACTCTATACGGGCAAAGATTTCTTAAATATGGATGGGCCATCTTGAAATGAGAACTTGCTTTTCTTTTCCTTTAATTCACTAAATTCCTCAAGGAAGATGCTATAAATCCCAGGATGCAGAGGAGAAGAAAAATTTTATTCTCCTCCGATTTTTTTTCTGACCATCCAGGAGGAATCTTCATGTTTGCTGCTCAACTGAGACCACCTTCCACATTTTTTTTCTTCCCATTTTCTTCTCCATCTACCACCCACAATAAATAGAATGTCATGTACAAAGAATGTTGTTCTCAAGAGTTTAGAAAGTCTCTTTGTCGCTTACAAAAGAAGAGCAATGATTTATCAGCCCAGAGAGCGCTCAACATCTCACATTCTACAGGTATGCAGTGAAGATAAGCAACCCTAAACAACTGAATACTGTAATAGCAATTTACCAGAAAGTTGGCTTGTCTTAGATTTGAGTTTGTGAGGCAAGCCAACATCTATAGCCATTTGTTCCATTTCCTTTTTCACCAACTTTTTTGGCAGCCCCTTCAGGCGTGCATAAAACCAAATGTGTTCTTCCACTGTCAGCCTAGGGAAAAGGGAGAAAAGGAGGAGAAACCAGACATTATATACGTGTGTTGGTTATGTTAATCTATTTTAAAATTGAGACTATGCCTAGCATAGGCTATTTTCCCATTTATAGTTTTGATACCCAGCCATAGATGACATGGTATAAAATCCGATGACCAGATGTTTTCGAACACCCTGTAACTCACTAGTGGGGGAAATTACCAAAGACCATCTATACACAGATCAAAGAAGGTTGCTGACAGCTTATCAGACCATTTATTATCTATCCTAATCTTTCCTAATCAATCCTCTCTGACAGATGCTTTTCTTCCTTGACCGCAGCTTCTAGAAGTCCAATCAACCTGGGGTACAATAAGAATATCCTGATGGAGATAACAGAGAATTAGGAGGGCGTGGTTGTTTTATTTATCTATTAGATTTTTATCCTGCCTTTATTACTTCAAAAGTAATGTAAAGAGGTGAACATACTGTACATAAAACTCCTTCCTCTTCCTATTTTCCACACACCAGTGAACCTGTGAGGTAGGCTGAGCTGAGAGGGAGGGAGTGACTTGCCCAAAGTAACCTAGCTGCCTTTCATGTCCAAGGTAGAATTAGAACAGTCTCCTCTCCTCAACATCCCTCCCGTTCTCTTTAAGTCACATGCTTGTGGACACAATCCAAATACGTATAGGAAACGTGCCTGAAGGGTTTTGGGAGAAAAGGCAGTTTTAAGAAAACTGTATCGTGTGTGTTGTGTAGTGGGTTCTGGAGAGCAGGAAGGACGCCGAGACGATGAGTACAACATAACAGCTCTTTATTAGGTGGAAGTGACTGTACTGGGGAATAGGGGTTACCTGCACTCTTATATATACCTGGCCAGTACCTGGCCAGGTACACAACCAACCAATCGGATTGAACCTCTGTTCCCCGCCGAAATTGCTTCCCGCCAAAACAGTTACAGTTCAACGCCTCCTGGTGGTGACTCTTAAACACAGCTTTAGGTTTCCAATAAAGCTTAATACATAACAGTGTGGGTTGAAAGCTCACAACTTCTGAAGATCTAGGGGAGTCAGAGCATCTGAGGAAAGCTGCCAACAATCCCATTTAGTTACACAGTCAGCAAATGAAAACAAAAGGGCTCTATCTATAAATGGGTTCTTGCACAAAACTCTCTTTGCCAAGGGGGAAAATCATTATTCTTCCCCTTCACTTACTATGCTTCAGTGGGCAGTAAATCTATTTACAGGGAGCAAATGGGGCTGACAGAACAAAAAAAAAAGCCAAATTATGGCTTATTAATGCATTAATAGGGACGCGGTGGCTCAGTGGGTTAGAACGCTGAGCTTGTCGATCGGAAGGTCGGCAGTTTGGCGGGTCGAATCCCGAGTGCCGCGTAGCAGAGTGAGTGCCTGTTACTCGTCCCAGCTTCTGCCCACCTAGCAGTTCGAAAGCACGTAAAAATGCAAGTAGAAAAATAGGGACCACTACGGTGGGAAGGTAACAGCGTTCCGTGCGCCTTTGGCGTCTAGTCATGCCGGCCACATGACCACGGAGACGTCCTCGGACAAACGCTGGCTCTTCGGCTTTGAAACGGAGATGAGCACCGGCCCCTAGAGTCGGAAACGACTAGCACGCATGTGCGGGGGAACCTTTACCTTTACCTAATGCATTAATCTTGCCTGCTAATACATCTAACCATCCATGGACTGCAATAGCAGGTAATTGTGTATTATACAGCATGAACCATGGTTGGAGGATTGTTCCTCTCAAAATAAACCAGGGTTTGAAGCCACTGCTTAGCCTTGCTCTTTATCTCCTGGTTTCTTCCAAAGGTTCCAAGCACTATTTACAGAAAACAATACAGGTACTACAGATGAAACTACCCATGATTTATCGGCTGGACCCAGTTCCAGGAACAGTCAATAAGAATAACCTGAACATGCATTAGAAATCCATCACTTGATTTACTGTATCACAACACAGTACCACAATTGTTCTGTTTGGAAAAAAATGTGATTCTGGTACGTTTTCGTGCCGTTCCTTACAGTACCTAAATATTCCATCATGTTTTTCTGAAGCAGCTCAAGAATTCGAGGACATTTTTGGAGCAAAGCAATACATCCTACAGAACTTGGTGGACTAGCCAACATTGACACAGATGCTATTCACATAGGAATAGCATGTAGACTTATGTACAGTCCCATAGTGTTTCACCGCCCTCTCTAAGCGGTCTACAGAGTCAGCATATTGTCCCCAACAATCTGGCTCTTCATTTTACTGACCTCAGAAGGATGAAAGGCTGAGTCAACTTTGAACCTGACAAGATCGAACTCCAGACTGTGAGCAGATTTAGCCTACAATGCTGCATTCCAATCCCTGAGCCACCAGACATATGGGCAAATGTATACTCTCTCCCCAACACCAGTGCCGCCATCTCCCTATGTACTTTCCTAACAATGAAATAAATGAGTAAGATATACAAGGGAACTGTGATCGGTAATGTGACTCACTCATCAAACAAGACATTGTGTTGAGGACAAACACCCAGATTCTTCCGGATAGTGGAGAGTTCAGAACGGATGTCTTTACCCAAGATAAAGGCCGTGCCTGAGGTTGGGGGGAATAAGCCAGTCAAAATGGACCTAAACATAATAGAAAAGAAGTTAGTTTCCCAAATGACAGAGTCAGCTATGAATCAAGATGCCATTTCTTCCTCTTACATTGTGGTAGTTTTTCCTGCTCCGTTGTGCCCCAAGAAGGAGGTAATTTGCCCTTCATAAAAATTCAGTGTAAGGCCATCTATAGCCAGCTTCTTGCCATCACGGTAAACCTTCACCAAGTTCTTAATGGAGACCCCAAGGGGAAGATGGCTTGGCTCTTCTTCCATGCAAACTATAAAAAGGGAAAGGAAATCCAACGAAGCAAGTAATCAGATTTTTATCTGCATTGTGTGCAGTCTTCTTGAACAATAATGTAGGTAGCGAAAATAATGAGATCGTAGGGCACATTGGGATACGATGTAGATGTAGCCACTTTCTGAATCCCAGGGAATATGACTGTTGGAAATCTAACTGATCCCAGGTACTGGTAGAAGTCCCAGGTAGAACTATGAAATTTCAGAAGATTTCCATCAAAAAAAGGCTGTGGTGAGAATTATCTGACCTACGTTTGATCAGATATGCTGCTGCTTCTAAACAGGCCCTGGTTATTAGGTCTGTTTCAGCATCAATGCTACAGCTTAAAATCCAATCACGCTTTTGCAGGATGAGCCCATGTTCCATCTGATCCAACCTTTCTGAATTATAAGAAATCCCAACATTCCTCCTTAACTACCCCTTTTTCCGAGAAGAGGTGAATTCTCTGTGTCTCATATTGTGACCACATCACTAACGAATAGGTACTAAAAAGATCAAGTGTGAACGAACGTCAAATGTGGCT
This sequence comes from Vipera berus, assembly GCF_964194415.1. Lineage (NCBI taxonomy): Eukaryota > Metazoa > Chordata > Lepidosauria > Squamata > Viperidae > Vipera > Vipera berus. Next base: position 94,083,609 of record NC_138203.1, on the reverse strand, counting down.
TGTTGGCCATATCTTATGTATGCCTGAAGACTGGCATCCAAAAATTGCACTATGTTGGATACCACCTGAAGGAAAGAGGAAACAATATCGGCCTCGGAAAACCTGGCACCGAACATTTAAGATAGAGCTTAAGATTATTATTAATGTCCCTTGGAATGCTGCCAAAGATGCTGAAAATGTTTGAAACCGGTAAAAGTCACTTGCTGCCCAATGTGGTCTGTCCAGGACTAATAATGATGGTGATAAGCCCTCTTCCTTATTACAACGGGCATCTAAGGTTGCCAATGAGTCACTTACTTTCCGATGATCCTGCAGCATGAGAAGAGAGCCACTGTCCTCCAGCTTCCTCACCAAACCAATAGGATTTCATAAAGGGGAAGTACCAAGGCCTGGGAATGCCATATTGACCTAAACAGAACGCAAAGTAGTTTTTCACGAAACAAAAGAATTGGTCACAGCATTTGAGATATGAAAAGGGGCTTTTCAAATGGCTGAACTAGGCTTGTTTTGTACACAAAGAAGTTCTAGCTGCATCTACTATTTGACTGACATCACATACAGGTAGTCCTTGACTTACAACAGTTCGTTTAGTGACCATTCAAAGTTACAATGGCACTAAAGCAAGTGACTGTTTTTCACACTTACAACTTTTGTATCATCTCCATGGTGACGTGATCAAAATTCAGGTGCGTGGCAACTGGATCATACTTATGACCACTGCTGTTTTCCCAAGGTCATGTGATCACCTTTTGCAACCTTTTGACGAGCAAAGTCAATGGAGAAGCCAGACTCACTTAACAACCATGTTATTAACTTATCAACTGCAATGATCCACTTAACAACTGGGGCAAGAAAGGTCGTAAAAGGGGGCAAAACTCACTAAACAAATGTCTCACTTAACAACAGAAATTTTTGGGCTCAATTGTGGTCATACGTCAAGGACTATCTGTATATGTTTAACCCTAAGTATTAAAACTAATTGAAACAAATTCTAGGTTCTTCTATTTGTGCGTCACAAATGCACATGCATTCTTTTAACTGGCACACACATTAGTTTTGATTGCCTTCTAGAATTTCTACTTGTAGCCCTGTAGTTCAATTTACCTTAACCTTATTTCCATTTATTGAAATGCAGATTGGATGATATAGTGATAGTCTTTGTATCTCTGCAATAAGATCAATTTAGACAGACTCTGAATGCTTGTAATGGTAACTTTTCTAGAAATACATTCAGCGGGCAACACTGACGGGAGTATATAACACTGATGTGCATGTATCCTCCAAAAACAATTTTCTCCACTGAGCTGAATTAACTGTTAAAATATCTTCTCTTACAATTTGAGAAATCTGCTTGCAAGCTTAGAGCTTCTAGTTTTTGCACATTCAACTCTTGAGTAACTTAATCACACAATTAAGGGTTTATGCATAGGAAAGCCGGCTTTCCATATCTAGGAATTGTTCCTGTCTGGTGTTCCCCACCGTACTTGAGACCTTTGGAACCATTTCTGCGGCTGAACCAATTAGCCTAGATTTTTGCTGCTTCTCCAGAGGAAATGTTATGAAGTCAGTATTGCAGTATTTATTCTAAAGTTGCAGAATGGGCACCTCCCATTGTGGGACTTCTCTTCTGATCATGCCTCCTGGTTCCTTAGATCAACCCTCCCATCCATACCTCCCGTAAGATTTAAGATGCTTTTTGTTTCTTGCCACTGTTTCTCTGCTTTCTCCCCTGCAGAGGAGCAGCTATGCTCCCTATCCTCCACAGTGGCAGTGGCTTTCACGGGGAGAAGAAGACGGGGCTGTAGAAATTAACAGGAGGAGGAGGAGGAGGAGGAGGAGGAGGAGGAGGAGGAGGAGGAGGAGGAGGAGGAGAAAGATTCCTCACCTGGAAAAACAGACTCAATGTACCAAGTCATAATGCCATACAACAAGCTATCCAGCACCATCATGAAGACAGATATGGTCAAGTTGAAACTGTCTTGATCCACAGGGCTTTCAAATAAATTGTCCCACTGCAACCCAATCCCCTGTTCTTCAAACAGGGAAACATATTCGCAGCCAAATCCAAAGGCCACCGGAGAAAGTAGGCTCTGTGAAGAAAGACCGCCAATTAGAACTCTTATTACTTTCACTAGAGAGCCTTGGTGGAGCAGTGGGCTAATGCCTCCTTAAGTAACACCTGCTGCCTGCAATTAGTGCAGGTTCGCATCCCACCAGGCTCAAGGTTGACTCAGCCTTCCATCCTTCTGAGGTAGGTAAAATGAGGACCCAGATTGTTGGGGGCAATTAAGCTGACTTTGTAATAATGCTGCTTGGGGGTGTGTGAAAAAGCCCTAATAAGCAGGCATATACATAGAATGAAGGCTATTGCTAAGCACATTTGATTTGTGCTTTAGATTGTAAGCCGCCCTGAGTCTTCGGAGAAGGGCGGGATATAAATGGGATTAAAATTAAAAAAAAATAAAACTATTTAAGTTTTTTTTGAATGTGAGGAAAGCCCATGGGTCAGATTATACCAGCCACTCTTGCATACACTAAGTAAAAGGGACCCAAAGTCAAAAAAATGCAGACTGATACTTCAACCACTGCCCAGGGTTGATTTAAAGTATATATGCCCGACAGGGATAATCATTCAACGGAAACATGACTCTGTGTATCTTTGCCCCTATCATGTCCTCTGGCTCCTGAGGATGATGGGAAGGTTTCATATTAAAATGTTTTCCATGCAAAGGATAGTAAATATTATGACTACCGTTACAGGTAAGCGATCAGCAAAATAGATTAAAGTGCATTGGAAAGCCATATAATTTGGTGGATCTGAAAGCTTTACTAAGAGTTGAAATGTAACTTAGATTTTGTTATACATTAGTCATAGAATTAAGGAACCAATGTAAAAAAATACTCAGGAAAAATCTCTTCAATTACAGCCCTCCCAACTTTCCAGATGTACATGGATAAAATTTTCCATCCGAGCAGCAGAGATGTGGATTGTTGTTCTAGGCATCTTAGAAATACCAGACTCTGGGCAATCTCTTTTGCTTAGCCCACAACAACAAAGAAAGTCTGCAATACTCACTGCAAATACTCTGAGAGAGAAACCGATATAATTCTGCCAGGCTTCACATAAGGGGTAAGGCAAATAGAGAGTAAAATAGATGATTCCTCCACAAGCAGCTGCTATGTTGGCTCTGGAGAAGAAGGTGCTGATGAGGAAGCACTGTGAGATGGTTACTACACCAAAGAGAGACAGGAAGATGAAAATCACGCTGGGATCACTGTAGGGCAGCAAGTTTCCTTTCTGGATAAAAAAAGAAGAGAAAGAGGAAATAGGTTTGTATGGCACCAAACACCGAACCATTTAAAAAAGTACAACTACTACAAATGACTGCAGAGCTTTGTCAAGTATACTCTCAGCATCCAAGTTCAGTTTCCCCCCTCCCCAGGTAAGAGGTGAAAAAAAGAGTAGTGACCTGGCACCATCCATATTTTTCTACAGACAAGCTATACGTTTACACCGATCTGTCACTGGCTACCTTTTTTATTGCCATTTTCCAATAATTCAAAGAAATATTTTCGTGGCATCAAACTTCCGTGAAGCATGCTTGGACAACGGCTGGGATCCCACACTACACTGAGCCATAATATGATCTGTTTGGTTCTGACTTGCCGTGATGTGTGAAATATGTGAATTCAGCTAATGTTTTAGCCAAGGTCAATCCTTACTATCAACGACTGGAGAATTCTGGGAGCTGAAGTCCGTGCTTCTTCAAATTCCCAAGGTTAAGAAACATTGGTACTATCGAGGAAATAGATTCATATTCCAGGCCAGCGCCTTCTAGATAAGTTGGGCTATTCCCCTAACCTTTAACCATAATTGTCCTGTGCAAACTGAGAATTAAATTGGCTGGTTGTCTACTGTATTCTGAGGGTGCAAGTTTGGGGAACAAACCACAGCATTAACCCATCAAGAAAGGAGTGGGGGGGGAAAGTGAAGCCAATCTCACCTTAAGGATGAATGTCAGAAGCCCTGCGCTCATGAGAATGGGGATGAAGCTACTAATGAACCAGCTAAGCCAGAGGATGCCATTGTTGAGACCCATGATCTTCATTGTCTCTTTCAGCCGAGCTTCCTTCTCATATACAATCCCCTTGATGATCACTGCTACTGAGTAGACCCAAGCCAAAGTCATGAAAAGAGGCATTGACCGGCTCAAGATACGCAAGAATCTAGAAAGGGAGCAGTGGGCAAACAAAGGTTTAGGAGGATATTTTCAGAGGCATTTGCTATTTGTTTCTAAAGACTCTTAGGCCCCAGGGAATTAAAACTATCCTAGGAAGCACTCTTGTCACCATCTTGAAGATACCTGCTCCCTTTGAGATGGTTGAAGGAGGCTTCTTGCAGCACCTTCCTCCCAGAGGTCTGTAGTATGGACTTTTTTTAAAGCAGAAATTCTACTATCTCCTCCAGCTAAGAGAAGGTGTGATTTTTAAATCTGTCACAATATGGCTTGTTCTGCATTAAGGTGGTGTTCTGTTCCAGCCTATGACCGGCCTTGTTTGTGCATCAGGGACAACCCCTTTTTCCTTTTTACAGTCTATAGGCTGGAAAAACTCAACCCAAATTTATTTACAGTTCAAACAAAAAAGCAACAGAATATTTCCTTCAATAAATGAATCAAAATATCAAACAAGAGTCAACAAAAAAGAGTTAAGCAGAAGTATCAAGAACAGACCAGGATTCTCTTAGAATGTCTCCAAATGGTTGCCTTCAGCCCCGCCCACACCTTCCCCTTTTATTATCAGTCCCAAGGTGTGGCTTCTCACTGCCTTCTCCTCCTCTCCCTGAGTTGCCTCATTGATTTTCTCTGCTCTGCTCTGCTGGATTGCCTTCTGCTTCTAGCGTCTCTGAACAGATTCAGCTGTGACTCTTCTGAGTCTGACACCTCGTACTCACACAGCTGAGCCTCATGAGGAACATGACTGTAGGGGCCAGGCTGAGAGTCCTACAGTGCATCAGAGCCTCCCTCTGACACCAAAGGCTCTCCAAACCCCTCCTCCTACTCCTCAGATTCATCGGACTCAGCTGCTGGGAGCACAGGCTGACACTGAATCACAACAGGTGGAACCAGAAATATCAACAGGATATTCATCTAGTATGTCTTACGTGTCATCCACATAACATGGATAAGGCATCTGCTGAACATAGACACCAGTTTTCTTCTCAGAGCCTGTCAAAGTCCGTATGATTGCTTGCTCTATTACATCCTGCAAGTAGGTGAAGCCTCCCCAGATGTAGCGCATGTCATCAAAAGGATCCGCTCGAGGACCTGGATCCCAGAACCTGCAAGAACGGGCAAGAACGATTTACAGCTGTACTGACTGTAAATTAAAGTCCTCAAGTCTGAGGCTATTAGTCAGGATCTTAACAAAGCTCTGCTCCAAAGGATGCTCACTTGTCCTTGATTTTGTTGGTCCTTTCCACGCTATCAATATCCATCCGAATCTTATATTTGACATGATGGGGCAAATTCACACTCTGAGGAGCGATTTCAGGGAAAATTATGCCAGCCCAGAATCGTCTCTGGTCCAGCAGTTCCATGGATTTGGTGACAAGCCACCCTTCGTCAGGCACAGCTTCCAACTTGTTCAAATTGACGCACTGAAATGACAGATGAAATTGAGTTAGAAGCTGAAGTTTATTTTGGAGGGGAAATTTGGAAAACCAAAATGTTTTCGAATTTTTGCCTAGGAAGTTGTTTTGTAAGTTTGATTCTGCGTGAATTTTTGTTTATTTTGAGGTGTGTCATAGTTTATTTTTTTTATTTATTTTAATTCCATTTATATCCCGCCCTTCTCCGAAGACTCAAGGCGGCTTACAAGCTTAGCAGTAGCCTTCATTCTATGTATATGCCTGCTTATTAGGGCTTTCATACACCCCCCAAGCGGTTTGAGGTGCTTAGAGAGCCTTAATTAAAAGCATGCTTCTAGAACAGAGTCTGTTCTTATGTCACTTTAGTCAAAAGTCCTGCTTGACTTCTCACAGCTTAATTCGAAGAGTAGGAAACTTTCCAGACATTTCAGACTGCAGTTTCTATAAAACTAAGACCAAATTATCAACGATCAGGGATAATCAAAGGGGGAATCCAAAACCAGGTTGCCTGACCTATTTCAAAAATGGCGACAATAGGTTAGTGACTTTTATGTATATTACTTTTCCTAAACAAAAACAAAAAAAAAACTCCAGGGATCTGGTTTAGGTCCCTTGAACAATTCATGTGGCAGAGCACTCATGGGTATCTATTCTCCAGTCAGGAACCTTAATCTCTCTGTGAGAGACTGATAAGTAACAATAAAGGAGAATATTTGTAGCTCAGGGTTGAAATGAGAGGTCCTTGGTGCTCTCGGAGCTTGCTTGTTTCCTTAAAGACATTTCACTACCCAAACTAGATAACATTATCAGAGAGCATCAAGGACCCCTCACAGATAATTAAGGACCACAGATAACTTCCAGGCTAAGAAGAAAAGAAAAGAAAAGAAAAAAAGAAAAGAAAAGAAAAGATAGAGAGAAAGAAAGGAGAGAAAGAGAAAGAAAGAAAGAAAGAAAGAAAGAAAATTAAAAAAAAACCCCTCATCTATCACTATAATCCCTAATTCAAAAACTCATCCTATATGTCTTCACTTCTTTCCTCTTATACAAATCACCATTTACTTTGGAATCAATCGTCTTAACAAACACAGAAAGTAAAACGCTTCCTTAATCGTCCATCAAGAATAGGAGACTCACTTCCATAAAACGGGAAATAGTCATAATGGCTTGATCAGTTTCGTTGACTGCATTCCTCCAGGTATACGTTGAGCCATTCACTGGACGAACATCCTCAGGGTGTTTTGCCAGGAACTGGGCAACCTCTTCCATGGTCCATCTTGAACTGACCAAGTATTGGTTCCAAAGGAGCTCATTCTTCAGCAAAACCTAGAGTAACCAAAAGAGCAAAAAAAAGGTTTAATTAAACTCGCTCTGACAAGAGGGAAAAAGAAGAGCTATTGTCATTAATTCATTCCACTTGAAAGTTGAGGTTATCGTTACAGAATAGGGAATCCAAACTTCTGTAAGGTATGATACCGCAGTTTGCTATATAAGGAGAAAAGCAATAAAATTTCTATTTCCATCAATGTTTATCAATAATTTGAAACAGATGTTCACAGCAACCTTCCCCAGCCTATTAAAGGTCTTTGGGCAATGTGGTTCCAGGTATGCAGGCAGGGAATGATGGGGAATCACACCCCAACGTGTTGGCCAGATAGAGAAAGGCTGTTGGCATGCAGAAGCCCAGAAGGAATTCTCATTTCTTTTTACGGCTGAAAACATAGTAAAACCGCTTGTAATTTAATTCTCTTCTGATCTTTTCCTAAGAACTTGGATTATGTGAAAACCATTCGTTAGGTCAGCTGCCAACTTTGTTTCCTTTCCACCCCTCCTCACCCTGCCATGTTGACTGTCTCATGAAGAATCTTAGTTAAGTAAAACATTTATGCAGGAGATCTGGAGTCACAGGGCCCCTTACGAATCACAGGAACCGTGCACGCTTATGGGATGAGATAAAAATCAGTCAGTCTCTTTTATTGCACCCTCATCAGTGAAGGAACAGGACATGCTTTGCGCGCTGGTTCCACCAGGTGGCAACCTTGGATAAGATCTCCAGAAAACCAAGTAGCATTGAACAAAGTAAACAACCATTTCTGAAGCCAGAACAACAGGATGGAAAAGGAAGAAATTGTTTCCATTTGTATGTGACCAAAATGGCTCTAAAAGCCCGGGACTGCCCACTGGCCATTTCAATCCTTGTGTATGGAGGAAAACTACTAACAATATTCATGGAGCAATACTTTTATCTTTACGTCTTAAACACACGTCCTGCAGGTACTGGGGTACAAAACTGCAACCCCTTTCTCCAGGACTGGTTTAAGGCGCCACAAATTATTTCTGCCAGCAAAAAAAAAAAACACCACACCACCATCAAATTGTGATTCCCTGCTGACAGAATAAAGCCCAAAGTGGCTTGATATCAAACTGTACTATCCTCAAGGGAATGCAGCCTAAGATGGGCTCGCCTCCCTTCCCCGCCCCGAACTGTAACCTCCTTTGCATGGCCACTCTACCTACTCCGCCACTTTTGCATCGTGATCCAGATAGTCCTCACAACCATAATTGAGCCCCAAATTACAGTCATAGGTCATGTGGGTTGTTAAATGTGCCAGCAAGTGACTACACCCGATTTTACAATCTTTTTGCGGAGGTTATTAAGCAAACGCCATGGTTGTCAACGTGAAATTGACTGCAACAGACCTCTTGCCAGAAACATATAAATAAACCAAAAATGTCATAAATTGTGATCACATGACTCTGGGATGCTGCAGATGGCTGTAAATGCAGGCTGGTGTCTGGGTGTTGTCCATCAGAACTTTGAATCCAGGTCACAAGTAGCCAATGGGGGGTGGGGGGTGGAGGGGTATCTCTTGTAACTTTAAATGGTTGCTCAGCAACCAGTAGTAAGTTGAGGACAACCTGTATTTTTGCACTGTTTTGGCTTTGGGCAAATCCAACTCCACTTTCTGTTCCTTTTTCCTTTTCCAGTTTTTTTGTTAGGGCATATGTTTCATATAGCCCCAGACACCTGGACGTTGGATTAGAAGGCAAATTGATTACATAGCATTAGCAGAATGATGTTGACTGATGTTGACCAAAAAGCCTTTTTTAGCAGTTGCATCTTTTTATTTCTCCCTTCTGGGTTCCTCAACTTTACCCTTCATTGCTTTGTAAAAATTATCCTTTTTTCACAGACAGACAGATAGTGGCATCTAGCGGAGAGTGCAAACAACAACAAAAAAAGTGAACCGGGAAGGTTATAGGACTGCATATACTTAAATATTCTGTTTATTATATTTTTTAAGGTAGGGAGCAAAAAAAAAATCCTAGCTCTGAGAACAAGTGCTAGAAAAGAATGTCAGCCAGCAAACAATAGGAAAGCTGTGCGATTTTGCCACTGGTTACATCTGTCCCAGCTGACAACACTCTAAAGCAGGGTCACATTGACTTGGTTGCTCTGAAGATACAAAATAGCAGAACAGATTTTTGCCCTGATAATTTCAGCAGGAACAACTAGAACATGAGGTGACAACCAAAGACTGACAGTTATGTCCCAGTCTTGAAACTAGAAACTAACATCAAAGTCACATGGCTGCAGGAATACTATGAGACTGCAAACTGCAAGTGTGGTAACGGCTGACATCTGATGCCAAGAGCCTATGTTTTCAACAGAATAAAGCCAGTACAGATTTTGCACTGAAGGTAAGAAGAATAGGGACCATAAGAAAGGCCGAGCGCCAAAGAATTGAGACCTTTGAGCTATGGTGCTGGAGAAGACTCCTGCGAGTCCCTTGGACTGCAAGGCAATCAAACCGGTCAGTCCTAGAGGAGATCAACCCTGACTGTTCTTTAGAAGGCCAGATCCTGAAGCTAAAACTCAAATACTTTGGCTACCTAATGAGAAGGAAGGACTCACTGGAGAAGAGACTAATGCTGGGAAAGATTGAGGGCAAGAGAAGAAGGGGACAACAGAGAATGAGGTGGCTGGATGGAGTCACTGAAGCAGTAGGCGTGAGCTTAAATGGACTCCAGAAGATGGTAGAGGACAGGAAGGCCTGGAGGAACGTTGTCCATAGAGTCACGATGGGTCGGACACGACTTCGCAGCTAACAACAACAACAATAAGAGAGTGAACAAGAAATAAAGAAAAATATTCCAAGCCGTCCCAAAGATGCTTTTTCAAGAGGCCGCTAGGCTTCGTTTTTCTTTGAAGACGTTTCGCTTCTTATCCAAGAAGCTTCTTCTGCTCTGACTGCTGAAGAAGCTTCCTGGATAAGAAGCGAAACGTCTTCAAAGAAAAACAAAGGAAGTCCAGTGGCCTCTTGAAAAAGCACCTTTGGGACAACCATGACCTGGATGACTGAGCATCTCCATAGACATTTGTTCCAAGTTGGTTCTAAGCAGGTTCTGTGTTATTAAAACCCTCTTTATAGATCTGCCATCTGTCTACATAATGCATAAAAAGTCTCATTCAAAGATGGGAGTATATAAATTACTGTATTTTCCGGCATATAAGACGACTTTTTAACCCATGAAAATCTTCTCAAAAGTTGGGGGGTCGTCTTATACGCCGGGTCATCTTATACGCCGGAAAATATGTTGGATTTTTTAATTCCCTGTAAACCGCCCTGAGTCCTTAGGGAAAGGGCGGTATATAAATATAACTAAATAACTAAATAAATAAATAAAATACGGTATAAATCAGCAAAAATCAGCTGCCTAGAGTTGCTGCCACAGTGAGATGAGTAGCAAATATATTTAATTATTTTTCCAAGCTATGTTATGACAGCTTTTTTTGGGAGGGTGGGGGGTGGGATTTAGGAATGCTTTCCTTTTTTTATGTTATCAAATTGCAGAAATTCTGTGATTTTTCTCTGTTCTAGGTTTTGTCCTGGGCCTGATCTGAATTCTTGTATATTACAGCGGTGTTTTCTGTGTTTTCATTTGTTAAATGATTCACCTGTTTAATGATCACGCAACCCTTAAAAATTAATCAGGAACCTTGGATTAAAGCATGATGTTTTACTACAGGCTGCACAGCTGAGTCCTCAGAGACGAGATTTCATCTCCCTCCCTCAATTAAATGTGTGAGGAGCCACAACATGGCGCTGATGCCCATTTGTCTCCTCTGTCAAGCTGAGCAGAGCTGGAGAGTGGAAGGAAGATACAAACAACAGACAATATCCAGAGAGAAGAGAAAACCAGGCCTGCATCTTGTCCAAATCATCCCTTTACAGTACAATTTGTCTTCCTAGTAAACTCTAAAGCCACATCGTGTGGTGTGAGAGGATGCCGCAACCTAAAACATCTATCGCAATCCCCCAACTGACATTCGTGTCACTGCCAATTACTTGGAAAGAGGCAGCCAGAGAGAGGTTTTCCTGGAAAATATTGCCCATGTTTTGGCAATACCACATTGTTCTTCTCACATGCCTGGATTCCTCTACCATTTTTTTTTACAGTCTATGTCAGACATGTCAAACACAAGGCCCGGGGGCCAGATGCGGCCCGCGAAGTGGTTTCATGTGGCCCGCGAAGCCATCCTGGAAACAGTGAGGGAACGGCCCCCACTGCCTTGGCCCTGGCCCAGAGACCCTCCTTCTGCCAGAGACCCTCAGATCTGTCCCACTCCTGCCCAGGCCCCCATAGGCACCCTTGATGCCAACGATGTAGAGTTGGCCATGCCCACCCAGTAGGCCATACGCACTCTAGCCACGCCCACCCAGTAAGCCATGCCCACCCAGGCCATACCCAACCGGCCCCCTGAGGGCAACCGCAATGCTGATGTGGCCCTCAATGAAATTGAGTTTGACACCCCTGGTCTATGTGAATGCCTTTTTCTTCAAGCTTGTCTACCTTCAGACCAGTGTTAGGGTTAGATTCAGGACCAGAGACTGTTTACTTAAAAATCAGTGCACAGATGGTCACTGCTCTTTCCTCCCACTATGTGTGAAGCTCTTACCCCATTACATCACACAGGCGGGAGAAAGAACACAAAAACTGACCCTTCCCTTTACTATAAATAGGGCTTGTATCTTACACTATGTCCTTGAATCAATGCCTGCAAGGTTTCTAGTTCTAGCATTGGCCAGGAAAAGCATGACAACTTGGCACTTCCCGGGTCTGTTAGGACTCTGCATTGAAGCGTCTTCAGCCAGCAGCACCACAATTAAATAAAACCATTACATTGTCCATCTGTTTTAGATAAACTCTTAAGTCCTTGGAAAGGTAGTTTAATCAGTGAAACATATCCCTTTTAGAAAACCAAAGAGTTATTTCTTTTTCTCTTTTCCCAGAAAGCTTCACACACAGAAGAAATATGAACCCAAGACCCCCAAATCGATGTCTGGCAGTCTGGCCATTAAAAGAAAACACTCAGTCTCCAATACTAAACAGAAACACTCATGCAAATGAAATGGAATGAAAGCCTTTCACTAATATCCAAAGAATGAAGCTTAAAATTATTTACTGTTATGATCCCCTGTAGCTAATTAAGTGTCCTGCTCCAGTTGGGAAGTTGGGGAGTACAAAAAAAAAGGGCAGTTGCCTGCCTTACAGCTTGCAAAGTAATATCTGCATACATGTTCTCTAGTGAAATATATGCACTCAGCACAACATAAAGGGAAGCTTGAATACCCCTCATTTTGCACACTTCTCAGCCACATCCTTGGCAGATGTTCTTCATGCAGAATAGCCTGCAGAATCGCCTGATTTATGGACCAGTCAGAATCTGTCTAATGTCCTACAAATCACCCCATTCAACACATGGAAACACAGCAGGGAGAGGCACTGTGAATAGCATTGCACCTTTCTTCTCTGTCCCAGGATATTATCACATTGCACAGGCAAGAGAGCTCCAGACAAAGGAATTTAGCAGAAAGAACCAGCTACTATACTCAGACCTGGGCAGAAACACTCAAGGCCAAATGAGTCGATCACAATACTAAAATAAACAAACCTCTTGTAAATTTGCCCTGGTGTTATCAGAGAGACAAAGGAGTTGTGAAGTTATGGCATACTGACCCGGATCAGATCCATCTCCTGGCTTTCTTCCATGAAAGTTTTAATTTTTGGTTTAATCTCTTCCCACATGCCTCCAAGTTCATGGAAGACACCTAACTCTTGGAATGTCTTGTTGACCTGGAACAACAGCAAAAAAGGGTTTTAAATTCACTTAATGTAAAGTATTGGCTTCCAGATGTTTTGTTGCCCTAAGAACTGATGTTTTAGTGAGAGGAAGAAAAAGGAGAAAAGGAGATGCTTCAAATTAATGTCCTAGTACAGGGGTAGGCAACCTTGGCTCTTTTATGAGCTATGCTGACTCAGGAATTCTGGGAGTTGAAGTCCAGGAGTCATAAAAGAGCCGAGGATGTTCTGGACAAGAGCTCCATCACTCCAAGTAGTAGAAATAATAGATTTCTGAGCATCAAGCTAAAGATAGCTTCTTAGGCTATGTAATTTAGCAAGTGAGCTAGAAGCTTACAGAAGTTAATCAGCATTAAATATATGAGTAGAATCATCTAGGACAGTATAAAGGTAAAAGGTAAAGGTTCCCCCGCACATGCGTGCTAGTTGTTTCCGACGAAAGGGGCCGGTGCTCATCTCCGTTTCAAAGCCGAAGAGCCAGCGCTTGTCTGAGGACGTCTCCGTGGTCATGTGGCCGGCATGACTAGACGCCAAAGGCGCACGGAACGCTGTTACCTTCCCACCGGAGTGGTCCCTATTTTTCTACTTGCATTTTTACGTGCTTTTGAACTGCTAGGTTGGCAGAAGATGGGACAAGTAACAGGCGCTCACTCTGCTACGCGGCACTCGGGATTCGATCCGCCAAACTGCCGACCTTCTGATCGACAAGCTCAGCGTCCTAACCCACTGAGCTACCCAGGTATAGAATTCAATCTGGCCTTTTACCATCAAGTCTTTGAAAGGGACAGTGCAGACCAGTCCCGTGTGTCCAATCTCCCAACAAACAAAAATAAAGTGGCCAAAACATCATGCATATATTGAAAGATCTCATTTAACCTATGAAGTCTATAAAGGGGTTGCCCTTGAAGACTACCTGGAAGTTACAACTGGTCTGGGATGCAGAAGCACATGCAGTGCTGGGCAATCCTTTTATTTATTTATTTTATAGTACTTATCAGAGGGATTCTGGATATCATTTACCACAAAAGGGGGGGAAATATAAAAAAAAGATCTAAATTAATGCAGAAAACAGAACCAAAGTCAAAGACCAAGATAGGTGTATCCTCAGTCAATAAGTTGAGGTCAAAATACACTGAACTAAAACAGATTTAAATTTTCCTACTGAACTAAAGTAAGGTAGGAGTTACATGCACTTCTGGAGCAAAGATGTTCCATAAAGACACCCTGTTGGAGTATTGCTAAATCAAGCTGTTTGGCCTGCTGTGACTGGCAACTCTCCAATATTCTAATTAGGACTAAGCAAAAAAATCTTCTCCAAATATAGGAAGACCGGAGAGATCATTATACTGTAAAACTATAATAATTTACAGTAATGAATTGAAGTATTCCTATTTTCTAACTTCTGCTACAATAATCACTCATTGTCACAGTTTCTCTCCAGGCTGTTGGCTGGGAGCTGTGCTTTTTCCCAACAATACTCATCACATTGACGCTAAATCCTGAGGGAACAAAAGAAGGTGGCTATTAACAGGTGTTCCAAAGAAGAATCTTGTTTCCATTAATACCTTCAGCAGCAAAGAAAAAAAGTCTTTAAAAGAAACTATTGCTTCTGCCACAATTAATAAAGCTGGTGTAATTTTAGTCTTTCTGATACAGGTAGTCCTCGACTTACAACAGTTCATCTAGTGACTGTTCAAAGTTACAACGGCACTGAAAAAAGTGACTTACGACCATTTTTCACACTTACGACCACTGCGGCATCCCCGTGGTCACGTGATCAAAATTCAGATGCTTGGCAACTGGTTCATACTTACGACCGTTGCTGTGTCCCAAGGTCATGTGATTCCCTTTTGCGACCCCTTGACAAGCAAAAATCAATGGGGAAGCCCGATTCACTTAACAACCGTGTGACTAACTTATCAACTGCAGTGATTCACTTAACAACTGTGGAAAGAAAGGCTGTAAAATGGGGCAAAACTCACTTAAGAAATGTCCCCCTTAGCAACAGAAATTTTGGGTTCAATTGTGGTCGTAAGTCAAGGACTACGTGTACCGTTTTCAAATCTGCCCTTAATGAATACATAAACACACCATTTCAAGATAAATCTCAACATTCAATCCAAAGTTACAGCCTGAGACTCCAAACTGGAGATGCTAGAGAACAAAATCTGATTCCCTTTTTCTAGCCCTGACCTGTCTCTGACTTTTCCATTCCTCTTGGATTTCAGTTGAGAACATTCAAGCAGCGGAAATACCAACATGTCCCTTTGCTGGGTGGACAAGAAACTGGGTTAAGGATTCTTACCTCTGACATAATTGTCCTTGTTGCTGGTGTATCAGGGCTGTACAGGACTTTTCCAACAAGCAAAGGCTTCAGGGCCCTCCAGATGATCCTGGAAAGTGGGCTGGATTCCAGGTTCTTCATTAAGTTATTGCAGAAAGGTGCTTTAAAAAAAACCACCAGAAAATAATTGTGGGTGATAAAATCCCATGCCCAGAACTTTCCCAGCTTGGAGAGCGCATCTGGGTTAGTACAAAATTTTCCACCATTTCTTTCCTCTCTAGCTTCTGAATGTTTGAGATGGCAAGAGGTGGTCCTTCTCAATGATTTGCCATGCAGAAAACATCTGCAGGCATTCTTGGATTCAGGTTACTTACTAGTATAGTTGTCATAGAAATCCACTGCATCGTCTTCAGAGCTGTTGCTTCCAAAGAGTGCTTTGTAATTGTGGTCTTCGTACCAGTTGAAGGACTTGATCTGCAATCCCCCTCCCTCAGGGTGGCCACAAACAATTCGAGATACTGCTTGGTAGATATCAGCAGAAGAACTTGTGGAATTCATGCTGGTGAGGAACATCACCTCTTGCCTCATGTCACTCCAACTTCTCATGCTCACCAACTGCAAATCGTAAGACAAAAAGAAAGGAGGGTATAATCTAACAATGGTATTTTTTTAAAAAAAAATGAAAACCCATCCTATTTTCTTGCAGAATTGGAACTATGAAAAATCTTGCCACTGCCATTTTTCCAGTTCATAGCCCAGAGTTTTCCTGTTGAAATACTGCCCAGGTTAAGAAATACTGCTCAATATTTCTTGAGATCAGCCTCAGTTAGCTAGCTTTTGCAATCTCAGCTGAGAAGCATAATATTGCTTCAAAAAGCAGTGCTAATTGCTATCTACTCATTAAAAAGTTTCCAACAAATCCAGATTTCAATTGATTAACTATTTTTAAAAGCCACATTTTTGTATCATGTTTATTGTGGTTGCAATATTCCATTCTCTGTGTGCCCAATTTTTCCTCCTTAAACATTTTTGTTGGTTTACAATGAATGCTTTGTCTCTCTTACTCTTTGCACCGTTATCTTGGATTCACTGTACACTAATTGAACTTAGTTTTGATATCTCCTTGAAAGAAACAGAAATTTATTTAAAGCATAGACACCTGATACAACCGTTCAAGTCAATAAAATGTAATAATCATGATCATGCATAAATTCTGATCCAATTAAGGCAATCAGTGTTGTGATACATAAACTGACCCTAAAATAAATGCCATGTAAAATGTACCATCCATGGATAAGCCAACTCTCATTTTTTATGGTATTTTGGTTAAAAATTTGAGGTTCAACTTAGCCATGGATACACATATATGCAAGTATATAGGAGTACTTTAAGAAGGTATTACCAAATATACTTGTGGATAAGCCCATCTGTACATAAGCCAAATCCAACTTTGGGAGGCTATATTTTGGCACTCAAAATTATTGGGTTATCTGCCTGTATACTGTATATGGTAGCTTTACACCACACAGGAGTACAAAGGTAGCATGTATCAGTAACTCATGAAATCAGCTGCAGCATCTTTTCAGAATTGAATCAGAAATATTACACGGTCCATGCCCAAACACTAATTACAGCCAATCCTTTTGCCAATTGCACTTTGGAGCAGTAAACACATATTTACTTATATTTACTTTCAAGAACTATATGAAGAACAGTCCAGGGTGCAAATTATCAAGGAACAATTCACAACAGTAACCACAAAAGCCACATAGTGCAGAAAAAAGGGAACAACAGACTCCATTTTGATTAGGAAATTACCATGAGGCAGCTGGTGCAACCGTTGGCATGGATGCCCGAGAACTTCCAGCTCTTTGTCTTCCAGGAAAATGGAGGAATGCTGGTAGGACTGGTTAACGGCCAAAAATACTGAAATGCCACATGCTAAGTCGGTATTTCCCAACCTGGGCAATGTTGAGATGTATGAATTTCAGCTCCTGGAATTCTTAGCAATAACTCACATGGAGGCCACATGGCACCATCTCGGAATTGATTACCCTTTGGGGAGTGGCTGCAATTCATTGTGGTCGCTCCAAAATGGTGCCTGCTTCTGAGGTGAAGCCATGCAATTTATGCACTATATAGAGAGATCAATAGGCAGATCAGCAGGCTCTCCTTCCTGAAGGCAATCTCCAAGATCTTGGAAGAGAGCCAGCCAATCTGCCCCTCGGCCTCCCTATACTGTACAGAGGCCAAATAGCACCATCCTGGAAGTGGGCCCCATTTTAGGAATGGCTGCAATTGATTCCCAAGGTGATCTCTGAATAGGAAACCCATGTGGCAGATTGGCTGCTCCTGAAGGAGAGATATGGAAATGGTACATGGACCCAGCCATGATGGTATGAGTGGGGAGGAGAGTATGAAATCCAGCAGGGGAAGGCCAAGGATAGGACATGTGTGAACTGGGGAGGTGCTGCAGTGCAGGCCTTGGTTTGCACTAGAGCACCCTGTACTCTGCTTAACAACCACAAGGGCCTAGAACAGGGATTGTGGTTGTTAAGCAAGGTAACTGTTGTCTACTGGGTTCGTTGCGCAGGAATGAAGACGAGGCGAGTGAGTTCAGCAAAGATCATGGTTTATTGCTTGCAGGATCTGAACTAGAGAACAGGGCTGCAGATGCAGCAATTTATACCCTGGCCCCTAGGCAGCAGCCAATAGGTTTGAAGCAACCTATTGCCGCCCTAGGGGCAACCAATAGCAGCACTGGAGACGGGTTGTCTGAGGAGCTGGGAGCCGTTAGCTAGCTTCCCTGCTCAAACAGCCTCCCAGCAATACCACGTGGTGTTTAACAAAACAAGCCCAATACAATTACAGAATCTCATGAATGCCTTGCTTAACAATCTCCATCACAGTCATAATTCAAGGACTATCTGCAAGGATTTGAAGTATCCCTCATATTGCAGTACAACTCTTGGAATTCTTTACCACTAGCCATGTTTGTTGCCAGTGCTGGGAGTTATAACTGAGAATCATTTACAGTACATCATTGGTTTTAATACTGAAAAAAAATCCGTAGTGCCAGAAGTAAGAATTTAGAACAAGTTTTTTCCCCTTCAAAGTCTGATTGTCTGTGTTTTAAACACCTGGCCTCAATCCCTACTTGTAAACAGCATAGCCTCTTCCACAGAAACTGGTTGACATTACTACTTAAAATCATTTCTCAACAACTGGAAATGGCTGGGTTTAAAATTGGCATGTATTTAAATAGGCCAGAATATTCCCACCAGCGATGCATCTCCTTCCCACCTTCACAGAAAAAGGCAGCCTAACCAATGCAATGTCTCCCTTGCTTGTAAGGAAATAAAAGACGAAGAGTAAAAAATTCATTCCTCTAAGTATTTGTCACAGACATACAGGAAGTCAGGCTATGAAAAGCAAGCCATACATCCAAGGCTGGTGGTCATCTGCACTCCCACAGCACAATGCCACCCCAAAGCAGCCTTTGTTTTGAACTTAAATAGAAATGTGGGGGGGGGGGGTAGTTGTCTGCAACTTGGAACAACTGCTGAGGAGAAATCACATCCCTCAGCCAGACAACCTATTTTACATCCACATCAGCAAAGAGAAGGTTGTATGACTAAAAGAAGAGAAGAAGAAAAAGACAAGAAGAAAATAAAATACAGGAAATGATACCCATGGTCTGATGATGCAATAGGAGAGAGTTACACAATAATCAGAAAGCCCCAGACCAGGCAAACTTTTAAGGCTATTCTGTTGACTGTACTTTGTCCTGATTTCATCCAGATTCTTCTGTTACTGTAACTTCTGTTTTCCAACTATGAAGAGTTGATGCGGGTTCTAGGATCCGAGAACCGTTTCCTCCAATGAGAAATAACTAATATGGAAATTGTGATGATGGGACAGACCTACACATCTACACGCACATACACAGGGTATGTCAGTCCTCCACTGAAGCAAATGTGCTCAAAAAAAAACCCCTCAAGTGACCTCAGACAGCTCAGCTTAGCTTAGCTAGAGGTTATTATAGTTCAGAGATTTAACATTCCAAAGCTGTGGAGGCGGAAGGAAAAAAAGGAAATACAGTAACTTGTGTGGACTTTTTTTCTTTTCATTTTTTGCTTAAAGCAGCAAAGTTGCGAAAGTAGACAAAAGCATTTTTAACATTCAAAAATCCTAATGCTTTACACAGATTAGCCCAAACTGAGAGTTTATTTGCTCAGAGGGGAAAAAAAAGGTACTGCATAATGTCAGTTGATAAAAAAAAGAGGGCAGGCTCTAGGCTTACAAACTGAGATAGTGTGGATTATCACACATTTAACAACCTATCAACCCACATTTCACATGGTTTCCACTCACAGATTCCACAGTTTGTTTTCCCCTACACAAAAATAATACATGCCTCATATTCAAGATTACCCACTAGGATCCAACCACTTCGGCCAAAGGGAAAATAACCTAAATCCATTTGAGGCAATACGTATATCAGCTCAACCAAAGTCATATAACATTTTTATAAACTTGAGATGGTCTAATAAGTATATTGCATCATTGAACTTAATACAACCCCCCCCACACACACACACAACTGTCCCCCCAAAAATGCCTAAGTAATTCATCCCAGCTATTATTATAGTGAACTCCTGATATTCATGTTCCTGGAATGTTCCACTTGGCAAAATACCTTGTATTGGCTTCCCAGTTTGGCCTAGTAGGCAACCTTGGCTCTTTTATGACTTGTGGACTTCAACTCCCAGAATTCCTGAGCCAGCATGGCTCAGCTTGGAAACCTCTCCCTTTCCCCTCAGCATGGCTGGCTCAGGAATTCTGGGAGTTGAAGTCCATGAGTCATAAAAGAGACGAGTTTGCCTACCCCTGGGCTAGATCATATGGGTAATTTCTGCCTGGTCCTTGGCATAGAAACAAAAGGAGGTGGCAACTTTACACTAGTAGGATGATGATTATATCCCAGTAAGTTGGTGTCAAGTGTTACATAGTTTTTTCCACAATGATGAGTGCCTAACCTGGTCCTTCAGGACTTCCAACTCTTTGGATTAATATATCACATCCTTATATGCCATTAATGTGTATCCCAGCAAAAGCTTTTATACAGAGAGAATATAATTGTTTGTATATTAAGAACAATCTGTAGTTATTCTGCGGTTATTCCGATACAGACCCATTGTAGATAAAGTTAGGCCTGCTTTCTTCCTTTTCTTTTTCTACTTCCTATGAAGTCAAGAGTATAACTGATTTGACTAAGACTTCTTATTTCAACTGAATAAAGAATTGTGGTTTTTTCATTACTGGAACTAAGCAAAATTTGAAACAGATATGTTAAATGAATAAAGTGATTAATACAACTGGTTGTATTAACTCCAGTTTAGGTGCATCAAGAAACTGAAGTCTTGCTAAAATTAAATGAAAAATGTTCCAACATCTTGGTCTTAGCATGCCAGAAACTAGTTAGGAGAATGGCAAATGGGGGCCCAACAGCTCATCCACATGGCTCTTGATGGGTGAATACATCTAATAGCTATATAAGGTACCCAAACACAGGCATCCCCTGCTAGCCAGTGTGACAAAGCATGCACTGCAAGGTCATAAACAAGCTCATTTCTTACACATTTGCCCTGCAATACTATACATAGGGGGTAAAATTTTCATCACAACGTCACAATGCAAATTTGTCACTTGTCCTCCACCTTTTCCACGAACACCAACATGCCCAAGATCACAACCCGTTGGCTTATTTTGATTCACTTCATGACCTAAATAAGTGGCCTGAGACAAAGAGGTGGAAAACACACCCTACCTCTTTAAGAAGGTTCCCCAGGCTGTGCGTCAGTGTCTCCAAAGTTGCCTTAACATCCTCCAGGGTTGAATTGAAGGTGATCCCTTTCTGGAAGAACAAATGGAAGTTCACAGTTAAGTGAAAGTTACTGCAACGTAGAAGAAGTAGGGATCAGTTTGACCATTACCTTTAAAGAAAAACCAATATGGATGTATTGAATCAACAGGCCCAGTTTGGGAAAAACAAATCCAAATCCACCTATCTCTCAAAAAAGATACCACTAGGATCCTATTGGCCTGTTTCTTCTTCCTTGTATGGTTCTGATCATCCTCGTATTTATATCTCTGCACATCTCAGTTGGCATGGCTATTGCTATGGAGAGTTATCTCACACTAACCCATAGGATAACTTGATCTTATGCCGATCCTGAGGGTGGTCCTATCTTTCCTGTTGCCAGGCATAAAGGTAAAGGTAAAGGTAAAGGTTCCCCCGCACATGCGTGCTAGTCGTTTCCAACTCTAGGGGCCGGTGCTCATCTCCATTTCAAAGCCAAAGAGCCAGCGCTTGTCCGAGGACGTCTCCATGGTCATGTGGCCGGCACAACTAGATGCCAAAGGCGCACGGAACACTGTTACCTTCCCACCGTAGTGGTCCCTATTTTTCTACTTGCATTTTTACGTGCTTTCGAACTGCTAGGTTGGCAGAAGCTGGGACGAGTAACAGGCGCTCACTCTGTTACGCGGCACTCAGGATTCGACCCGCCAAACTGCCGACCTTCTGATCGACAAGCTCAGCGTCCTAACCCACTGAGCCACCGCGTCCCTGTTGCCAGGTATAATAAAGATTTAAATCTATTTGCTTCAAGAAAGGATAATTGTCTTCATCAAGTTATCCAGAAACCTTTCTAATCGGCTATGATTTATACTCGATAGTTGCTAACATCTACAGCAGATATAATAATAAGGTAATTATTTAGAGGTGGCAGACTTTATATCCCCTGTAACCTGACTTCTGCACTAAAATGAGCCATGTATAAGTGTGAGGGGACAAATAAACAATAGCGTACATTATTTTCTGAAGATCTTTACATCAGAAATCAGCAACTGGCCCTCCTAAGTGACAATTGGCATCTGTTTTCCAACAGAAGATGAAACCACAATTTGATGAGAGACAGAGTTATAGAAAAAAGGTCGGCAGCAGCAAATGGAATATAGAATGACTAAGGTTGGAGCTGAAATACCACTCCAGTGTTTTTCTGAGTCAAACCACTAAGCCATAGATATTTAAGTTTCCAGTGAGGAAAACTCCATCAAAAAGTCAGCTGTGGATTTTTGTGCCAATCTGTGGCTGTTATGCACCAATAATACATGATGAATTTTAATTATCTGAAGACATTTTGGGACCTGGCACTGCCTGAAAAGGAGGAAGTGAGTAAGCATACTAATAAGAAGTTGGTCTGCGTACCAGGTTGACAATGCAAGATTAGGAAAGGACGCAAACTATTACTGAGAAGAATTTTCTACTATGTCTTATTCATATTGTGTTTCATTAAACATTATTAATGGAAAGCAGCCTGACAGAAGACCATAAAACTGACTCTGTAAAATTGTTCTCCCTGGTTTAAACCTCTCTTCCTCCCATCACTTATAGAGCAAACCAGCTTTCTCCAACCAAGGGCCTTGCAGTTGTGCTGGGAACAGTTATCTAACATATCTGAAGGGCATCACACCGGGGACAGATGGATTAGAGATAGAGGCCATATCTTTTTTAATTCTCTTACTCCAACAGAACAAAACAAAAGACAAAACTCCAAATTAAATTGAGAGTCTTTTTTTGTCTATGGATCTAAATAACTAGGATGTTAATCAAGATAACTGCACATTAAGCCAGGGGTTTCCAACTCCCAGGCGTAGCCCACTACTGGGCTGTGGCCTATTCAGAACTGGACTGCGTGAGAGGTGGGCGGGTGCACGTGCGCCCACAGTTCCATGCACATGTGTGTTCAAGCGCCACTGTTCCTCCTCCCCCCCCCAGCCAGGCCACCAAGTCGCAGAGGTTGGGGACTGCTGCATTAAGCCATTTCTCATTTTTGAAGCTGCTGGATTATGTACTTCTAGAATGATGACACTGATTGTTAATAACTGATGAAGCTTTGATGGTGGAGGAACAGTACGAGCTTTCACGACAGAAAAAAAAGAAGGATGCTCTGGAATGAGCCTCAACTTTATATTGTATTGGAAGCAGAACCTTGGGACAGTGATATTCATGAAGCCTTTATGACTGGCCGAACAGTCTGGCTGTAATAGACAGATGAAGTGGGAGAACAGTGGTTGGACCCACATACCCTCCTGAGCCAAGCTTGTTCAATCATGAAGTCTTGAACGAGACACAGCATTCTTCAGTGCTAAACCCCAATAGGAAGATTCAAAGATTGCCCTTTTTTGGGGTATGCCTTCAAGTCAGTGTTGATTTTTGCCAGCCACCAGGACACGTTTCTGAGTTTCTTGGCAATATTTTGAAAGTGGTTTGCCATTTCCTTCTTCCTAGAGCTGAGAGAGAGGGACTGGCCCAAACTCACCCAGCTGGCCTTGTGCCTAAGGTAGCTCTAGAACTCACAGAATCCCGTTTTCTAGCCTGGTGCCCTAACCGCTGAACACCCACCCACCCACCCACCCACACAAATCATTATAGTCAAGGGCAATATAAAGTCCATCTAGGCACTCAAGCAACCAAATCTATGAGACAAGAAGTAATGAGGAAATGTAGTATGTGAAAATTAGATGCACCTTTCCTTACAGTTTTAAAAAGAAGAGATTGTATCCCCAACAATGTTGAGAGCATCGTACGTACCATAAGTGGCTTTATGAAGTCCATATTATCCTGGAACACTCTTTCTAGAGAAGCAAGCTGTTCCTTCGACATAGAGCAAATTAAGTCACGGCTGCCATTGTTGATAGCAACTACTTCTGGCAGTTTGGTGAAATTGCACAAGTCTTCCACACTTATCCGGTAGCCAGATATAATGATCTAAAAATGTTGTCCAGATGTTACGCCATTGGGAAATCAGCTTTTCTGCTTTCTAATCACAGTTCGCAATACTAAAATGATATCATTCCCGCCTACCCAACTCTTGTATCCGCCAGAGATTATTTAATTCCCTATAATTGGCTGGGCTGAACTCCGGACTGCCCCCGACCTTCGCCGGGACCTAAAAACCTGGCTCTTTGAGCTATCTGGCCTGGACTGAGGGGTTTTAATGATTTTAAATTGTGATTTTGACTTTTTGGGGCTATACTTAATTTAATTTTATTTTAACTTTATATTGTATTGTTTTTAAATTCTGCCCTGTAAACCGCCCTGAGTCCTTCGGGAATAGGGCGGTATATAAACCGAAATAATAATAATAATAATAATAATAATAATAATAATAATAATAATAATAATAATAATAATAATAATAATAATAATAATAATAATAATAATAATGGAACATACGGTTTAAGGACGGATATTTCTCACCTGGTGGAGATTGACCTCAGCATTCAGGATTTCATCCACATCAGGCTGTGAGAGGGAAGCATTGTGGTGGAGGAAGTCAGAGAACGTCTCGTTGACAACCAGAAAATCCTGAACTTTGACACCTGCCAGGCAATTAGGAAGTAAAATCCATTACAAAATAAAACAACAGATTTTTAAATGACATCAAAAGTCATTTAAAAATGCTATCTATGCTAATATAGGTCAGTGGGTTAATAGCGATACACTCATCTTGAGCAACCCCAGAGTGCCTATCGTTCTGTGGCAAGGAAGGAAAGGGGGAAAAAAACAGGGTAGAAAATCAATATTAGATCGGCTCAGTGGTCTGGGTGACGAGTGGAAAATGCTTCCGTAATGTATACGGAGAGGAAAGAGGCATTTTTGTTTCCATCTATCCATTTCGTGTACCGCCAAGAGTTCTCATGTAGTGCAGCCAGTTCAACACAAGGAGATATCAAATATTCTGTACAGGTAGTCCCTGATTTATGACCATTGGTTCAGCAATTGAAGTTACGACACTACCGAACGAATGGGGATTATGCCTGGTCCTTGGAATGGCCCTGATGCCCCTGTGGTCACATGATCATGATCTGGGCATTTGTTAATCTGTTCCCACTGTGACTAGTTGAGAAACAGCCCAGAATCACATGTTCACCACTCTTTGCAACCTTCCTGCTGGCTTTCCCAGAAAGTCAATGGAGAAGTTGGCAAGTCATTGAATTTCTCCCAATTACATATTTGCCTAGTCACTCTTGAGATCATGCTACCATTCACACATCCCCATGCACTCAATCCACACGGCACCCCACATCCCTGACCTGAGCAGCACCTTTCGTGCATCCTACCTGTCTTCCACATCTCTCGTGCAGCCTCGCCTGCACCTCTGTGCACCCTCTCGCTCCTTGCCCCACCTGGCAGTACACACTTACCTGCCTCCTAGCCTGGAACATACAATGTCCTGCCAGTATCTCACTGACTTTGGTTGTGGGAAGCTGGCAGAAAGTTGCCTCACCTAACAACTGTGGGATTCAGTTAATCATGGCAACCCAGACTGCAGGGATTGCCTTTGCTAAGTGATGTGATTGTGCTAGCCGCATCAGTTAGTGATGGATATTCCAATTCCAATTGCGATTGTAAGTCAAGGATTACCTGTAATGCTAAACAGCAGGGAGAAAAAAAATAGGCATAGTCCTGACTTGCATTAAGGATTGGCTTGGGCCACTTAACTTTTGGGATGGATTCAGAAAACTCTGTGGAACAAGCTTTCTCTCTACAGTAAATCAGTCTGGCCTGAATCAGTCTATTGTGTCTCCTTCTAACTGTATCTCTGGCTAAGGAAGGCAGTCTAATCTCTAGCTCTGAAGTGTGGCTTTGTTTAAGCTGCCAGTTCAGCTGGAGGGCCCTTACTTTTTGAAATGTTTTTAGAAAGTTAATTGGGGCAAAATATGTATAAAGTTCAAAAGAATCAGAGTGTAATTTATGGGTTTTATAAACCTCTTTCCCATTATTTTTAAGCCACTTAGGCTGCTTGGTAGCAACTTACCAGCTACCTTTTGGGAAATGTCATCTGCCAGGAAAACAATCAAAACACTTTCAGAATTACCGCTAATTAAGAAAGAACATATGTTTTCCTTTCCTTGAATGTCTGAAGATCTGTATAACTCAAAAGCATTTAAGCCGGCCCTTGAAAAACCACTAGCACAAATATTGTAAAAAAGACCCTCTTTGAATGGTTTTATTATTCTTCTGTTTCGCTTTGCTCTTTTCGCTATGGAAAATCCGTAATTATGCTGAGTAGGAATTTTAAGAATTGCCGTCCCAGCATTTTTTGAAGAGCACCACGCTGGAGAAGGTGCCTTCGCAGTGTGCGTTGGGTCACAGATGTGGGGAAAGCATGTCAGATCTTCAAGACTAGCTGGCTTTTAAAAATTTTAATCTGCTCAAAGGGTTTATAAATATATGGATGCTCAGAGTGCCAGGAGGCTTGGAATGAGAATCCCAATCCCAAAAGAAGGAATGGAAAGGCTAAGAAAAATGGACTCTCCTCTCTCCTTTTATGTCATTCCAAGTTATTGCTGTCTTAATCAGACCCGATTTGCCAGACACCAATCCAGCAGAAGATTATGAGGCGAAGGGGAAAAAAAAACCCACTACTTTCAAGTCTTCAGCTCTAGCACGAACTTCCCAGGGTTGCTGCCGGTCAATGCTCTCTTGCCCAACTCCTTGTCACTTTTTTTTTTGTTTCTTACAAGCAAAATAATCACAGTCAGCAGATGGTTTGAGACAAAGACTTGGGTAAAGCTGGCGAGAGGTTACTTGAGGCTGAAAAGCCTTTTAGAGCCATTTGTCATAGTCTCGAGTCAATTTGACCAGAGAAAGAAGAAGAGGAAGGGAAAGAAGACATTTGGAAAGCAAGTTAAAAAGAAATATTGTGATGTCATAGCAAAAAAACAGATAGGCCATTTGCTACCCTCCAGATGTTCGGGACTCCAATTCCTATTATCCCCACCCACATGCTTGGAGGCAGTGGACTGTCTCTCTCTCCCACAACTTTAATGGGAGGGGCAACCCAATTATGGATCTCTAAAATAAGTTTAATTTTAGTCCTGCGGCATCCTCGCACCACTACAAACAACAAACAAGATGTAACAGTTAGTTCCCATGCCGATACTATTCAGGAGACTGTTGTGTAAACACCCAACTGCAAGCTTCTCTGCTATCGGTAAAAAAAAACCCAACTTCCTCTCCAGATCACAAGAAAGCTGATAGAAAAAAAAATCCTTTAAAAAATTTCCATCCCAATGACATCCATGCAGGAAGGGGCAAGGGAGAGGAAAATTACAGCAGCGTTACACCCATGCAATGCAAACTCGATTTTTTTTGACATCGTGCATGTATACAAAAGACATGGAGCTTATTAATTTGATGGAGATGGTGAATCCTCTACTATTTCACCATAACATTTTGGGGATAAATTGGTTCTAACTGGAAACAGTTCAATTGCTCAAATCCCCCGTCCCTTTCAACATAATAAATCTTGCTAAAGAAAACTATAAAACTCTTGCGTGGTTGGAGGCTGCTGCCAAACAGGTTGATACAAAGAGGTTGCCGTGTTCCCCAAAACAATTGAGATCAAAGTGTGCTCCATTCCAGCACATCCTGTTTCTTATAAACAGATTCCTGATTCTGATATACATATTTGGCAAAGCTTCCAAAATGAAAGGAAAACCCGGGAAAGACCTAGCTAAACATTCATTAAAATAAAAAGACAAAATCATCTTAGCTAATAGCACTTATCCCAGGTAGGGAATTATTTTAAAAATGAGGCACCACCACAGAAAACATGGATTCTGGATACTGCCCGTCTGAGATGTTAAACGCACCGAGAAGATTAGCTTTAAAGAAGATCTCAAGCTAAATTAGGTTGATATAGACACAAACATTCTTTCAGAAGCCTTGTGTTATAAATCTTGCAGGATTTGAAAGGTAAGCACCCTATTGTGAATTTTAGTTAGAAATAACCCCATGTAATAATCCGACCTATTATCAAAATGTGGACAATGGTAGACAGTCATTCTCTGCCTAGGAGAACATGGAGAAACCTCTAGCAACTTTACAGCTAGCATTGTTACAGATTTTTCTTGCCAAGGCTTAGAAGAGAAACTCCAAATTGACTAAGCCCTAAGGAAAGTTTATCGTTTTCAAATTTGTGACTTGATAAATCTTCTGCCCACATACATTCCACACAAAGCCTCACTCCCATCCTGGGTGCCCTCTTATCCAGAAATGAAATTTAAAGCCACAGATATAACTGATAGCATCAAAAAACATAATGGGTTGCATGCATCACTGTTTAATGTTCACTATTCATAGCTCTCGGGTAGACAATACTGTACATAAATCAGTTCTGCTACTATAAGTTATGGGAGGGTTAGGTGGATGGCCAGAAGGGGCTGCATTTTACAAGAAGGAAATCAACTTCAAACAAGAATACATGTATCTTTTCAATGGAGAAGAAATCACAGAGCTTGAGAAATCACAAAGCTTGAAATAGTATACAAATAGTTTTAAAATATTGGTTTAGTTTTCAATTATGAATATGTTTAGTCATTACAAATTAATATATATAGCTAAGGAGAGAAGCATTTAGATCTGCCTCCTGGAGGATATCCAAACGTCCATAACATTTTATACAAATTCACAGGAGTGCTATTTTAGATTTTAGCAAGTAGGGGTTGATCTTCTTTCCTCCCTTTATTGTGAAGTTGTGTTGCTTGTTGGCTCCAATTTTTTTTTTTTGGCCTTCTTTTGCTCCATAAAAGTGAGGCTACATCCCATTTGCCTAACCATGAATTTGCAATGGGTGCCTGCACCAAATTCATATTAAAAATCAGAAGCCATTTGAAGTAAACACCTTGCAATGAGGACCAAAGAATGAGACAATGGATAACTTCATACTAAAACTGATATGAAATAGGTTAAGCAGCATTAGAAGGAGAGAAACAAGAGAGAAACGAGACGGGTGGTTGTGGAAACACTAGTCTTGATTATGCAAATGGAAATCTAGGTCAATATGTATCAATCTAAGTCGTACAATAGATTTTTGTAGCCACCGCACTTAGGCCACAGCACTCTCTGGGTGGTTGACAATGTCGGCATATTGCCTCCAACAATCTGGGTCCTTACTTTACCGACCCTCAGAAGGATGAGTCAACCTCGAGCCCCATCAGGATTGAATGTCAGGCTGTGGGCAGATTTCGCTATAATAATGCATTCTTACCACTGCGCCACCAGGGCTCCTTTAATGTTGGCTATGGGTTTGTGTGTGTTATCTGAACCCAAACGTGTGATTTGTAAACATGGCTTATGGTTTAGAGATGGTAAATCCTCCAAATCTATTCATTGCTTATGATTATGATTAAATAATAATTTAGCACATCACATCAACTAGCAAACGGTGACTAAAGCGAGTTATAACCTTGGTCCTGTAGCAGGCCTGTAGCAAAAGGAAAAATTAAGAAACGAGATGAGTAAGCACATCAATCAGTAGTATATTGCCAGGGAAGAACAGAGGAAAAGGACTACACCCTTCCTATTTAGCCTGTAGACTTTCTGAATGCAACTGTTTTGCTACCAAATATCTGTAATATAGAATGTTTAACTCGCTCAGCCTTTGGCCTAATTTTAAATAAAAGATGAAAAATACAGAAGGAAAGCTAGTCAGCCAACAATCTAGAGGGATTATGGCAGAAGTAGTTAAGATTACTGAGTTGCAAAAAAAGATAATTATGCAAGGGACCAGCAACGGTCATAGTCTGGTAGGACTTATTAGATATAAGAGCAAAATTCAGCTTGGGGTTAAAGATGCTTCCAATCATAAAGCAAGCCCAGACTGTTAAGTGCTTTGACAGGAAATAAGATAAACCGATTCCCAGCAAGGACAATGTTTATTTATGACTCTTTAGCAAGCCACAAAAGGCCATTTTTAAATAGATCTTTTTTACCGCAACATAGAGGTGGAATTAATTATTCCTGTTTTTAATGATACGGTGCTTTGATCCTGACACTGCAGTTAGTTGCAAACTTTCCCGAACTTTGGGTGAAAAAGGAAATGTCTTTTAAATCTTTCCGGCAATTAAAATAAAGTTAGAAAATATTAGACATGGACTTCTGTTTTTATATATGACAACAGCAGTGATATTATTGTATACTCAAAAAGTGGAAAGGCTCAACACAACAGAGGAATGGTTGGCGAAGGTGATGGAATTTGCAAAGATGGCTAAATTGACTGTCTTGATTAAACAAAAAAGACAACATCTACATTTATGGATGACTGGAAGCCCCTCGACTTTTTGCATGAAATGAAGAAAAAAAAAATGCACTTACAAGGGTGGGTCCTTTTGAGTAAGAGATACCCTTGTAATCATACATGTATTTGCTGCAAGGGAAAATGAAAGTTTCTTCTGGTTTTTTTTCTTTTCTTTCTGCCCCTTTTTCCTTTTCTCTTTTCCTTTTCTTTATTCACCCCACCCCAAAACTAACCCCCAGTTAAGATCGTAAGCCTGACAGATGCATTTAGTACTGTATTTTCCCCAAAATAAGACCTAACCAGAAAAAGAAACTCGTAATGTGTCTTTTGGAGGAAAAATTAATAAAAGATCTGGTCTTATTTGGGGGAAACAGGATAGATCAGGGGTGTCAAACTCAATTTCACTGAGGGCCGCATCAGCATTGCGGTTGCCCTCAAGGGGCCGGGTGGGTGTGGCCAGGGTGGGTGTGGCCTACTGGGTAGGCATGGCTAGAGTGCATATGGCCTACTGGGTGGGCGTGGCCAGCTCTACATCGTTTGCATCAAGGGTGCCTATGGGGGCCTGGGCAGGAGTGGGACAGATCTGAGGGTCTCTGGCAGGAGGAGGGTCTCTGGGCCAGGGCCAAGGGAGCGGGGGCCGTTCCCTCACTGTTTCCAGGATGGCTTCGCGGGCCGCATGAAACCACTTCGTGGGCCGGATCCGGCCCCCGGGCCTTGTGTTTGACATGTCTGGGATAGATAGACAGACAGACAGACAGACAGACAGATAGATAGAGACAGACAGACAGACAGACAGATGAGCACTGATAATGTTGCCTAGTTAGGGTAATGAAACATCTGCAAGAAAACAAGCAAGCTGAGAGAGCACCAAGGACCCCTCATTTCAACCCTGAGCTACAAATATTCTCCTTCATTGGTATACATACATACATACATACATACATACATACACTTATGTATGTCCAAATGTCCAAAGACATTTCCTGGTTGTGTGGCCAGCGTGACTATCTGCTGAGGCGCACAGAATGCTATCACCATGCAACTGCTATTGCTAAGCACATTGATTTGTGCTTTAGATTGTAAGCCGCCCTGAGTCTTCGGAGAAGGGCGGGATATAAATGGGATTAAAAAAATGCAGTGGTACCTATTTATCTCCTCGCATTTGCATGCTTTGCATGCTTTTGAACTCGGGCAAGTCAAGGGAACTCCGTTGTGCAGCGCTTGGGTTTTCAACCCAGCTGTCAGCTTTCCAGCTGACAAATACAGCATCTTTAACAACTAAGCCATTGCATTTGAGAAATGGATTTATGTTGCAACTGAATGAAAACAACTTATGCTAGATAATTGAGTCATTCTTATATTTTCAAATGTCACAGCACCCCCAGTGTAGACACAAAAGACTACTCAGAGAGGCTGGGAAACGAGTAGAACAATTTAACTAGCATAAGTAAAAGAAACAATTATTTGAACTCTAGTTCAAAGACGTACATACTCATAATTTCTCTTGTGCCAAGCTCTTGACTCAGAGTCAGCTGCTTTCCATTACTGGGGAATTCTTGTTAAAATGTGAAGTTACATCATAAAGTTGCTAAGGCTGAAAAAACACTGCTGTAAATCCTGTGAATTTTCAGATATATTATTATTATTATTATTACATTTATATACCGTCCTTTCCCAAAGGACTCAGGGCGGTTTACAGGGTGATTAAAAACAAAAATACAAAAGTTAAAAACAATTAAAAAAATTATATCCATCCCTGAACAAATAAAACCCCAGTTTTATTAAAATTAAAATTAAAATTAAAATTCTCAGCCTGGGCCAGAGAGCTCGAAGAGCCAGGTCTTCAGGTCCCGGCGGAATGAACGGAGGTCGGGGGCAGTCCTAAGTACCAATCAGTTTTGTGCACAGCAGGGGATGTGCAGTAATAACTGAAACATTTTGGGGATAGTGCAATGCTCTAAATAAGGAGAATCCAACTGTGGCAACTTCCCCAGCACAGGTGAACTGGGAATTCTGGGAGTTAAAGTTCACACATTTTAAAATTGCCAAGGATGGATATCCCTTCTCTAGAAGTCTTATAAGAGCCAACATGGGTGAAGCAGTTGAGTGTTATATTAGGAGTGGAGAGACTTGGGCAGTACTTCCCTTTCAACCACAAAGGCTCAGAGGATGACTATGAACCAAGCACTTCTACAGTCTAACCAACTCACAAAGTTATTGCAGGGATGGATGGATGGATGGATGGATGGATGGATAGATAGATGATAGATAGATAGATAGATAGATAGATAGATAGATAGATAGATAGATAGATAGATAGATAGATAGATACTGTAAATAAATATCTTCATTGCAGGTTAACATTTTATGCCCCTGGTTTGGTGCTCTCCAATGGATGAATAGATGACATGGCTAGATAGACTGGGGATTGTGCAACTTGAAGTTCCACGTATCTGGAGGAACCCAGATTGGTGTGTTCAACAGCATCCTAAACTTTATTGGACAAATCTGTATTTTGGGAGGATCACAAGCATTTTAATTCTGCTCTTAGCTTTATTCTTTCTCTAAAAGGGGGTAGAATTGATCAAACATGAAAACATGACTGTGTGGTCATCTTATCTCCCTAATTAATACTAAATGAACGCTGTGGTGCTTTATTAAGTCTTGAAACTATTAGCCTGAATGTCATGATAGAAGCCACCAAGCTGTTTAAAACTCCTCAGATATTTGCTGGCCACTGTGGGTTTCTCATTGTTAGCAGCAGAGGCACTGCTAAACTGATGGCAAAGATAGACATTATGGTTTTCCACCTTCCCCATATATTCCAGAATGTTGTTCTCCATCTTTTACACTGTGTGGCATGAATATCAAGCCCTGCTTTGGTTTCCAAATATAGATCTGCAGACAGGGTAATTAAAAAGTGGCTTTCTTAAATGCATACACCCTTCTGAAGGGTGCTGATCTTCTCAATATTTTTTTTCTTCTAGAAAAGCTACAAGTTGATCATAAAAAGTATTGCATAATTTTAAAAAAAGAATCACCTTTGATAGGGAACAAAACAAAAGTTTTGCTGACAACCAAGATGCTCTGGCAAATTACAGGGGCTTGGCAAAAAAAAAATTCTACCAACCTTTGTGGTAGTTCCATTTTAAATGCAAAGAGGAGCAAGCTTGGCTAAAAATGGAAAGAAAATGAATGGGTGGCATAACAAGAAATCTCTCTCCCCCCCTCCCTCCAATAGTATTATCAGGAGCTCCAATATATCCTGACACAGTTTTGGGGGTTATCTGGCCAGAACAGGCTAAGCCTCTAGTTCAGCACTCTTGATCATCTGCTTGAATTCAGAAAGTTTATGAGCTTTGACAGGAGAATGGCTCTATAATGATAAGGAAGTTGGCTTTGCTGGAAATAGGTTGTAGTAGTAGTTCTCACCCAGGCAGAGAAGGGGAGAGGGTAACAGTTCTCCTACTGTGTGCAGTTTACTCCTAGTTGCTTCTACCACAAGAATTGGACTTTACACTAGGACTAGGGAGTCGCTCGCAGTAAAATAAAATAAAAAATCGGCAAGTTTCCATCGAGGTCATCTTCTTTATTCTGTACAGGATGGCAGGAGATGTATTCTAATATATTTGGGAGACTACTTCTAGAGAATATTATCTTACGAATTAATTTGGATGCATGCAACGCGCCAGCATGCATTCATGCCAATAAAATAATTAAAAAAGTTATACAAGCTAGAGGTTACCTTATAAGTCTGAATGTCTTGTTTTTTATATGCTAATCAAATATTTACTTTCAATTCTCAGTAAATAAAGCAACACACTCCCAATGTATGGTCTGGGTCTGTTTTCTGCATAATAACCTTTCATAGTGAAGGTAAAGGTTTATTCCAGGTGAGAAATACACTGCCCACATCTTCATAAAAGTAAGAAATAGATGCATCAGCGATTGTGCAAGTTCTGATAAGAGATACCTGATGTGAAATCTCCAAGGTCAGCCAGGACAGATGTTGGGAAAAATAGAAATGATGGCTCTTAAGTACAAGCTGAAGGAAATATCTTTTGACTTTGTACCATTCAACCCACTTGTTTTTCCAGAGCTGAAGTTTTACCATCACAAACCCAATTTGACTAGAGATGATAATATGGCCAGAGATATTTACAGACAGGGAAGTCACCCTCTTTTACAATTTTCTTTAAAATTTTAATCCACCTCTA
The DNA here is from genome assembly GCF_964194415.1 of Vipera berus. NCBI lineage: Eukaryota > Metazoa > Chordata > Lepidosauria > Squamata > Viperidae > Vipera > Vipera berus. The sequence continues at coordinate 94,049,160 of NC_138203.1, read as the reverse complement.
CAGAAGAAATTTGCCACTGCCTTCTTTTCAAGTTATTGCTCAAGTCTACAGCCCTGACATTCCTTGTAACTAAACTATCTACCTGTTAACCAAGTAGGATTCCTAAGTTTTTACAAAATCTTCTAGGTATTCTCACTAGCTGAGAATGTCTCGAATGTGGTCAAATATATAGAACAGCTTTTATTTAATTAGGGCAGAGTACCCTAAGACAGATTAAAATAACCATTGACACCTTTCTCATCCTTGCAGAACTGAACATCAGTGTACATATGTGGCAAATACACATTCCCAATTCAAGCAACATTCAGGTTGGCATTTTGTAGGGGTTCCACATATATCAGGGAATTTGCTGATGTACCAGTAGTCCTTGACTTACAGTCACAGTTGAGCCCAAAATTTCTGTTGCTAAGTGAGACAATTAAGTGAGTTTTGCCCCATTTTACAACCTTTCTTGGCACAGTTGTTAAGTGAATCACTGCAGTTGTTAATAACACGACTAAGTGAATCTGGCTTCCCCACTGACTTTGTCAGAAGGTCCCATGATCCTGGGACACTGCAAATGACATAAATATGAACAAGTTGCCAAGTTGGTCTGAATTTGCGGGATGCCGCAATGGTCATAAGTGTGAAAAACGGTCAATGAGTCACTTTTTCCCAGTGCTATTATAACTTCGGACGGTCAATAAATGGAACTGTTATAAAATCGAGGGCTACCTGTACTGTAATATTAATTGAACACACAAATTTCATTTAAAACCAACTTCAAGAAAGCTGATACCAGTCACTGGAAGACCTGTTTAATCTAGGCAAATAGCAGTCATGGCCAGCTGTATTCAAATCCAGACCTGGAGCCCATCCAGCATTCCAAAGTATCCAAAATCAACGACTATTGGAGCTGGACCAAAGGCATAAACAGACTGAGACCGAGGCTAAGGATTCAAGAGCATTGGCAGAGGGCATTGCCCCGTGGGTCAGGCAAGCAGAGCTTGGCACTTACAGAGTCAATATTAACCATGCATGAAGCTTCTGCATTGGCCTCAACAGTCCAGTGGGATTCTGCTGGTTGCACTCACCAAATCAAGGCAGGGCGATGTTCGAGAGATCAGAAAGCAGAAAGCTGAAAGCTGTCCCTGCCCCAATTTTTTGCCAGCTGCTGGAAATTGCAACACCGGGCACAAAAAGAAGCAAATCCTTTCTTGTGATTTGTGGGAAATCTTACAGGCGAGTCACCTGAAAGACAAACTGTTGCAATCCCTGGATTTCAGCCTGCCTTAAGAGCTCAACATTTTGGCATAAAAATGGCGACTACCCAAATTTTCTTGACCAGCCCTCTATTTGCTATTTCCTTGGGTTTAAACTCAAGAAGCTTAATTTTGAGCATCTTGCCACCAAATTTCAACGATATGCTCACACAGGATTAGAAGACAGTACGTCCTCTTAATTTGCTTCTCATTCGACAGGAGGTAGGACCTTTTTTATTGTGGGTTAGCTTTATAAACAAAGTGTGATGAAAATATCTTAGCTTAGCCACTGTCAAGTCAGTCAGGTAGGGCAATATTGCTCTATCCTGGGCCCTCAAAGAATTCTGTAACTTAATAGTTGTTACATTGGTTTAAGAAGCTATAGCCCAGCCTTTTATATCCTGACACAAGTCTCACTCTTGGCTGGTTGTCTCTTGAGAGTGCAACAGGTAACTGGCAATTTCGGATTATGGCAGCATGGCTATATTAATGAATCATAAATCACCACAAAATGAAAAAACTGTATGAATTGACACCCGGGTTACAGGAAATAAGGCAGCAAAATGCAAATGTAAGAAATATCCATTTCTAAGGGAAGGGTGAAAAGTCTTGGTCTTTGAGGTACTTAAGAAAAATTATTTGTAAAGGGTCATTCACAAGAAAGGTACATTTCGGTCTGGAGAAGATGGATAGATGATATTCAGAACAAATATGGGACAAAAAAGTTTCATCTAGCTTATGAATGAACTATAGAATGATATTATTAATATTAGTATGTTTTTATGGTATTTTTATTAGTTTTTATTATATTTTATTGTTATTAGTATTGTTTAATAATATGGATATTATCTTGTTTTTATGTTCTTATTATTATTATGTTTATTTTTATCTTGTTTGTGTTCATGTTAAAGGGGAGATAAAGTGCGTGATTTTGATTGTTATTTATGTAACCCTGTATTCAGTTCTGGGAAGTGGGGGAGGGGGAGGGGGGGTGGGTTGGGGGTGGGTTTGTATTGTAATTTTTATAAAACTTTTTAATAAAAAAAAAGAAAAATAAGTTGTAGACTTCATGGCTTGACGTGATAAAACACCAGAGGCTCCTTTTTTTAATGCTGTATTGTCAGCATGTTTACTAATCTCTGCATTTGAACCAATTAGTGTTACACTCTATGATCTATGATTTATACCTGTCTGCCAGAAATGAATTTAGTGAATGGAAACATAAGCTGATAGATAATATACAAACACTTGGCTCTGAGACTTGCAAGGAATATCTAGACCCAAGAGGTAAGAACTGTTCTGAGATAATAAACATAGTGGTCCCACTGAAACACAGCATTACATATGAATGGTTAAGGGGGAAAGCTCTGGAATTCTTGTTTTGGAATTCTACAGAAATTAAATTGTTGGGAAGGGGCATATGCAAATTTCTGTTTGAAATTAGCAGTTCTCTATGACCTGCTTCTAAAACAAGGCACTTGATGTTTAATCATAGGCACTTGATCCTTAATCGAAGATCCACAAACATCCTATCCTCTGACTGTAATCTACCATCCAAAGAACTGTGTGCAATTTCTTTCAGCAATTTGAAAATTTTCCCACTGCAGAAAGAGATCATCCATCCTATAATTAGACTGTATTTGATCTCATTCACATGTTTTTCTAAACTGTGGTGTGTTGATTTAGCTACAGCTTGCTGAGTTCCTCATGTCATGAACCAGGACTTACAAAGTACAACTCCAAAATAAGCATCTTAGGATAATGGGAGGTGTGAAGCCAAGTGAATGTGTGGGTTTTCCATTGATTATACTCAGTATGTCTGGTGCTTTTTCTAAGTTCAAAAAGAAATCCAATTTAAGAATCAATGTCATAATTCTCTAGGGGCCTAATCTAACCCAACCACCCACTTGTAATTTCCCTGTGTTTCAATTTAGGAAACCACGATGTGAAAGTATAGTTATCCAGACAATTAGAAACATTGATACAATAAGAGTCCTAATTGTGCTCAGTGTTTTAAGAATAATAATTACAATAATTGGTACTGATAGATTATACCTGCCTTGTAGAAATGAAGGCAGTAGTTTACTTTAAGTCAAACAGCTGAAGGACAAAGCAGCATGCATTGACTGATCATATAAAAGACAGCCAAGAATAAACGACACATGCCAAGTTCCACAGGTTCTAAGTTTCAAAACAGGGATTTTTAAATTCCTCCTGAGCTAGAAGTAAACCAGTTCACTTGTTCAATGGTGACAATACGGCATTAACATAGAACACATTTGTTGAAAGACTAGGACTCCAGGCTTGTGTGAAAAGAACCCTTGTTAACCAATTTGGATCATACATTACCTATTCTCCTAGACCTAGGATAATGCAGAAGTAAATGTTTTTTTAAGTTTAAATTAGAGCTGTACTGACAACCACATCCAACTCTTTCTCAAATTACATATTTTGGGACAGAAAATAACATACATACCCTGACCTGAGCCACGAGAAAGGTCATAAATGAGCCACAAGTGAAGAAAGCTGCAGTTAACATGGCTAAGTGCTTGAGAATCACTGGGGCAGTGGTGCTAAAAAAATTAGTTTAATGAAGCAAAAAAACATTGCACAAAGAATTGGACCATTCATTGGAAGGTCACAATGACCTTCCCCAAGCTGGTGCTGCACAGATCCTTCAGAAGCATAACTCCTAACATTTTAATTTTTTTTAAAAAAAAAAACAACTGTCATTTCAGGAGTTTACTAAACTTGGGAAGGTTGTCCAATGGGAAACCATGTCCTGCTGTAAGAGGCATGGACATTTCTTCTCTCTTTTAATAAAGCAAAAAAAAATATCACATCTCAATTTCACGCAGGGGTTAGCAAAATGCAATTCCCTGTATTATTTCATTCAGACCTACTTTACTGTATAGTGGTTGAAAGAAAAATGCTTGAGGAGCAACATGGTGGTACCCCCTAGGCTTCATCGTACCTGTGTCCTGTCCTCTGAAAGCCCAGGATGCATATTCATACAAAAATGGAGTCAGATGAACATCAATCATTTTCATGGTAAGGAACTGCTCTAAAATTTCCTAGTACATCTGAAAGCCAGGAAATTCTTTACAAACAAGGCTGTGAAAGGAGGATTGAGGCAGGCAAACTGCCATTGGAAGAAAAGTTCATCTACAAAGGTCTCAGCACTCTCTTTAAGAATTGGTTGTTTTTGTTTTTTCAGAGAAATAAAGCATAGGGAAATTGCATTCCGGTTGCCACATCAACTGCCTTTGCTTCAAGCAGACAGTTCTCCTTCCCTTTCGCCTAGCAGTCAGTCCCTGTTGTTCTATCTTCTTTGGGGTTTTTTTTTCTTCCCCTTAAAAACATGTTTGCATCTAGTCCCAGAAATTCCAGCACTTTGGGGTTCCCAGACAATCTTCCCCTTTCGGGGACCTCCTTGCCAACAGCCCATGGAACTTAGTAAAAGGGATTAGCATTCTTTACCGTTCCATGCAAGGAAACAGAAACACCATGAGGATTTTCAAGACTTCCTTTGTGCTCTTCAGTAATTGGTTGGCTAATCCTGAAAGATACTTTTCATTACTGCCAAGTAGTACACTCTCTCTCTCTCTCTCTCTCTCTCTCTCTCTCTCTCTCTCTCTCTCTGTCTCTCTCTCTCTCTCTCTCTCTCTCTCTCTGTCTCTCTCTCTCTCTCTCTGTCTCTCTCTCTCTCTCTCTCTCTGTCTCTCTCTCTGTCTCTGTCTCTCTCTCTCTGTCTCTCTCTCTGTCTCTGTCTCTCTCTCTCTCTCTCTCTGTCTCTCTGTCTCTCTCTCTCTGTCTCTCTCTCTCTCTCTCTCTCTCTGTCTCTCTCTCTGTCTGTCTCTCTCTGTCTCTCTCTGTCTCTCTCTCTCTCTCTCTCTCCTCTCTCTCCTCTCTCTCTCTTTCTCTCTCTCTCTGTGTGTGTGTGTGTGTGTGTGTGTGTGTGTGTGTGTGTGTGTGTGTGAACTTGCCAGAGATGGAGCCCAGAAATTGTTGGTTACTGCTGTAAGAGCTTCTCACCCATTTTCCTTGAAATAATTTAAGTGTAACTTAAAGAACAAACAGACTTTTGTCCACCTCAACCCATATCCACAATATGGAATCCGTCAAATAATAGGCATATCAAATTACAAATTACTTATTTAAGATATACAGATTTCTCCAAATGTATTGCCAGCATACATTTTACAGGATTAGTGTCAGACAAAGTCACTTTGAGGTCACGAGATGTACTGCATTTAACTCTTAGCAGAACGTCAACAGCTATATAAGTGCTGAGAAATCAAAGTGCGCAATTTGCCTTGACTAAAAAGCCCATTACATGGCCTGAGATACGTCATGATTTCTCAGCCTTGTTTCTGCCTCCCTATCCCTGGAGACCTGGTACTGAAGGTTATAATAAATATCAACGATACTATCTTCATAAAGCACCTAAGACAACTGAAATGTAAGACGCAGTTCTCGAATGTTATTTATTATCTTAATTTTGCCATTTGCCCAACTCAGTGAAGGCTTTTCATGCCTGGAAATTTTTCCAGGAAAGACAGTTCAGTTGGAAAAGCTCATTGTCATTTTGTCTCCCTTCCCACCCCCTCCCCCTCCACAATGCATTTTTCACACAGTCTCCCTTTTTTACACAGACACACCCATTCCTGTTAGTCAGACGCATGCTTTCAAAGTGTTGCTCGCACACCCATCGTTTGCAGAGTGCCAGCCCTTGAAGTGACAAAACTGCATTTGAAGTCCCTTTTTCTTCACTCTGAAAACCGTCACGATGATTTACTTACTGCCTCCCTCTCTCTCTCTCTCACTCACTCAGTCATGAAAAGCCTCTGCCTGCTTGGCAAAAGAAAGGGGAAGGCCGTGAAACACACAAGGCTGCAACATATGCAAAGCGGCTTTAAGATGAGCACAGAGTAATATTGGCCAAATAAAATCAGCGTCAAGGGGTACCTTTTTTCACAAGCCCCTCTCAGAGCAAGCGTACAGTCCTCCTAGTAAAACCTTGTACTGTAAACTCTCCACCCCATAGGTTTAATCTCCATGGAAAAGTGCAACGCATACTTAAATAAATGCCTTTTTCCTTTCCAATCACTGTTTGAATGCGGCGTTTGTAGGAAAATTGAAGGCCCGGAAATTTGCTTTCTTTTGGCCTTGTCTCTCTCTAAAGCTCTCCACAAATGCACACAGCATTGGCTCTCTATTCTAATTTCAGATGATAAATTTCCTTTCAGCTGCCTCAGGATTGTGTTGTCATACTACAGAAACATTACCCTTAATTTAAAACTCAGAGAAAAAAATGAGAAGCAGTGGGGAAAACTCAGGTTTTGAGAGAAAAGACTTCTTTGCCAAAACGCAGAAGGCAGCTACTGCTTTTTTAAGGCGGTTCTTAGGAGTGATTTTCCTTTGCAGAAAAAGGCCTAGTTGGTCCATCGAGTCTGCCCTTTGAGTTTATTTTTTAAATTTTTGCTACATGATGGACATGTGTTTATCCCAAGCATGTTTAAACTCAGTTACTGATGAACGACGACCCTTTACCTCCACTGGCAGTTGATTCCAAGCTTCCATTACTTTTTCTGGGAAGTACATATTTTTAACATTCCTTTTAAACTTTCCTCCTGTCAGCGTGAGTTTATGCCCCTCTGTTCTTGATTTTTGCTTAATACTGCCTTCCAGAACCTTATTCACCTTTATATTTCAATTGTGTCTCCCCTTTCCTTTCTGTCCTTCAGGCTATACATATTCAGTTTCTCCAATCTCTCCCGATAAATTTGTCCCTCAGACCTTGCACCATTTTTGTTGCTCGTCTCTGGAGTCGTTTAATCTTATTAATATCTTTTTTTTAAAGTGAGGTCTCCAGAAGTAGGCACAGTATTCCCAAATACTTCCACATACTCCCAAATACTTTTCAGTTCCCAGTGAGGCCTACCACTCCCAGATTTCCTAACAGCTTCTGAATTCTTCCCCTGGAGAAAAGAGGGCTTGGAGAGGTAAGCAGAGGGATTGACCTAGATGTAATGAAAGCAGCAGAGGAGAAGAACAAAGCAGATGTAATGAAAGCAGCAAAATGTTCTGCCCAGATGTTTGCATAGACAGGAACAGTTGGAGATCAAATGCATACAATTAAATGAGTCACCAGCTGGCAAGAGAGATGCTTTTCTTCCTCATCCATCAGACTTTTGTGGATTTTTTTTTCTACTGCTCCTATACTAGAAAAAGTAGCCACAGACACTCCTCATAAGCATGCACCCCCACCCAACCCCCTCCAAATATTATGGGATAGAAGCAGGAATAGCGAAGGACATTCCAAGGGGAAAAAAACTTTGCAAAAGAACTATAATGACGTCTTTCATATTAGGATGGAACACGTATTTTATCACAAGGAAGCTCCGTTGATTTTCATGAGGAGTATGTTTGGGATTGTTTCAGGACAGAGTATCAGTAAAAGGATGGGAAGTGATTTACCTGTCAGCACTTTGTATGCACTCTCCCCCAAAAAAGATTGAATGAAGCAAAGATTTTCTTCCTGAAAATTTGGCTTGCAGGCATTTGGATAGCGACCCCTGTCTTAAAGCTGCCACTGTTCTAGTTTATTGGCAAGAATCTTCGCAAAGCCCACAATGTTCCTTTTTTGGTTCACTTACCTGAGGCAAATTTCCCAAGTTTCCGCACTTTTGTCAACATTTGCTGTACATCCTTGATGCTGGTGTCCTTCTGGCTATACATTAGCAAGCGGTTGGCGTCAGTGAACAATCGGTAGACACTAAAGAAAGGAAGGCAAGAGCAAGAGAGAAGAAAAAAAGAGAAAATTATTAGTCATCATGAGAGAGATGGCTTCAAATATCCCCCAAATGGATCCTAAAATATTTCTATATCCACGTTTACTTTGTGTCTGGCATTATTGGGCGCTATTCTGCTAAGTGAACACTTATTATATTCCCATAAGCACTTGTTTGTAAATTGTTTCTAAGTTTTGTTTCTGAGCACATGGAGACATCTGTTAATTGAATTGGCTTGTTTTTGCAAAGCAAACTACTAGTACAGGGGTAGGCAACCTCGGCTCTTTTATGACTCATGGACTTCAACTCCCAGCTGGCTCAGGAATTCTGGGAGTTGAAGTCCATGAGTCATAAAAGAGCCGAGGTTGCCTACCCCTGTACTAGGAGATATGATTGGCTAGTTGGTGGTTCAGCTTGTCATGTGAACGGAGCCATTCCCTCAGTTTCTTAAGAGAGGATAGGCAATATGTCTTATCTCCAGGCTCACCAATGAAGTAGAGTTGAGGGAATAGCCTTCTTGAAGCTACAACCAAGAATTTGCCGGAGGAATATCAGGGAAGAAAGCTTCTTTAAAGTCTTTCTGATTAAGCAATGGTCTTTCCATATCCACCAAGCTTATAGAATAGAAAATAAGGGAGATAACCTTGTTGGAAATGTACAGGAAGCATCACTTAAGCACAAGAGGCTGAAACATTTCTTAGAATAATGAGGTAATATCCAGACATGACTCAGACGGCTTCCTAATTCACTTCAACTATACAAAGGAGGAGGAGGAGGAGGAGGAGGCACAGACTTGCAAGATGGTTGTTATAGTAGTCCATCTCAATAAAAATAGTTTCAGCCTTCCTGTAGCGTTAATTTTCGTCCTGCCATCATTATTTTTACAAATAACTCAAGGCAGAGAAGGTATTCAAAATGCCTCCCTCCTCCTCTTTTCCCCACAACAACAACAACAATCCTGAGAGGTGAGTTGGGGTGAAAGAGAGAGAGAGAAACTTGCCCAAGTTTACCCAGCTGGCTTTCATGATTAAGGCAGGATTTGAACTCATGGTCTCCTACTTCCTAGCCTGGTGCCTTTACCAGATCAGGCTCTTTCCTGATCTGGGCTACCTAGAGCAGGGCTTTTCAACTAGTGGTACAGGTACCACCTGTGGTACATTGGCACCTGGCAGGTGGTACGTGACCATCCTAGAAAAGTGGTAGCGGGGGAAGGGAATGAGCTGAACCAGTGGCAGCACCGCACAAGCCTGAGCGACAGATGGCTGGAGCTGCAGGGCTGTCAGGGCTCAGGGGAAGCGCCAGGGTCAGCGCCAGGCTCCAGCTGGAGCTCGGGGCTGATCCTGGTGCTTCTGCTGAGCCCAGAAGAAGCACCGATCAGCTGGAATGTTGCAGCATCCACAGGGTCTTGTGATTTACATTCAGATGCTTGGCAACTGATTCATATTTATGACGGTCACAGTGTCCCAGGGTCATGTGAAGTGACCAAAACCTGCTGCAACCACCCAGCAGATGGGGGGGGGAAATAAAAACCAAACTCCCCCCCACCCCACCCCCGCTGCCAATCCTCAACAGAAATGCTCACAATGATGAAAACCTCAGACAGGAGGAAGAGCGCCGCCGGGCGGGCAGGCAGGTGTCCTGCTCGGCTGTGGCTCGGGGGGCACTTTTTTCAGTGCCACTGTAACTTCAAACAGTCACTAAGTGAACTGTTGTAAGTCGAGGACTACCTGTACTTCATCACTTTTTTCTTTTCTTTTTTTTTTGGTCATCATGTTTTTGACACCTTGTCAGGTGACTGGTGGTACTCAGATGTTGCCATATCCTAAAAGTGGTACAATGGGTGAAAACATTGAAAAGCCCTGACCTAGAGTGGCTGACAAAGCATAAACAGCCATCTCTCCCTACGCAAAGGGCAACATAGGCCCCAAAGTTTCTTGGTAGTCCTGAATGGTAGAGGCATTTTGTGACATGCAAAGGATATTTTAAGTAGGCGGGAACTTGCTTTCTTTCAGCATGAATGATTTGCCTTGCATTACATTTTCCTTATTTACAATATTCACTCTTTCCCCAATAAACATCCCCTTTCTGCTCTTCATTCGTGTTAAAGGACAAAGGTTTCCCTTCAGTACAGCAAAGAACAGCCTGTACCCCTGGATAATGCATTGTTGTTCTGTCTTCTTCACATTGGCAGGCCAAAGTTTAATACTGTACATAGCCAATACTCACATAGATTCATTAAAATTGCCAACAATACCAGGTGTCTCTCCAGGTGTCGGGGAACGAAAGCAAGGATTGTTGGCATTACAGATAATCCCCTGGACCCAGGGCAATGTTCCAGCTGAAGGCATGGCCTTGTTTGGAAAATGACCTAAAAATATGAGGACAGATATTTAGGACATTGCATGACATCATCCTTAAAACTTCCCCGTCCTAAAATTATGCTCCCCCCAACTTTGTCTTCAAACACATCTAATACGTGACAACAAGAAATAAGTTTATAATATATGCAGCAAATAGGCAGATTGTGAAAGGGCAAACAGGTGCGGTAAAAATGCCAATTATTTTGTTTGGTTTCTAAAATTACTAATTGTTTGTATTCCCCCCTTTTTATGCTGGTCTATGACCATAAAGATAGATTTGATTTTACAGTGAATTTCCATGGTTAAGGGTGAAATTCAACCTAGGTTTTTCTGGCTTCAGTTGGACATTTTCATCAACTTACTATACTAACATTAAAAGTTATGTGAGAGAGATTTCATCAGGCCTAGTTATCCGTGATGAAATCGCCTCTTTATAATCAGCCAATGAAGTTTGAATTATTATGGAGAAATATACCACAAGGTTGCTATTTTTTGAAAAAAGGAAATCCTGTTTCAGTAGAGCTAACCAGTTTCTGTATTTCAGGAACCGAATCCCATTCTCAAACATCTTTCAGCTGTCCTTAAAAAACTGGTTAATTTGACGTGAGCTAAGTGCATTCTTACCCAACAAATTATGGGCACTTTTAGTCTCTGATACACAGTGCAGATTATTGAACCCAGAGTACCATTCTTTCATTTTTTTTATACATATCAACCTAGCAATCACGTATGTATTTATGCATGCATGTATATTAATGTCAGGGAATAAATCCTGTTGAAGTCAATGGGTTTTACCTCAGAATACGTATATACAAGAGTTTAAGAAGGGCAATTAAATATTCGATATTGTTCTATGTCTAGGATTTGTCTCTTGTGTAAGATTAATTTATTATTTGCCAACAGTTTGTGTTAATAAAAACATCCATCAAAATTGTAACAGGTAAATAACACAGCTCTGTCATTTAAATAATATATGAAGGTGTGAAGGAAATCACTTTAAGGTAGTGGTTCTCAAAGTGCAGTCTGGAGAATCCTAGGAATCTTTGAAACCCTTTCAGGGGGTCTGCAAAGACAAATAAATATTTTAAAATTTCTCAGTTTTAATTTCTACTATAGTGAATATTGATAGATATAACCCATATAAACCATAAGCTCTTTGAAGTCTTCAGTGCTTTTTAAGATTGTAAACAGATCCCGAGACCAAAATGTTTGAGAACCACTCCTGTAAGGAATCATCGTGGGAACTGAATGGAATCCTTCATACACATTGTACTAAGCCAGGGGTCTTCAAACTTAGCCCTTTTATGACTTGTGGACTTCAACCCCCAGAATTCCTCAGCCAAGTACTCTGGCTGAGGAATTCTGGGAGTTGTAGTCCATAAGTCATAAAAGGGCCAAGTTTGAAGACCCCTGTACTAAGCACTGGACTATAAGGAAAACTTCAGGGTTATGTTAGCAAGAGTTTTTATATTCTTAATAGCGGTCAAGCCAGCGGCAAATCCCTTCTTTAGCAATGACATTTCTTGAGATCAGAAATGAATTGCAATAAAAACTCTGACTTGAGCTGTTATGGCCCCATGCAAAACTGAAGGTCAACTATAGACCACTCTGATGGCCCAAATCTTTTTTTCAGCCCTGCTTTCTTCCATGTTCCTAGGCCAGAAACAATTGAGTCCTTATGCAATCTGCCTCTCACTTTCTTACTTCTCCTTCACCAAAGCCCAAGAACACAGGCGTTTTTTTAAACTTACATTCATGTTGTTCGTAAGGTGGATAAGACAGTCTCACAGACATCAGAATAAAGAAGATAAACAATGGCCAAGTGATTTCAATGAGTAGTTGGACCTGGAAGAGAAGAGGGAAAACAGATTACTAAGCATCCATACTTGATATGGCGAAGCAACTGAAAACAAAAGTAGACATAAGTATTATTATTATTAATTATATTATTATTATTATTATTATTATTATTATTATTATTATTATTATTATTATTATTATTATTTTATTATTATTATTATTATTATTATTATTATTATTATTATTATTATTATTATTTATTTTGCTTCTGTGAACACAGTGTTGCTTTTTGGTCTAGCTTTTCCCAATTTGGTGCCTTCCTGATGCCCTTGGAAACAATTGGACTGTTAATTCACGAAGGAGTAATTTTACAGCATTCCTGTCCACTAAGCAAAGAATGGGATGTGACGGGGAAAAGTTTCTTTCCAGCCCATATCCATATCCAAAATCCACACATTTTCCCTCTTAAGTTGAACTTTCCTATGCAACTTTCCCCAAAATGTAAATATGTACTAAAGATTAATGTCTATAATACACCTTACGTAATTTTTTTCAATGTATCCTTTATTTTCCATACGTTTTTCAAATGTTGGGGGATTTCCCCCCCCCTTATGCAGTTATTATATAAAGAAAAACCAAATAGTGAGCATGCTCTGAACAGTATTTGGTCTTTTGTTGGTGGTTTTCAAGACTATCGGTTATTTTTCAGGCCCTTCTTTGCAAACATTTTTCTCCTTTTGTGCAGCCGACTGACTGGAGTCTATTTTCAAAAATAATTTTGGAGGCCCTCGTAATGTATATGCATGCATATATGTATATGTATATGTATTTATAACTTATACACACAAAATCCTAAATATCGTTCTGGGAAGAATAGTCAATTATTATAGTTATATATATTTATTTCCCCTTCATGGATTACTGCCTTGTCGTGGCGAAGGGGCTTGCGTAATTCAATGAAGCTATGAGCTATGCCGTGCAGGGCCACCCAAGACGGACAGGTCATAGCCGAGAGTTCTGACAAAACGTGATCCACTGGAGAAGGAAATGGCAAACCACTCCAGTATCTTTGCCATGAAAACCCTATGGACAGTACCAAAAGGCAAAACGATATGGCGCTGGAAGATGAGCCCCTCAGGTCGGAAGGCGTCCAATATGCTACTGGGGAAGAGCAGAGGGCTAGTACTAGTAGCGCCAGAAAGAATGAAGCGACTGGGCCAAAGCCGAAAGGACGCTCAGCTGTGGATGTGTCTGGTGGTGAAAGGAAAGTCCGATGCTGTAAAGATTTTTTCTCCATAGGAACCTGGAATATAAGATCCATGAATCAAGGAAAGCTGGACGTGGTCAAACAAGAGATGACAAGACTGAACATCGACATCTTAGGTATCAGCGAACTAAAATGGACAGGAATGGGTGAATTTAATTCAGATGACCATCAGGTATACTACTGCGGGCAAGAATCCCTCAGAAGAAATGGAGTAGCCTTCATAGTCAATAAAAGAGTAGGAAAAGCAATACTGGGATACAATCCTCAAAATGACAGAATGATCTCAGTTCGAATCCAAGGCAAACCATTCAATATCACAGTAGTCCAAGTCTATGCCCCAACCACCAGTGCTGAAGAGGATGAAATTGACCGGTTCTATGAAGCCCTACAGCACCTTATAGAACTAACACCAAAAAATGATGTCCTTATCATCATGGGGGATTGGAATGCTAAAGTAGGAAGCCAAAAGATAACTGGAATAACAGGCAAGTTTGGCCTTGGAGTACAAAATGAAGCAGGGCACAGGCTGATAGAATTTTGTCAAGAGAATACAATGGTCATAGCAAACACTCTTTTCCAACAACCCAAGAGACGGCTCTACACATGGACATCACCAGACGGTCAACACAGAAATCAGATTGACTATATGCTCTGCAGCCAAAGATGGAGAAGCTCTATACAGTCAGTAAAAACAAGACCAGGAGCTGACTGTGGCTCAGACCATGAGCTTCTCCTTGCAAAGTTTAAGCTTAAACTGAAGAAAGTAGGGAAAAGCACTAGGCCACTCAGGTATGAATTAAATCATATCCCTGTTGAATATACAGTAGAGGTGACAAATAGATTTAAGGAATTAGATTTGATAGACAGAGTGCCTGAAGAACTATGGACAGAGGTTCGCGACATTGTACAACAGGTAGCAACCAAAACCATCCCAAAGAAAAAGAAATGCAAGAAAGCAAAATGGCTGTCTGAGGAAGCTTTGCAAATAGCTAAGGAAAGGAGGGAAGCGAAAGGCAAGGGAGAAAAACATAGATATGCCCAATTGAATGCAGAATTCCAGAGAATAGCTAGAAGAGATAAGAATGCCTTCTTAAATGAACAGTGCAAAGAAATAGAAGAAAACAATAGAATAGGGAGGACCAGAGATCTTTTCAAGAAAATTGGAGAGATGAAGGGAACGTTTAATGCAAAAATGGGCATGATAAAGGACCAAAATGGCAGGGACCTAACAGAGGCAGAAGAGATTAAGAAGAGGTGGCAAAATTACACAGAAGAACTATACAAGAATGAGCTTAACGTCCCAGATAATCACAGTGAGGTGGTCACTGACCTCGAGCCAGACATCCTAGAATGTGAAGTGAAGTGGGCCTTAGAAAAGCTGAGCAACAACAAAGCTAGTGGAGGTGACAGTATTCCAGCTGAGCTATTCAAAATCTTAAAAGACAGTGCAGTAAAAGTGCTACACTCAATTTGCCAGCAAATTTGGAAAACTCAACAGTGGCCACAGGATTGGAAAAGATCAGTTTACATTCCAATTCCAAAGAAAGGCAGTGCCAAAGAATGTTCAAACTATCGCACCATTGCACTCATTTCTCATGCTAGTAAAGTCATGCTTAAAATCCTACAAGCTAGACTTCAGCAGTATGTGGATCGAGAACTACCAGAAGTACAGGCAGGATTTCGAAGAGGCAGAGGAACTAGAGATCAAATTGCCAGCATACGCTGGATCATGGAGAAAGCTAGGGAGTTCCAGAAAAACATCTACTTCTGCTTCATTGACTATGCCAAAGCCTTTGATTGTGTGGATCATAACAAACTGTGGCAAGTTCTTAAAGAGATGGGAGTACCAGACCATCTTATTTGTCTCTTGAGAAACCTATATGCGGGTCAAGAAGCAACAGTGAGAACTGGACACGGAACCACTGATTGGTTCAAAATTGGGAAAGGAGTCAGGCAAGGCTGTATACTGTCGCCCTGCCTATTTAACTTATATGCAGAGCACATCATGAGAAAGGCAGGGCTAGATGAATCAAAAGTTGGAATTAAGATTGCCGGAAGAAATATCAACAACCTAAGATACGCAGATGATACCACTCTAATGGCAGAAAGTGAAGAAGAACTAAAGAGCCTCTTGTTGCGGGTGAAGAAGGAGAGTGCAAAAGTTGGGTTGAAACTTAACATTAAGAAAACCAAGATCATGGCATCTGGCCCTCTCAATTCCTGGCAAATAGATGGGGAAGAAATGGAGGTAGTGACAGATTTTATTTTCCTGGGCTCCAAGATCACTGCAGATGGGGACTGTAGCCAAGAAATTAAAAGACGCTTGCTCCTGGGGAGGAAAGCCATGGCAAATCTAGACAGCACACTAAAAAGCAGAGACATCACCCTGTCAACAAAAGTGCGTATAGTCAAGGCTATGGTCTTCCCAGTTGCAATGTATGGCAGTGAAAGTTGGACCATAAGAAAGGCTGAGCGCCAAAGAATTGAGGCCTTTGAACTATGGTGCTGGAGAAGACTCCTGCGAGTCCCTTGGACTGCAAGGCGATCAAACCGGTCAGTCCTAGAGGAGATCAACCCTGACTGCTCTTTAGAAGGCCAGATCCTGAAGCTAAAACTCAAATACTTTGGCCACCTAATGAGAAGGAAGGACTCACTGGAGAAGAGCCTAATGCTGGGAAAGATCGAGGGCAATAGAAGAAGGGGACGACAAAGAATGAGGTGGCTGGATGGAGTCACTGAAGCAGTAGGCGTGAGCTTAAATGGACTCCAGAAGATGGTAGAGGACAGGAAGGCCTGGAGGAATGTTGTGCATAGGGTCGCGATGGGTCGGACACGACTTCGCAGCTAACAACAACAACAAAATATTTATTTATTTGCGGTCACAGACCAAAGTACAAGTACAACAAAAGAAAAACATGGGGAAAGTAAAATCATAGACAGTTGGACACCAGAAGCCTTGGTTGAAGGGAATTGCAACATTCTCCTCTAATAGTTACAGCTCTTAAAAGAAATTTAGAAACCTGAGAAGTGATGTATGAGGAGCCATCCCCTAGACAATATAAGACCAAATTACTAGCATTGGGACCAGAAGGGTCTATTTCAAGGAAAGACAGTAATTTAGTTCTGCCTGCATTATACATAGGGCAGTATAAAAAGACATGCTCCACAGTTTCAACCTCAGCCCTATCACAGGGGCATAGACGCTCGCTAATCGGGAGCCTCTTAAATCGCCCGTCGAGTAGTGCTGAGGGCAAGACATTGAAACGGGCTAGGGAGAAGACTCTTCTATATTTGGGGATGGTTAGAGTGTAGAAGTATGAAGCCATCCTCAGTCCATAATTATTAGATTGGCTGAAGATCAGAGGGGAGCAGGTTTTGTTAGCTCTGGCTCTTAAATTTTGCAAATCTATGTCCACAAGCCGTTGGACTACCCTAGACTGGGCATCCTTGAGGCCATAATCTCCCAAGGCATTCCCCGTAAAACCTAGCAGGTGGAATTTCTTCGTCAGCTCCCTCTCCCAACGAGAAGTATGAGGGTCAGCAAACATCAGGGAGAGGTAGCTACCAGGGACTGCCGAAAAGAGCACCCGAAACCACCATTTAAAGGTGTTGATCCACGCCATGCATTCGACTGATCGAATGCCCAGTTCCAGGTACATAGGAGCAAAGCCAACACAGGGAGGGAGACCCAGAAGTTTCCTAAGAAAAACAGCCTGGGTTCTTTCAATACAATCCTTGAAGCCCCGTATCCATATGGGAATTCCGTAAAGAGTTTGGGCCAAGGTTCTGGCTTTGTATATACGCAGAGCAGAAGGGATAAACTGGCCTCCTTGGGTAAAGAAAAATCTTAGAATCTGCTGATGGCTACAGGAAGCCGAATTCAGCACCTGGGTTCGATGTCTGGTCCAAGCACTGGTATTCTGAAATTGAATACCTAAATACTTAAACTGGAAGACCTGCCTAACACCATTACCATTGATAGCCCAGTTGTATAATTTCCGGGCTCTAAAGAACACCAATACTTTGGATTTCTCGTAATTAATGGACAAGTGGTTCTTGGCACAGCAGGACTCAAATGCAGAAAGAAATCTTTTCAGACCGAGCCTTGATAGTGATAGAAGGACCGCATCGTCAGCATAAAGGAGAAGTGGAATCTTCGTATTTGACAGCTTTGGGGCATGGGACTCAATACGACCAATGTAAGAGGCCAAGTCAGATAAGAATAAATTAAACAAAAGAGGGGCCAGGACACAACCCTGCCTAACTCCGCTCTTAATCGGGATGGGATTTGAAAGTTCTCCCTGCAAGCCGCACCTGACCTGGCTGGAGGTCTGATTATACAAGGATCTAATTAGGAACAAGAGGCGTCTGTCGATGGAACTTTTGAGCAATTTTGACCACAACAGTTCCCTAGGGACTGAGTCAAACGCTGCCTTTAAATCGATGAAAGCAGTAAAGAGTTTGCCACCTGGTGTGATAGTGTATTTGTCAGCCAGGCGCGCTAGGACAAAGCAGTGGTCCGATGTGGCAGAGCCCGCTTTAAACCCGATCTAATTATTATAGTTGTAATTCAGCTATCCCAAAATGGCCAGGCTAGGTAAAGCTAGTCTAGACTCGTTCCTTGCAACAATATAGGTATTTAAATTATCCAGGATGTAAGTCAAACCTATTATTGAACCCTTGGAATGCCAATCCTCTGTATGTGACATAATGGAATGTATACATATCTGTTTCTATATACGCCAATCAATCATTATAAATGGGGAAAAATATAAATGTACCGGAGAAAATTTTCCCAGGAGCCCTTCCATAATCCTCCACCTACTCATAATTTCTGATGGTTTCCCTTCAGAAAAATTTTCCCTCAGATTTGAGGATTATTCAGATTGCTAAATCATTTTCATGTAAAATCAATTCTTCATATGCTCTGCCACACACTGAGTACCTAGAGTAGACAAGTTGGTGGAAGAACTGTGTTGTTCAATGTCTGCATAGATCATGAGGATCTAAAATTAGATAATTGACATTTAGTATAAATGCAAGTGCTAAGGTTGTTACAGTAAGTCAGCAAAATCTAAACTGTAAACAAATCTCATCCTGAAACATTACATTCACTGGTGCAAAATCCTTTGCCAATAACATATCCTGAAGACAAATGATGTAGAAACCGTGGAACCTATCCCACATTTCACAACTGGGGATCAGCAGCTGTTGCTCCCACAACTAGCAACTTGCAAGGCAAATCAATAGTGAATAAATAAGCCAATTTGTAATCAAACTGAGGAAATTCTTCTCGAAATATCTTTAGATATTGGGCCCATATCCAGATCCAAATTCATCACGGCACCCACCCAACCTGCTGTGCTAAACAGGGGTATATCAGCATGCGTGGAAAACTCCTACACTGTTAGCACTGAGATTTTTACAGCATTATTAAAATAAACCCCAATGAGATGAAACAACATAAAAACTAAGTGCAGGGGAAGGCGAATTGTCCATAAAAATAAACATGTTTAGAGACAGTGGTATTTGAAATTAAGATGGGAAAAGAAAGAAGCCAGAAGAGGGTAAAGGAAAATAAATTGGGGTAGCTGGTATCCTAAATGAAGGGTACTCCACATTCCAATATTTAGTTTAATATAACATTTATTTAGTAGAATAATATTAATAAGTCTTTTGTTATGCTAAAATCAGCCATCAATGCAGCAATTTGATACGAATCTCTTATTAAAAAGAGATGTTTGAAAATGGTTTTCCCTCAGAATCTCTCCAGTAAACAGCTTGGCCTGCATTTCCTTCCCTGTCACTTTTCCAAACTGAGGTGGCTGAAACAAGCAGTATGAGAGGTGTATTTGAGCTTAGCTTGACGTGCGCACTTCAAGAGTTACATCTGCACTGCTGGAAGGCATCCAGGACCAATTACCTTCTGGCTAAACCTCTGGCGAGAAAGCAGCTTCAGAAACATTAAGCAAACAGGCTTATACAGTATACCTTACTGTAATCCAGCATCATTTCTTACTCATTTATCTATTCAAAACCGAAGAGCTCTCTTAAGAAGCTGATTCCAGCTATGGGAAACTAAGCAGCAAAATACTGACTACCATCTATCTTCAGAGAGGTTTTTGATGGGCTAAAGCAGGGGGGTCTTCAAACTTGGCCCTTTTATGACTTCTGGACTTCAACTCCCAGAATTCCTCAGCCAGCGTGCCTGGCTGAGGAACTCTGGGAGTTGAAGTCCACGTGGATCCCTGGGCTAAAGCCATGGGCAAAACTGCTGATTTTCACCTGCAGCAAATCCATTTCAGGATCCACACATATTTTTTGTAGGGCAGGATGAATGGGGTAGCATAGGTGAACTTTCTATAAGCCCTCATGTTGTTGGTGTTGGTGTTATCCTTATTATTAATTAGTGGCCACACTGGATGTTGGAGGCTCTGACATCTTTCATTCTTTATGTTATATACCAAATTCCAGGTCTCTTACATAAGCACCTGGCACAAACCACCATAGGGTGAAGATAATGTCAGGTCTGCCGGTCTTTCACATTTGAATTCTACTACTGCACCCAAGTATGCAAGCCACATAGTTTTCATCATGACACAGTGATACATTCTTTGTCATTTGACCCATCCCCACCCTGTGCCCCTTCCTACAGATACCCACGATCCCTAAAATGTTGACTCGCTTTGCAGATTGACAGTTTAAATGATTTGTGTCCTTGTTAGCAGAAGAAGGTACAGAGACAAAAGATTACAGTGGACTGATTCCAAGCACCTGCCAGCATTATGGCCCTCCAGCTATGTTGGACTTTAGTAGCCATCACATGCAACATATAATTTTTGAGCTGATGGGGGAATATAATCCTATACAGCTAAATTCACCAGGTTTGCAAAGCTTTATGAATTTACTACCCTTCCGTCCAAACCCAAATCAGACTAATATAGTGCCAAAGGCCAATTTGGTCTAGTGGTTAAGGCACCAGGCTAGAAAGCGGGAAACCGTGAGTTCAACTCCCACCTTAGCCATGTAAGCCAGATGGGTGGCTTTGATTCAGTCACTTTGTTTCAGCCCAACCCACCTCACAGGGTTGTTGTTGTGGGGAAAAACAGGAATGAGGTATATTTGCTGCATTGAGCTATTTGTAAAAATAATAAAAGTGGGATGCAAATAAATAAATCATCCCACATGCTTCTCCCAGAAGAAGGAAGCTGAAGCCACCAGCCTGAGGATGACGGATGGGATTCCATCGAAACGTTGCTCCATATATAAAATCAGAAAAACTAAAATATAAATCCAGTATATAAAAACAAATTTGATGCAAGGGAATAATCAGACAAAATGACAGAAATCACAAAATAAAAACTGTTTAAAAGATTGTATATGATGTACCCCCAAAACTGCCCAATTACTGACAAGCATTCACATACTAGAGCATTTGATTCACATGTAAAATTATTATAAGAAAAGGAAGAAAGTTCCTCCTTTGCCATGCTGAATAATACTATTGTAATGATTTGAAGGAAGGGACGCGGTGGCTCAGTGGGTTAGGACGCTGAGCTTGTCAATCAGAAGGTCGGCAATCTGGTGGGTCAAATCCCAAGTGCCGCGTAACAGAGTGAGCGCCTGTTACTCGTCCCAGCTTCTGCCAACCTAGCAGTTCGAAAGTACGTAAAAATGCAAGTAGAAAAATAGGGACCACTACGGTGGGAAGGTAACAGCGTTCCGTGCGCCTTTGGCGTCCAGTCATGCTGGCCACATGACCATGGCTCTTCTTTGAAATGGAGATGAGCACTGGCCCCTAGAGTTGGAAACGACTAGCACGCATGTGTGGGGGAAGCTTTACCTTTAATGATTTGAAAAGCAGTGAGAAATTAAATTATGGATATGATCTATTTGGATCATTGCCTGTCTTGCAACCCTTGTGGTAATTTGAGTAATAAGAGTCAGACTGTAAGTTCTTTTCATCTTATTTCCTATGGTTGAACATGGGTTGGCTTTGTACGTCTTAACCTACATCTGGTTCCTCTTTCTGACTGCTAGCATGTGGTCATCATTATGTCATTGCTGAAAGAACATGGCCCTTTAAATAAAAAAAGGAATCTCATCTTTACTCTACCTTGATGGCCCATCTGATGATCTCATTGCTTTTGGGAAGAAAGAGGTTATTTTAAAGTTTGGGAAGGAGAAGGTGGCAAAGAAGGCACTGGGTGTTCCAGGAACAGTATGAACGCTATGTAAGATCACCAGAAGGACTTTAGCTCCCAGAGCTAAAAATCTTTCTTCATAACATAGTCCAAGAAGCCACTAATAGAGCCTATGGGATAAAATTGCCAAGTACGTCACTACTAAATTCTTAAGTCTGTACAGTGTCCAACTGTGCACACTGTAAGTGGGAAATCAAAGAGCACAGTATCATCATCTTTATTTTCATGTCTAGTCTCATATAAGCCCGGGAAAACTAATCAGAAAGGATCTGTCAGAAAAGACTCAAGAAGAACTAAGCGTGGATAATTGCTTTGACCAACGCTATTCAGATTTGCATTGGAAGACTTCCTGTACTATTCTGAAGAATAGTGTTAAGTATTTATCATATTAAGTCCAAGCACTACTAGCATATTAGAATCTAAAGCAGTTGCAATCCAGGTTTTATTCAGCCTCTCTCTCCTAGACATAGCAATGGAAGGTCTTGAACATCTGAGTTTAAATTACTGCTAGAATTGCTGTAATAAAGTCATACCCTGCTTAAGACAGTCTTCCTCGCTCTGATGCCCTCCATATCTATAGTTTGGACTATAATTTCCAGAATTTTCTAACCAACTTAAGCACTGGAATTCAGAAAGTTGTAATTAACACAAAAGCAGCAGATTGGGGTTGTTGATGTAACAATTCCTCTGCTTTTTCTAGGCTTCACGACAGGAAGATGGCAAAAGCTCACAATGTATAGGCAGTATGGTACATCTCTTGTATTACTTAAGCCATGGTTAGAATACAGTATTATAGGCTAACTTTGCCCACAGCCTGGAGTTCAATCTGGACCGGCTCAAGGTTGACTATCTTCCATCCTTCTGAGATCAATAAAATAAGGACCCAGATAGTTGGGGTCAATAAGCTGATTTTGTAAATCTCTTAGAGGGAGCCGCAAAGCACTATGAAGCAGTATATAAGTGCTAGAGTGCTGTAGTGTTATTGCTAATACTACTTGTGACTATGCCTCCATTTTTTACTCTAAGCATTCATGGAGAAATGGCATAATCTTACATTTTCTTTTGCTAGACTGATCAGAGCAAAAGTGATTCCTATAGCTGAACTCTAAAACAGATTTTCTAAATGTTGAACTAAGAACAAGTCTAGTTTCTCTCTGCCTCCTACTGCATTTACTGAAAGTAAAAGATAACTGTGGCTTCTTGTTTCATACTTAACATCCAACACACAATTTATTTCTTTGAAGAACATATTGGCTCACCTCCTTTATATAAACCTTCCAGTTCGGATCATAAAATCCAACCAGATCAAAGTCTTACATATATGTGCCCAAGTGGTTGTATTTATACAGTGAACTATGATAGTCTGAGCAGGCCTTGTTATAGAATTCTTAAAACACAGAGTTGGCTCTTTTGTGAAAACAAAGCAATGGTGTGATCTTACCGTTTGCCTTCTCCTATAAGTGAAATTCTTCCATAGTAGCAAACCCAGCTGTGCCCACAATGCCATCTTGCCTCCGTACACTCCAGGAGCACCACCGATGGCAACAGCACACAGCAGAAATCCTGTGGATGCTCATCAACTAGAAAGAACAGAAAGAAATTATCAGCCACAAGAAAATCCTTTTAAAAAGCCACTTGTCCTCCCCAATGCTTCACAGGTTTGGTCCCCCTTTTTAATCCCTCTTCATTCTTACCAAAAGCAGGATTGTTCTCCAATGCTTTTCTCAAACATCTCCTTGTGGCGGCACCATCACTCATGCCTTTCCCTTACAGTTACACAGCCAGTGATGTGTTTGCCTCCCACCCTCAAGATGGAAAAGAAAATGGAAAACCATCGCTGCTGTCTCAGCAAACTTTTTGCTTGTTTCAAAAGCAAGGGTAGCTGAGCTGTGGTGGCGCAGTGGTTAGAATGCAGCATGACAGGCTAACTCTGCCCACTCCCAGGAGTTCTATCCTGGCCAACTCAGCCTTCCATCCTTCTGAAATCAGTAAAATGAGGACTTAAATTGCTGGGGTCAATAAGTTGATTCTGTAAACTGCCCAGAGAGTGCTGTAAAGCATTATGGAGCACTATATAAATCTAAGTTACTATTATTTTCAGTGACTCTCAATTAGCTGATAATGGCATCCCTCCATGATATGCAGAAGGCAGAGTCTCTCTCTCTTTTCTTTGCAAACACAGTCTGTGAAACAAAAAGTCACCCTAGTCTTTCGGTCACAAGAGACTGAAATTTCATAAGTGCCTCTTCCTACAATTGTTACATACAATTATTACATAGCTGATAATGAGCTGCCCTTTCCAAACAAGGAGTTGCACCTCCCAACCTTTTCTATACCCCGCACCCCTAAAACGCTTCTGATGTATTCTCGCATCCCTTACAAAAGTTCAAAATAACGAATTAGGTATGTATATATACTAAAATTTTGAAACTTCTAAACCCATGTTTTCGCACCCCCTGGAATATTGTCTTGCACTCCCGGTTGAGAACCCCTGCGCTAATTGTTGAGCCAGTCTGCTCCCAGCTATCTGTGCTCCCCAATTTCTTTCTTCTCTCCTGCTTGGTGTGAAGATGCAACACACTTTTCAGCTGGCCTCTTAAAGAGCAGTTACAGTGAATGTTCTGACTCTGTCCCTTGTGCAGAAACCTTTGGGTCTCACTTCATATGTGTTTATACATGAAAACCTGAAATCATCAAACATTTCATCTTCAACAGTCATATTGAGCCTCAAACTGTGCAGTTTCCTTAGCCATAATTCTTCAGAGTTCTAGAAAGCTCTGCTACCATCAAAATTATTTTTTTTATTATTATGTTTATGTTTATGTTTATTGGACTTATATACCGCCCTTCTCCCGTAGGACTCAGGGCGGTTCACAAGGTATTTAAAATAACAATACAAATTACAAAAGTTAAGAACAATTAAAATAATTAAATTTAGTCCTTGAATAAAATAAAACCCCTGTTAAACTCCAATTAAAACCCAATTAAAATAAAATTACAATTAAAATTCTCAGTCCTGGCCAGAAAGCTCAAAGAGCCAGGTCTTCAGGTCCCGGCAGAATGAACGAAGGTCAGGGGCAGTCCTGAGCTCTACGGGCAAATACGCATACCTTCTATAAATACTTGACTCCTGGAAGATCCATGGACAAGTATCTTCCAGGAGTCAAGTATTTATAGTATCTATACACGTAGGCTTTTTGGTGATGATTTTAGAGGTAACTTCCTGATTCGTTTTTTCTTTTATGAAGTTGTGTGTGAGAGAGTGACTGGCAGCACTAAAACTCAGTTTCCCAACTCTTGACACACAAAGGGATAGATCCCTAATCCTCCCCTCTTGTTCAACATCTACATGAAGCCGCTGGGTGAGCTCATTTGTGGTTTCGGGGTGGGGTATCATCAGTATGCTGATGATACCCAGCTCTTTCTTTCCACCCCGAACCAACCCAGTGATGCCCTCGACGTGATGTCCCGTTGCCTAGAGGCGGTCCGGGTTTGGATGGGGAGAAAGAGGCTTCGACTCAATCCAGCCAAGACTGAGTGGCTGTGCATACCGGCATCTCGGGAGAACCAGCTTTGTCCATCGCTAACTATGGGGGGGTGAGGTGTTACCCCCCGTTGATAGGGCTCGCAACTTGGGCGTCCTCCTGGATTCACGGCTCAGTTTGGAAGATCATATAGGAGCCGTGACCAGGGGGACTTTTGCCCAGGTTCGCCTGGTGTGCCAGTTACGGCCCTATCTGGACCGAGATGCCCTACGCACAGTCACTCATGCGCTCATGACCTCCCGGTTAGACTACTGCAACGCTCTCTACATGGGGCTGCCCTTGAGGACCACTCGGAGGCTTCAGCTGGTGCAGAATGCAGCCGCGCGAGTTGTGATGGGAGTCTCCCGATACTCCCGTGTAACGCCTCTTCTCCGCGAGCTGCATTGGCTTCCAGTTGCCCTCTGGGTGAGATTCAAGGTGCTGGTGATGACCTATAAAGCCCTAAATGGCATGGGCCTGGATTATCTTAGGGAGCACCTGCTGCCAGCATCAACTTCCCATCGTCCTGTGCGCTCCCATAGGGAAGGCGTCCTTGGGGTGCCGCCGGTCAGGGAGTGCCGGCGGGTGATCCCCAGAGGGAGGGCGTTCTCTGTGGGCGCGCCTGTCCTATGGAATGATCTGCCTGTGGAACTCTGGACTGCCCCCGACCTTCGTTCGTTTCACCGGGACCTGAAAACCTGGTTCTTTTTTTATTGAAAAGTTTTATAAAAGGTTACAATATTATCCCCTTCCCAACCCCCCCTAACCCCCCCTCCCCCACTTCCCAAAGCTGATTACAGGGTTACAAATATATAGTAATCATAATCTAACTAACATTAATCAACTATATAAAAAAACCAAATACATACTACACTTTAACCCGCCTTTAACATAATTACCAACACTCTAAAATACCCAACTTCTAGAAAAAATTTAAATTATAACAATAACAATCTAAAATTTACTCATATGCTAAATGAAACTTTTTAGTCCCATATTTTTTCTGAATATAATCTATCCACCTTCTCCAAACCGAAATGTATCTCTCTTGTGAATGATCTTTCAAGTAAGCAGAAATCTTAGCCGTTTCTGCTAGATTTGACACTTTAAGCGTCCACTCCTCTATAGTAGGCAGACAATCCTTCTTCCAATATTGCCCTACCAATAACCTCGCAGCTGTTATCAAATTCAACATCAAATTAATTTCTTTAGTGTCACAGTCTGTAATAACACCCAATAAAAATAATTGTGGAGTAAACTTTATCTTTCTCTTAAAAATCTTTTGAATGTTCCACCAAATTTTAATCCAAAAAGCTTTTGTATTTCTACAAGTCCACCAAATATGAAAATAAGTTAGCATCCAAACTACCACATCTCCAACATTTGGGCTGTAAATTGGAATACATACAAGACAGCTTTTTAGGATCCAAATGCCATCTATAAAACATTTTATAAAAATTTTCTCTTAAGTTCTGGGCTTGAGTAAATTTTACATTTCTGACCCAAATTACCTCCCACACATCCAATGGAATCGGTTCTTGAATAGTTTGAGCCCACTTTACCATGCAATCTGGTTCTTTGATCTATCTGGCCTGGACTGAGGGATTTTAAGTTTTTAAACTTCGTTTTAATTTGTTGGGCTATTAATTAATTTAATTCATTTTAATTCTATTTCTATTTCAACTTTTATATTGTCTTTTAAATTTTGCCCTGTAAACCGCCCTGAGTCCTTCGGGAATAGGGCGGTATATAAAACTAAATAAATAAATAAATAACTATTCTTTCTGAGTTCAGCCCTGTATTAAGCACATTAAGCAAACATTCAACAGCCTTTGGAAGAAGGACAGTATAGCTATTTGCTCTTTGACTGAGTCAAAAAAAGACAGACCTGTTAGAGAAGAAAACCTTTCCCCTAGAAAAAAATTATTTAGTCAGCGACTACTAGGCAAACTTATAAAAGCCCACGAGGAGACGGTACTTGCTGACTCTTGAAGAAAGTTTAATCATGTTTGGAACCTGGCTCTTTACCCAACCATCACTTTTTTGCGAAACTATCATTTTTTAAAAAAACTCCTTCTTAGAAAGCAGTACTTTTATTTTGTTATCTATAAACCCTCCCCCTCCCCCTGTCCCTCTAGTCAAAAGATCAAGCTTTGCCCTCCCAGAGATGCCAAGGTTAAGTACAGTTTCAAATCTGGCTCAAATGGTCCAGATTTCACCCCATGCCATCTGGTAGGAAGGAGCCTAATGCTGGCAAATTTATTTTTATTTATTTATTTATTTTATTACATTTATATACCGCCCTTTCCCGAAGGACTCAGGGCGGTTTACAGGGTAATTAAAAACCAAGATACAAAAGTTAAAAACAAGTTTAAAAAAAATTACATTTGTCCCTGTATAAATAAAACCCCAGTTAAAATAAGATTAATCCTCAGCCTGGGCCAGAGAGCTCGAAGAGCCAGGTCTTCAGGTCCCGGCGGAATGAACGGAGGTCGGGGGCAGTCCTCAGCTCCACTGGCAGCTGGTTCCAAAGGGCAGGCGCCCCCACTGAGAAGGCCCTATCCCTGGGTGTCGTCCGCCGGCAATCTCTTACCGGTGGCACCCTGAGAAGACCCTCCCTGTGGGAGCGCACTGGACGAAGGGAACTTGATGCCGGCAGCAGGTGTTCCCTCAGATATCCCGGAACCAAGCCATTTAGGGCTTTATAGGTCATCACCAGCACCTTGAAAATTTATAGTCTAATCAAGATTACAGACTACAAATCTAGATGGTAGGATAAAAAAAAAGTGCATTTTGCAGTGAGCTGTGGTTGTGCAACCACCACAATCGCATGGATTTGCCCCAAGAAGAGATTCTGCTTGTTCTGACTATTTAGCAGGCCTCCATCTTATGAGAATATGTACTTGTTAATTTCATCGGCATCTTTACGGGCTTTTCTGTCTACCCTTGGAATGAAGGACGAAGAATTGAGGACTAAAGCCCTTGTTTCTTCTTCCTTTTCCTGGTGGAAAAAGCTTGAGGGCCATGCTGAAACATGTTGGCACGCAAATACAGCTTGTTGTGCACTTTCTGATGTGATGTCCTTGTCCAGAGAACAGATAAAAGATTCCAGCTTCCAGGGGAAAATTTAGCTGAAGCTTTTTCATAATCAGGATCAAAGGTTGGATCCAGCTTGTACTGCAACCAGTGTTTGAGTTGAAAATAATTATGCTCCCACAACCCTGATTTTGGCTCCAAAGAAATTGTCAGCTAAATCAAAGCTCGCACTTGCTAAGAGACCAAGCGGTCTTATCACCATTCCAGTTTTTCACAAACGTCTATAAAAAAAGAGGGATTTTTGTTTCTGTACGTTGCTATAAATTCTCCATGGCTCTAACTTAGCTCTCATTCATACGCATGCTAGCATTGATAATGATAATGTCCCATAAGAATAAACCAAGGCTATCCAACCGGTCATTTTGACTAATTAATTATATGTCATTGATTGATTGTTTGATTATGTGTCATTGAGTTTTGGGTTGTTGTTTTTACTCCTGATGACTACATAAGATAAATTTTCTCCATAAAAATGTTGAATAGTTAAATGATACAGATGCAGGTATGAATCTGATGAGTTGTAAGAGATTTCTTAACTCTGAGCAATCAGATTGACCTTTACTATTTGTAAAAGCTGCTTCGTTGCTGTAGCTTATGTTAGTCTTGGCTATAAGCACTGCTCCTTGAATCATGCTTGGAAATCCTGCCATCTTGTAGCTTAACTCACAATCATTACAGTCTGCATTTTCTCAAATTTCAAAAAAACATCTGAAAAGATTCTTGAGGAAAAGATCCTGCCACGTCTCAAATCTGTACAATCCTTAGAGTTTACAATCATTCAGATCTGTTTAGTTTCATCAAGATGGCTGGCTCATCTGAACACTCTTGTCTTGTCACCTACCTGCCACAGGAATGTTCATTCTAGTAGGAGCGGAAAAGAAAAATATTTATGATAGTCCTCCAATATGTTTGCCGCATTTACTTAAGATAGCTGTGTTTGGAAGGCAAATTTGTTCACACCAGAAATGTCTGCGGCTCATGGAGATTTTTTTTTAATTGAACAGGTGTTTACCCTGCTCCAGGAACCCTAAAATGAAACCCCAGAGTGCTATCAAAGTCCCAGAGACATTTACAAGCAAGCAAGTTCTAGACTTTTCATCTTCCAAAGAGGCTAGTTAAGACAATTGCACACATATGTACACATATACAAAAGCATTCTATATTCAGTTCCTCTATCCCAAAGAAAGCAATCTGGTGCCCGCCACAAGTTTTGTTGGGCTGCAGCTACAGACTTTTCACTAGCAATACTGAAATAAAACAGTTCACAGAGTCTAAAGCATCCAGAAGATACCGTTCTCTAATTATGCTGCAACTAATCCAATGGCTTCAAATGGGAAAGATGGTGCATCCTCCAGATATGCTGGGAAGAAAACAGGAAATTATGGAAATTGAAGACACTG
The DNA here is from genome assembly GCF_964194415.1 of Vipera berus. Taxonomy (NCBI): domain Eukaryota; kingdom Metazoa; phylum Chordata; class Lepidosauria; order Squamata; family Viperidae; genus Vipera; species Vipera berus. The sequence continues at coordinate 94,019,474 of NC_138203.1, read as the reverse complement.
TCTTGAGCATAGTAGCTTGGGTGGAGATGGTGTGGAATTGTCATAAAAGAATTAAATTCCCCAATCACAACAACCATTTTTCTTACTCTCTGTCAAGTTTAGGATAGATAGAGGTTAAGGCGTCAGGCTAGAAACCAGGAGACTGTGAGTTCTAGTCCCATCTTGGGCGCAAAGCTATCTGGGTGGTACGGAACCAGTCCCCCTGTCTCAGCCCTTTTGGAAAATCTTGCCAAGAAAACTGCAGGGAATTTGTCCAGTCGGTCTCCAAGAATTAGAGTGATTAAATGGAGGGGGGAAAAATCTGTCAAAAAACAGGCTTTTCCCCCCACAGCATGCAAAGGAAAATGCAAATGAAATTAATCAGGGCCGCCAATCTTTTTATCAAATGAAAAGAAAAAAGGAGGCAGAAAAATTGCACAGCATGAAATACAAAACTGATATCAAAGCCTTCCTCTGTGTCATATTTAAAATGTATAATGTTCTGTGTTAGCTGTTATATTCCACTTCTGCGTGAAATTCCTGAACAGGTCAGCTACAAGGAAAATCTTCAATGAAACAGAATGTCAAAAGAACAGGCAAACCCCAAAACCCATTAAGATTGACAGGCTTACCCAAAGCTGTAAAGCAATCTTAAATCTTCAACTACCAGTACAGCTAACGGAAAGACCTCACTGACAACGCACCAGAAAGAACTGCAGTCCTAACAAATGCTGTTTGTGTCACAAGTGCTCACAGTGGGATGTGAACTTTGAACGTAGAGTTCTGTGGCTGAGCTATTATCAGATAAACAAAATGATAATATTACCCAGAAGTTTTAAGAATTTCCAGAATTGAAGACATGGGTTAACCAGATTTTTTTAAAAAACGTGTGTGTGTGTGTGTGTGTGTGTGTGTGTGTATCCTTCTATATAGATTTAAAATTTGTTCTGCAATCATTCATCTAAACTTTGAAATATTGCAGTTACATGATCAGAACCTACTGCTGACTTTTAAGCTTTTTCACCTGAGTTTCCATTGATCAATTGGTTAAGGCACCAGACTAGACACCAAGAGATTGTGAGTTCTAGTCTTGTATTAGGCATGAAAAGCTGCTGGGTGACTTTGGGCCAATCACTCTCTCTCAGCCTAACCTACTTCACAGGGTTGTTGTTGCAGGGAAAACAGGAAAAGGAAGAATTATATTTGCCACACTGAGTTATTCATAAAAATAATATAGGCAGGATATAAATAAAATAAAAATAAATAAATGTATCAGTCAAATACCATAGGCTTAGTATTGCAAGCCTTGCAATAATCCCCAAGCTTTCATTATTTATTTGACAGCCTTTGCAACCTGCCCAGGTCCCAAAATGGCAACACACAACACAGGAAATAAAAATTGCAAACACAAGGGAGGCAATGAAAAAGAATTCATACAATCAAAAAATGCCTATGACAGACAACTAGAATCATCAGCTACAGATGAAAGCTCATTGAAATAAGGCAGATTTAATTTGCTTTCAAAATGCAAAGGGTGTGGCGGATTGCACATATCATACCTCTTGTGGGGAGAGGGTTCCAAAGAGTTGGGGCTACCATAGGGAAGATCCATCCCCAGGTACCTCTGGTCATTTCTTTGACACCCTTGCTTTATTTTTACTTTTACAGAAGCAGGCTGAGCATCTCAGAATGCTTGACATCTGTGTAAGGCACAAAGAACCAGAACTATACCATGAATAGGCCAAAGCAGCTTCTTTATTGTTGATTGCTTATTTTACAAGAATCTTACCAGACTGACTGCATTTCCTTAGAAACCATGGCTTCACTAGCGTGGCCTACATCATTTCTTCCCACAGAGCAAACCTCTTTACTCACCCCTCTTCTTCAGCTGGTGATTTCACTACATATTGAACGGGCTCTGGGACAATACCCAGTGCACTGCAGAAGGTGAAGACAGGGTCCATAATAAGACTCTGCTTGCTGGTTTTGTGGACTTGATGTTGTGAGCTGGCAGTTGAGCTCTTCTACCAAGAGACAGTAGCCATCTATGCAAAAATCACCACATAATTTAGTGTTCCCACCCTGTGCTTCTTTCTTCCTTGGACAACTCTGCACAGGAAACTGACAGATGTATGCCAAAACAGGACTTGAATTTGTTGGTCCAATGTTTTATTTTTTTTCTATCGTACATTTTATCCCATCTTTACTCCAAGATGGAACCCACCTGGATCTCTCTGGTGGCATGTCCCTGATATGACCTTAACCTATTTAGCTTGATCACACATACACTCTGCTAGAGAGAAGTTCTCTGAAGATGGGCTCCAACACAAGTCCAAAAGCTCGGAAGATAAAACCTCTAGTCTCGGTGACTGACCCAGATTGAACCCTAGCTTGGTCATGCTTTAACTTCACATTCTTTGAGACATTTGTTACATGTGTTTGGGAGGATTACCTGTCAAAGCCCAAAAACATCATCATCATCGCATTTTTACAAAAAACTTTCCAACATTACTAAACAGACCAAAGGCACCACTGTTACAAGCTTCTGTATAAACAATGACAGATACAGTTCACTAGCTATATCCATGTCTTATAGATTAAAAGAAAAAAAACTGACAACTAATTCAGACACCAAAAGTTAAATGAGGACAGAAATAATTACTTTCCCTGATCGATAGACATTCCTCCATTATCAGATGTTCACTTTTTTTCTCCTTTTTTGTCTTGGAAATCTGTTTCAAGCTTAAAAGTGTTTGCATCTGTGTGCATATAAAGGTGAAACTCGGAAAATTAGAATATCGTGCAAAAGTTCATTTATTTCAGTAATGCAACTTAAAAGGGGAAACTAATATATGAGATAGACTCATTACATGCAAAGCAAGATAGTTCAAGCTGTGATTTGTCATAATTGTGATGATTATGGCATACAGCTCATGATAATCCCAAATCCACAATCTCATAAAATTAGAATATTGTGAAAAGGTGGAATATTCTAGGCTCAGAGTGTCCCACTCTAATCAGCTAATTAAGCCATAACGCCTGCAAAGGGTTCCTGAGCCTTTAAATGGTCTCTCAGTCTGGTTCAGTAGGAATCACAATCATGGGGAAGACTGCTGACCTGACAGTTGTGCAGAAAACCATCACTGACACGCTCCATAAGGAGGGAAAGCCTCAAAAGGTAATTGCAAAAGAAGTTGGATGTTCCCAAAGTGCTGTATCAAAGCACATTAATATAAAGTTATGTGGAAGGGAAAAGTGTGGAAGAAAAAGGTGCACAAGGAGCAGGGATGACCGCAGCCTGGAGAGGATTGTCAGGAAAAGGCCATTCAAAAGTGGTGGGGACTTTCACAAGGAGTGGACTGAGGCTGGAGTCAGTGCATCAAGAGCCACCACACACAGACGGATCCTGGACATGGGTTTCAAATGTCATATTCCTCTTGTCAAGCCGCTCCTGAACAACAAACGTCAGAAGCATCTTACCTGGGCTAAAGAAAAACAGACCTGGTCTGTTGCTCAGTAGTCCAAAGTCCTCTTTTCTGATGAGAGCAACCCAGAGTCTGGAGGAAGAATGGAGAGGCACACACTGCAAGATGTTTGAAGTCCAGTGTGAAGTTTCCACAGTCTGTGTTGATTTGGGGAGCCATGTCATCTGCTGGTGTTGGTCCACTGTGCTTCATTAAGTCCAGGGTCAACACAGCCGTCTACCAGGAGATTTTGGAGCACTTCATGCTTCCTTCCGCAGACGAGCTTTATGGGGATGCTGACTTCATTTTCCAGCAGGACTTGGCACCTGCCCACACTGACAAAAGCACCAAAACCTGGTTCAATGACCATGGGATTACTGTGCTTGATTGGCCAGCAAACTCGCCTGACCTGAACCCCATAGAGAATCTATGGGGCATTGCCAAGATAAAGATGAGAGACATGAGACCGAACAATGCAGAAGAGCTGAAGGCCGCTATTGAAGCATCCTGGTCTTCCATAACACCTCAGCAGTGCCACAGGCTGATAGCTTCCATGCCACGCCGCATTGAGGCAGTAATTGCTGCAAAAGGGGCCCAAACCAAGTACTGAGTACATATGCATGCATATACTTTTCAGAGGTCCGATATTGTTCTATGTACACTCCTTGTTTTATTGATTGCATGTAATATTCTAATTTTCTGAGATTGTGGATTTGGGGTTTTCATGAGCTGTAATACGCCATAATCATCACAATTATGACAAATCACGGCTTGAACTATCTTGCTTGGCATATAATGAGTCTATCTCATATATTAGTTTCCCCTTTTAAGTTGCATCATTGAAATAAATGAACTTTTGCAAGATATTCTAATTTTTCGAGTTTCACTTGTATTTTATGTAGAAAGCCAATCCATAGAGTTAGCATAAACAAGTGGGCATGCTTGTCCTGCACTGAACATTTTAAGAGTTTGCTGAAGTATATGTGCCTTGTATGTATGTAGGTCTGCTTCATTTTTTTCCTTGTGTTTACTTCTCTTGATAAAAATCTTCTGCAGTTGTATATCAATATTCTTTGACCAAATGTTAGATCATAATCATAATAGTAAAGTTGGAAGGGACCTTGGAGGTCATCTAGTCCAACCCCCTGCTCAGGCAGGAAACCCTATACCATTTCAGACAAATGGCTGTCCAGTCTCTTCTTAAAAACTTCCAGTGATGGAGCATTCACAGCTTCTGGAGGCAGTTTGTTCCACTGGTTAACTGTTCTAACTGTCTGGAAGTTTCTCCTTAGTTCTAGGTTGCTTCTCTCCTTGATTAGTTTCCAGATCTAACATTCTAAGTAACATTCACCCACCAAAAGTCTTTGAGAGAAAAACACCATTTTGGATGGTTCCAGTGTCTTGTCTTGATCCATGATATTTGGATAATAGAGAACAGAAATGCAAGGCTAAGCGTATTTTGACAAGTAAGGCGTCAAATTGGAAATTATTCACTAGTAAGATAGTTCTGAAAAATAGTCTGGATTCCTTCATCCATGTGCAAGAATGTTCTTTCTAGGCCAGATGTCAAACACAAGGCCCGGGGGCCGGATCCGGCCCACGAAGTGGTTTCATGTGGCCCGTGAAGCCATCCTGCAAACAGTGAGGGAACGGCCCCCACTGCCTTGGCCCTGGCCCAGAGACCCTCCTCCTGCCAGAGACCCTCAGATCTGTCCCACTCCTGCCCAGGCCCCCATAGGCACCCTTGATGCGAACGATGTAGAGCTGGCCACGCCCACCCAGTAGGTCATACACACACACTCTAGCCATGCCCACCCAGTAGGCCACGCCCATCCAAGCCACACCCACCTGGCCCCCTGAGGGCAACCGCAATGCTGATGCGGCCCTCAATGAAATTGAGTTTGACACCCCTGTTCTAGGCCATGTCCCACTCGTACAGATCAAGCCCAAAGAGCTGTAGACAGCAAGCTTTACAGGATCAGATACAGGAAAATGAGGACACAGGAAGTACATCCAAAGACAAATATCCAGCCCGGAATTATCAACACAGATTGACAAATTCTCTAAGATTTCTGATAGGAGGTCTTTTCACCCAGCAATATCTGGAGCAACTAGGAACTGAATTTGAAATATTCTAGATGCAAAAACATCAGTCCTGTTACCAAGATATGCCGGCTCTTATATATAGTATTATGGGTATAATCCAGAACATGCCAAAATGCTGTGCTGTATCTTTCAAAACAAACACTCTTAGGAAAGACAAACACATGGTAATTAAAGAAATTATTTTGATTCTCAGCTAGAAGTAGGGTTCTGTGGCTCTTGAATTCCTGCCATCCAATTAGATAGATCCAAATCTAACCCTGATCGAAACTTCTAATATATGTTGTAATTTTGCGCCTTAATAGTTTGACATACCCTTTCTGAAACTGAGAAAAATGAGCAAATCTGAAAGGGTATAAACTAGGTTTAGATATCTATCAATCTCAGCCCTTAATTGGATTATGAGCTCACCAGACTGGAGAACATTCAGCTAGACAAGCAGGCAGCATTTCCACTTTTAGCCACACACTATCATAAAATATCCAGATGCTTTTATATATTTTATAAAAAAAAATACCTGAACTTTCAAATTCCAAACGTTTACCAATGAAAATGAGAGATCAACATTTGCCTCAAAGAAGACAGCTTATATTCAAAGAAGTAGTTTTTAAGATGTGGGCACAGGTGGGGGTGGTTTTTCCCCCCCAATTTTTTTACTGCCAGTCCTGTTTTCTACATACAAAATGAGGAAAAGGGAAATTTCCTCTAGCTGAATCTTTTATATTATGTGTGTCTGACATGATCTCTTACTTCATTATAAGGCCAGAAAATGTTAATCTTCCCCATTAATAGGTTCTACCCATTTCCCCAACCCCACCCCCCACCCTATCGAAGGAATTTTGATTCACAGACTTGGGAAAGGAAAGGATTTTGGGCAACATCTGATTCAACTCCACCTTCCCCACATAGAAATGTACTGCAACAAGTTCAAAATTTGAGCTGTTTTTCTATTATGAGAAAGGAAAAGTATAAATCAAAGAGATGCAAATATCCTATAAAGATCTGTATATAAATATAGGTTGTCTAAATTGGTCACCATCTTACGTTTAGAAAGAAATTCACTAAAAAGGGGATGGCATGTTTGATAGCATGTTTGAGAAAGTCACGTTGATGGTTCTTCAGTAGGGAAAAGAAACAAAACAAAACAAATATTAAAAATGCTGGGGCAAACTTTTAAAAACATGCATGATGGTATCAAGAAGATTGCCATATCACAACCTTACAATAAAAGCATCTTTCAGCCAGGATGCACGGTAGAGCAGAATCCCTTTACATCTGTCTTCAAAAAAATTTGGTTAATACATTTTTCAAAATAATATTTACAGAAAAGGCAAATTGGGGCAGAGGCATTTCTCGTAATGAATTAAGATCTCATTTCTTTTTGGCACAATATAGTACTGACACAGCCTTATCTACTCACATGCAGTGAGGCTTGTTTCTCGAGATATAAGGCTGGAGCACAAACATGTACTCTAACTCTATACTATAATAACAGTTTCTGTCTTCCCTTTGGGGAATATCCGATCAAAGTTTCAACTTTACATTCTGGGCCTTTTTTATGAGAATTGGCCTTTCGGGAATACCTGCTATAAATATTGTGCCCTCTGATGTAAATCTCTCAAAGTGTTTTCTAAACATTCTACAACAGCTGGTCAGATTTTTTCTCTCAAAGAGTCTTTAAAAAGAGATAAAACGATGAAGAAACATGTTTCATTGCAGAAGGTAATTTTAAACAGTTCCTCCGACACAAGATCCTTCAACAACCCTGAGTTGGTTAAATATTTTTAACATCAGCAGCAACATTCTATATAACACCCTTTTCCATCAACAGTTTGTATATTTAGAATAGAATAGAATAGAATAGAATAGAATAGAAGAGAAGAGAAGAGAAGAGAAGAGAAGAGAAGAGAAGAGAAGAGAAGAGAAGAGAAGAGAAGAGAAGAGAATAGGCTTTATTGGCCAAGTGTGGTTGGACACACAAGGAATTTGTTTCTGGTGCATAAGCTCTCAGTGTACATACAAGTAATAGTGATAATCATGACCATATACAACATGAAAATAATTCATCATAAATCGTGAAACACAACACTTCATCATAAATCATAAGATGCAACACTTAGTGATAGTCATAGAGTACTAGCTAAGCAAACAACATAAATCATACTAGGGTACAAACAAACCTATAAATTGTAGAATGCAAGCAGCAAAGTTGTAGTCGTAAGAAGATAATGATACGTAATAGGAAAGATGAGGAGTATCATAGTAATACATCTTTACTAATATTTTGACAGTGTTGTAGGAATTAGTTGTTAAGCAGAGTGATGGCTTGGGGAAAAAACTGTCCTTATGTCTAGTCGTTCTGGGATGCAATGCCCTATAGCGTTGTCTTGAGGGAAGAAGTTGAAATAGTTTATGCCCAGGATGTGAGGGGTCTGTAGATATTTTCACAGCCTTCTTTCTTGCTTGTGCAGTATACAAATCCTCAATGGAAGGCAGTTTTATACTATAAAACAGGGGTGTCAAACTGCCAGCCCGCAAGTCGGTTGCATCATACAGAGGCCGCACCAACCCCAACTCCAGCAATGCAAAAAAATTCACGATACATCGTGACACGTCACGTGACGTGGCAAGTTTGACACCCATGCTATAAAATGACACACAGTGACACCTTGAAACCCAACATGAAAAGATGGGGCAGTTGGATGGGAGTGTGGCTCTGTTCTTAATGGCTAATTTTGAGTTTTGTGCCATAAAATAGAGGTGTAATCTAGGGCAGGAGTCCCCAACCCCCAGTCCATAGACCGGTACAGGGCCACGGCATGCCAGCAACTGATCCACACAAACAAGCAAAGCCCCATCCGTGGGATGCAGGCATCACAAAAAACCACACACTCTCCAGTCCATGGAAAAATCTTTCTCCACGGAGCCAGTCCCTGGTGTCCAAAAGGTTGGGGACCTCTGATTTAGGGCACTAAAGGAAGAAATAAAAATCTGTCCTGTAACTTGGAGAATTATCCTGGACCCCAGAGGTTAGGTCACTGGTTACATTTTTTATTACCTTCCATACTGAGTTAATAAATAGTTATTTGCCTCAGGGGAAATTAAACACTGCAGTACACACAATATGCTCTAGGGATATATAGAGGTTAAAGGGCAACATCTACATTAAGAAGAATCCTGCAGGGAGTACAGAGATCCATTGCAACCTATCAGCTCATTCCTCTTTAAGTCTCAAACATGCAAACCCTTCCTTCACACATTGAGACATATATCCTGTTTGACAACACTGATCAAATATATAAACAGATCAAGAAAAAGCTAAGGAAAGAGGCTTTGAAGAATGTGAGTCATCACAATGGACTTCTATACGGAAATACTGCAATATCCACAACTGCCTGGCTCATGGATGAACTGTGTATCTACACAGAGGTCTAGGCTTCAGCCCAAAATTTTATAACTCTGAGTTATTTGGAGGCCCTGCTCAGCAGCCTCCTAACTTGTCCTCTGCAAAGGAGAAATTGTTTATTAGATTTTTATCCTGCCTTTATTACTGTATAAGTAACTCAAGGTGATGAACACATCCTTCTTCCTCCTACTTTCCCCACAGCACCAACCCTGTGAGGTGAGTTGGGCTGAGAGAGAGTGACTGGCCCAAAGTCATCCAGCCAGGTTCCATGCCTAAGAACTATAATTCACAGTCTCCCAGTTTCAAGGCCAGCACCTTAACCACTACACCAAACTGGCTCTCATTATTAGAAGGGAAATTGTATGACATTTCCAGTGTCATTTCTTCATCCTCCATCTTTGGCCTTCAAAAGTTGAATCAATTGCCTACACCTTCTCCACTGATCCTTCTATTCAACATGGAGCAAGCACTTATTTATATTCTTACTAACCAACCTGTGGTATTCTTATACTCTGAACAGATAAATCAATGGTAATCTCCAGGAGACTGGCTTTTATTCAAGTACTATTGCAATTCAACATGCAATCTTACTGCTATGTTGCAGCAATGGGACTGCTACTGTAAAAAATTTTAACCATTTTTAGTTCAGTTCTTAGGATAATGTACATTATGTACTCCCTGACCATAAATGCAAACATGTTATTCTCTTAAGTATCACATAATGCCAATATGTGAGCAATATTTTTGCATTTCTTGTACTATAAATGTAAACCCAACATTGTCTAGAAAACAGTTACAATATCTTTAAAGCACCACTCTTTCTTGTTCTAGCCCTGCACTGTTCTGCCTTCAAACAGCAGAAGGCAGGATGGAAAGTAGTTTCCAAGGTTTAATTAATTAGATTAATCTGATTGCATCATTTATATTGAAACACAGGTTCTATTTTAAGGGACAAAAGAAATGCAAAATTATTGGCAATAATTTTACGTATGGAAAATAAACATTCCAACTTGATGGGTAGATTATAATTTGCCATAGATTCATAACTTTCCCAATTAATCCTCTAAAACTTGGGGCTTATTTATCAGTTCAGCCTGCTACAGCTGCGAAAATTCTCTGAGTTCATGGAAGGCACTAAATCAGGTACTAGTTATGATTTTTTAAAAAATTTCTACTGCACTACTCTGTTTGCTAGAAGAGAAAGCCAGAGCTTGATTTAAAGAGAACTCTGAACCTTATGGTCAGCAAATGCTGACTAAAGTTTGTTTTTCCACAAGAATGTTCCTGAAAACTAGCTCAAGCCCATCACATCTAGAAAAGGTCTCTCTCCACATATACACAGTGACGTTATCGTTCAAATCACATTAACTATCAGAGTCAACAATGTGAAGGAAAAAACAGTGTCCTTCACTCAATTAATTTAAGAATGATTAATAAAAGAACTGGCCCAATAAATATGAAGTTTCTAAGAGCTCTCTCTCTCTCTTTCCACATTACACAGACTCACGTGCTTTCATCAAATATGAGCAATGCAAAAAAATGCAAAAGTAGCAAACTTTTCCCTTTGTCAGTCAGACGTTGCCAAACAGAAAATATCCAATTATCTCGTATCTAACAGACAACTGCTTTGTCTCTTGAATGTCATTAAAAGATTATTTTAAAGCAATTATTTGCGTCAGCACTATTCTAAAGATAATTATATACAGGGTATTCACTACAACTCATATGATGGCTTTATTCCTTCAGTAAAGCATACTAGATTGAAAGATGCCATCACATTTCTAAACACAACTTGTATCTTCTCCTTGATTTTCTAGGCAGGATTCTGCAGACAAAATATTCTCGTATGATTGATTGCCAAGGCACAAGGTATATGTTTTGTACAGTCAACAGAAACCCTTTTAAGAATGAAGCTCAGACTGTATAGCTTCAACATCTGGTCATGCCAAGCATGAGACAGCAAAGGAATGCAGGAATTGATTGAGATTTCCAGGGAACTTATGGAAATGCACACATGCAGGACTTCAGCAGCTACTATAAATATATTTTCCTTCAAAAGTGGCCAAAAGTATAAACCAGAATAATTTTAACAAAACCTAAAACATTTCAAGTCAGTCAAGTCAGAAGCTCCATCAAATATCTGATAGCACATACATTCTGAAGACAAAGCATATTCTCATTGGCTTATGGAATCCAAAAGATGAATAAATACCACTAAATCCCATTGCAGTGCATATTAATGAATTAATCCCACTTAAAACATGCATCTTGGAATATTTTAAATAGTTCCAACCAGTTCTACTTGCAACAGAGAGACAATACTCAGGGTGAGGAAAAGTTGTAAACCAATTTTTGGCTTTAAAAGATGGAATCCTGGACTGCAGTAAGTAAAAAAAACCACCATCATAATATTTAAGGGATTTTTAATTCTATGTATTTAATGCAAGCATAAAGGGGGTGGGGTGGTGGCTCAATAGTTAAGATGCTGGGCTTGTCAGCTGGAAAGTTGGCAGCCCATGTTTGAGACCCAAGCACCACATGACGGGGTAAGCTCCCGTCCTCTCCCCAGCTCCTGCCAACCTAGCAGTTCAAAAGCATGCAAATACGAGTAGATAAATAGATACCACTTCGGTGGGAAGGTAACAGCGCACCGTGATGTCATGTTGGCCACATGACTACGGAAATGGCCTTAAAATCGAGATAAGTACCTCCCACTATAGTCAGCAATAACTACTGGAGTAAAATCCACAGGGACTCTTTTACCTTTTACTTTTTAGTGCAAACATAAAAGATGTCTCATAAAAGCTAGAATGCTCCATTTGTCCTGGAAAGAAATGAAGATTTGCTATGTGTAATACATGCAAATGGAGAACACATGCAAGTGGAGAGTCAGAGGTGGTTAAGATTCAGGTTAATTAAAAAAAGTGAAGTCTCCAATGAAGAATGGTTTACAAAAATTCACTGAAAGTGTTTTGGTTGTTGTCAAATCAGAGTATGAAATAATTGAAAAAGGGGGAAATACAAGTTCCTAAGAACTCCAGCACATAATTTTACTGAATATGTGACTAAGATCTGATTTCACTTGCAGAAACCACGAATATGTACAACTTTTAAGCAAAACAAGACAAGGTGATATGTCAACCCATAATGAGCCATATAAATTGTTCATGTTGCTTTAGTTTGTTTTGAAAGCCTAGCCACTGGTTTACAAATTTTGATTTCTAGCTTAATTTATAATTAATTGGTCATTACTTTTTACAGTATTTCTATACTGCTAATTCAACATGAACCACTAATAGATTACAGATCAATAAAACGTATATTTCTGAAATTATAAGTAACACACACATATTAAACCATATCTTCATTATGTAAGATTCATGATTATGTTAATGAATCATACCAACTCTGGCTTCTTCAGCACACCCAAGTTCCAACAACTTTGATTTAGGATGAGGTACAAACTTTTTGATATAATCTTTATGGTTTATAGTTCGAGAGACAAATTTCCATAAGTGCCACTGCTTTTAGTAAAACTACTAGAGGTCATTTTCAAAGTTTATAGAATAGCCTTCAGCTAGTGACTAGCATTCTATCTTGTCTACCTTCCTTGGTGTGAAGGAAGGCATACTGTCATATTCCACCCTAAACATCCTGTGATGAATTATGGAGTCTAATCTTGAAAGTGATGTGAAACGTGTGTATGTATTACCTTGTGGTTTTGCTATAACATACACAGGCATTTCTATGCCAGTTCCGGCGTATTTAGTTGTAAATATACAAAGCGTATAGGCACTTACTTAACAGCCTTGAGGAGAATTCACTAGCAATTATATGAACATTACTTCAACAAAAATTCCAAGAATATTGTATTGCCACAGATTTTTCAAATGACAAGTCTTTTTCAGCTTTATACACCTCTGTGAGGTGGATCAAAAAGTTTTACAGCTGACTGAGAATTTGAGCTAAAGTTCCATCACTGTTGTCATTGTTATTGTACTATTATTATTGTACTACTCACATTGTAAAGAATTATGAAGATGTCCTTGAAGAAAATACATAGCAACTGTTGGGAAAACATGGATGCAGTCTAGGAAAAGAGGAAGGCAGCAGAAAGAAACTCAAGATTGCCCCATCTTGACTCTCTTCAGTATAAAAGGGGAGGGGAGAGAAACTCTTTCAGGCTTTCAGGATCATGTTATTATAACCTATATTAATAAAGTACAGTTTTAGTATTTCTTGTGATGTCCATTTCCTGTGTGGTTTACCTTGAAGGACTGACATATATTGAATATGACAAGCATCAAACAAAAAACTTGAAATTGTCAAAACGGAAATGAAACATCAAATTGGCTGTTTTAGAAATAGATAAATTTAAGTGGGCTGAAATGGTTCTATTTAAATCAGATGATCATATAATCCATCCATCCATCAATTACATTCAGGGTTTGGAATTCTTATGAAAGATTGTTTAACAAGAACACTGTTAAGCCTGTGCCTGGTTATAATCTAACAGATGACAGGATCTCATCTATTAAAATAAATGGCTATCCTGTGAATCAGGATCACTGTTAAGTGAGGTTTTGCACCCAGAGTAGATGTACTGGTGGAAAACAAGTGGAATTATATGGCAAATTATAAGAAGGTGCTAAATACAGCAACAAGAAAGAATATAAACTTGCTGAAAATGTTTTGAAGGCAAAAGTTGAAGAAATGGTTGAACCAGGTTTTATACAATAATTTGAATTAATGTAGGTCCTAAGTTAATACAGTTTGCAAAGAGTATTATCTTCCTTGTCAGCACTTGATTCAAGGAACACAAATGCAATCTCCATATGAGAATATCAGTGGAATCATATGAATTGCACAACAGGAAACAAAATATGAGAAAGTACAATCCAGTCATCCAGAATGCTTCCAAGTGTAGATTTAGGTGCTAGAGAATGATTTTTCGATGTAAAAAAAAACGTTATTAAAAAGAGCAGGGACATCTGACCTCAAGGACATACAATCAGAATAGAAATTTGATGTAAGAAACTGATTCAATCTATTTAATTTATACAAAAGAAAAATTAAGGAGCTACATGAAGAGTTAAGAGATGTTTTGAAAAACAACAGCAGAAAAAAAAATTCAAAGAGAAAAGATCCAAGAACTTGTTGTCAAAGCCATCATGATATCCCTAGGAAGATAAAGATAAAGAATGAAAGCCTTGGAGGACAAAAGGATATTTAATGACTAAGTGATAACTTTCAACATTAAGCAAGAAATATCAAGGAATGATATTTCAACTGAAAAGGTCAACACAGAGGGGAAAGCAATAACAACAACAAAAAGAATGAGAGATCTTTTTAAGATCCAAAAAAAAAACTAGAAAATTCACAATTAAGGAATTACTATGTATATTCTGTATACAGTGTCTTCAATTCAGGCTTGACACCTGAAACTTTCCCAGACTAGTCCCTGCAGTCTTCTTGGTAGGATTTTGTGGTTTGCCACTGCCATTTTCCGAGGGCTGAAAGAGAATGACTGGCTCAAAGTCATACTCAGCTGATTTCATATCTAAGTTAGGACTAGAACTCGGATCTTCGCTGTCCTGCTCCAGAATCATAATTATCAGACCAAACTTACTTTAAAGTAGGACTATTCAGATTTAATTAAGGGGAAAAAATCTAATTGAGACAATGATCTAAAGGGAAAAATGATAGACTGTACAGAAATCATTTACAAAAAACGATAGCAACATTTTCAGAGAAAGAATATATATATTGAGGAACAGATTGCAATAGAAACAATAAGCAGCTTTTATAAGAAAGCACCACTGCAGCTGAAATAGCAAATGGATTGTTTAAAGTTGCAGAAGAGGCAGCTAAACTGTTAACAAATTTGGGGAAACATGGCATGGCCCAATCAATGGAAATATATATATTCTTTTACAGAAGAAAGGCAAGTACAAGTGACCAAACAATGGAGTCAAGTCTTCATGCAAGCAACATTTTCCTTAAGGTCTTAGATAAAACAATAGATCCACACATGGACAGAAAAAGATCAGATGAACAGTGATTACAAAAAAGGCAGAACATATCAGATTCATAGAAATAGCAAGATATGACGAGAGGTTTAATTTATTGACTACAATTATGTATCTACGGAGATTCTTCAGCAGAGCTGAAGAAGCTTTTCGGATGAGAAGCAAAACATCTTCAAAGAAAAACAAGAAAGTTCAGTTCCCTTTTGAAAAAGCACCTTTGCAATGCTATGCTTTTGACAGTGTATATGTCATGCCAGAGAGGGACGCGGTGGCTCAGTGGGTTAGGACGCTGAGCTTGTCAATCAGAAGGTCGGCAGTTTGGCAGGTCGAACCCCGAGTGCCGCGTAGCAGAGTGAGCGCCTGTTACTCGTCCCAGCTTCTGCCAACCTAGCAGTTCGAAAGCACGTAAAAATGCAAGTAGAAAAATAGGGACCACTCCGGTGGGAAGGTAACAGCTTTCCGTGCACCTTTGGCGTCTAGTCATACCGGCCACATGACCACAGAGACGTCCTCGGACAAGCGCTGGCTCTTCGGCTTTGAAACGGAGATGAGCACCGGCCCCTAGAGTCGGAAACGACTAGCACGCATGTGCGGGGGAACCTTTACCTTTATATCATGCCATATACTTGTACATTCAGTCCCACATATTCATATATGATGAATATATTAAGGTTAATAGAAAAGCTACAACTATTCAAGAAACCTTCATAATGAGCAAGACGTAGTAATAAGAGTTTGGAAAAAGAGAGTGGTTCAAAATAGGTAAAGGAGTGAGATAAGGATAGATATCAATTCAATCTGTCACATTTATACCATGATTAAAAGCATTAAAAGAAACACTAACAACTTGAGGTAGGTAAGCGTTTTGTTAGCCCAAAGTAAAGAAGTCTTAGAAGAACTCATTTTGAAAGTAGAAGTGGAAAACCAGGTTTCACATTAAACAGGAAAAAGAAAAAGGTGTGATCGATAGAAGATGGAAAATGATTTTGGTATTTTGGATAGACAGATAATGCACTGCAGAAGTAAGAGATTAATTCTATGGAGGAAGGGAATGGCAAACTTAAGACAAGATCAGGAAGAATACTTCAGAGATCAAAATAGTTTTAACCTAGTGGTAAGGGTACTGAAAGCTGGGCACTGAGAAAGAGCTAGTGAAAGAAGATTAATGGATTTGGAGATGGATATTAAGAGTACCATGGACTACTCTACTTAGTCCTGCGTCAAATAAAGACCTTTCGCTTGAAGTGGCCATCAACAAGGAGAAAACTCACATTATTTTGGCATATGGTGGAAGCAATAGCTTGATAATAAAAAGCAAGTTTGCGAAAAGTAGAAAAAAGGGGACCATCTCAAATAAGGAGGGTGAATGGTATCAAAAGATGCATCGCTTTCCTTGGGAAAGCTGAAGATATTACTAGAGCCAGGCTGAGTTAGTGATTGTCCACCACTAGAAGCGGAATCCAAATCAGGGGCCTCGAAGTAGTAGTCTTAATTAACAAGAATCATCAAGGTGACATTTTAATCCACATCCATTAAAATTGTCTTATATACATGCACCAAACTCTGATAATTTACAGTTCAAGTATGCACAATATCCCCAAACAATGGGTAAGAAGGTCAGAAGTAATAAAACAAAACATTGCAAGACCTTATTATGGTTTCATTTCTTTTTTTATTCTGCAAAGCTATTCTGTTTGATCTTGCTTAGTACTGACTCAGAATGGGAAGGAAACACGGAGATTCACAGTATAGCCTGGAGCTGAACGGCAAAGCTAACGATAATAATAGAAATAAAATAAATAGCCTACAATTACCCCCATCACCCCATTACAGTGCTTCTCTCGGTACCTAAGTTTTTCATGGAATTCTCACAAAGCTAGCTTCCCCCTCAGATTAAAGGGTGCAAGTCCCAGGCTGATGGCTTTTATAAAGCTGTCACACATATTACAAGGTTACTCTCGGTCATTCCTTGCTGACTTGGGAGTTGCTCTATGAGTTTTTCTCCTTTTTTTGCCTTGCCTCAGCAGCTCCAACTGGAGGCATCTTCCTAGAAAGCAGCTCTAGAAAAGAGATCACAAATCCCTGATTGAGGAGGTTTTGGCTCTCCCAAGCTTCATTCCAGGATGGGTTTGCAAAGATGCTATTAGATTCCTTTTCTGACCCGGGGGCAACCATCCTTACACGTGGAGAAGGTGCAATGCCCAGAATGGCTACCACGGGGCTGGCTGGGAATGAAGAGATTTGTAGTCCAGCAACGTAGGGGAGGAACTGAGTCTTACTAGTTCAACTAGGGCTTGTAGGAAATAAGCTATGATCCCTGCAGTTCTACAGTAAGACATACATGGTTAAATAGGGATGGAATATATGTATGTTGTTTAAGAGAGAAAAAGAGAGAGAGAAAGAAGAGAGTGAGTGAGAGAGAGAGAGAAAGAAAGAAAGAGAGAGAGAGAAAGAAGAGAGTGAGTGAGAGAGAGAGAAAGAGAGAAAGAAAGAGAGAGAGAGAAAGAGAGAAAGAAAGAGAAAGAGAGAAAGAGAGAGAGAGAGAGAGAAAGAGAGAGAAAGAGAAAGAGAGAGAAAGAGAAAGAAAGAGAGAGAGAGAGAGAGAGAGAGAGAGAGAGAGAGAGAGAGAGAGAGAGAGAGAGAGAGAGAGAACCTCGACGCCAGGCACTGCTTTGTCTACTTAAAAACAACAGATCTCTCCCCAAACCCGCCAGTCCAGCTCCCCTTCGCCCTTTCGTCTCTGCCCTCCTTTCTTCCTTTGCAAGCCAGCTCCTTCCGAGTTATCATCCCGTTCAATTAAGCCAGCCAGCTAGCCAGCCAGCCCGCAAACCATCTCTAAAAGCAGGGCTGCGCGCGTACGGGACGTGCCCGCCAGGAAAACAACCCCGTTCCAGAACTGCTAAGAGTTTCCGCGGGGCAGAAAGCGCACTCTGAGCATCCTCAGAAGTCCGCTCTCCTCGTCTCCCTCCTTCCTCAAGGGACCGGGAAGCGACCGGGAAGCCCCAAGCAAAAGCGGGTGCCTCAGCCGAACCAGGGCTTCGAGGTCGGTGCAGAATTGCGCGGGGTCGGAGCGAGAAACAGGGTTTCCCCCCCCCCCGCGCACACACACACACACACACACACACACAGAGAGACACACACAGACACACAAACACACACACACACACACACATTCCCCCGCCACCCTTCAGAAGCAGGACAAGCCGATCCCCGGGGCTTCGCTGCAATGGAAGCATCCCCCTCGAAGTGTCCCCCCACCCCTCTTTCGCGATCCCCCCCATATCCCCCCTTTTCGCCCCCTTTACCTGCTCGCCAGTTGGATCGAGGCTTAAGTCTTTAGACCCGCCCGGCGACGTCCGACAGCTTTCCGCCGCTGGATCGGGGGTGGGGGAAAGGGAAACGGGAGGCCCCGGCCACCTCCACTCTTGCGCGCTCCCCCCAACCGTGACTCCAGAAAAGCAGGAGGCGGCGAGCCCGATGCGCCTTATATAGAACCCCGCCGGCTCTGTTCAGCGAGGTTATTATCGGTCAACTCCGCTTCTTCCCTTGGCCGCTCCAGCTGCTGTTGCTGCCGCTGGTCTGTTTATGTCTTTCCATCAGTCACTGGGAGCACGTGGAAGAGGAGCCCGCCTCTTAAAAGGGCGAGGTCCCGGGCCTGCTAGACAGCCTGGTCCCGGCGTCTCTCCGAAATGCGCCGTCGTCGTTCTGATTGCTTAGATTACAGTCCTATCGCCTTGCGTAGCTTTCCACGGACCCTGCTTGCTGGCGGAGGGAGGGAGGGGGGAGGGGGGAGGGAGGGGGCGACAGGAGGCCCGGGTGTGCGATGAACAGCAATGCCGCAGCTTGCATTTTTACCACGAGGCGCTGCCGGGAATGCTACTTTTTCTGACGCTAAGCGCTTGGAAAATTCTTTTTTTAAAAAAGATTTTATTAGTTCTTTTTTCCTTACATACATATGTTAGTTTTTCTTTTTTTATTATTATTATTAAAGAGTTTTACAAAAACAAAATTTTACAATATATCCCCAAATCCCTCCCACCCCAAACCCACCCAACTTTCCCCCCCCCACACTTCCCAGAGCTAAATACAGGATTATAGTTACAATAATCGTATTCTAAATAAAAATTATGCATAATATACAATTAACCAAATTCATCACTTGGAAAATTCTGATAACGCTGGAAAAGAACCCTGGGAGAGGTTGCAACTTTTGCTGGTTTGGTTCTCCACAGGCTGGATTTCACTTGGTGCAGAGTGAATGTTCTTTCTTTTAGCAGTTGACCAGTGATCAAAACATATATATTTTTCTTTGCTTTTTTCCAAACACACACACACACACACACACACACACACACACACACACACACACACCTACCTTGGAGAGATCTCAGATGGCAGGACATTTCCATACAGTATCTCTGCTGTCTCTACTCACAATTGACTACTGCAGTTTTCAAGTGATCTGCAAAGGTCTTCATTGCTGTTGGCCTCAGTTACAGGGAGTACGTTCATATCACCAGGAGCCAATGCCTGCTCCAACTGACTAATCAGAGTAGAAATAGCATCATTCAATCATGGTCCTATTTCCTGAGCTGTCATGGTACCTAGACAACAAGAATCCCTTCTCCCCTGCTTCACACACAAACACCCTCATATTTACAAGGATACACAGTCATTGACTGATGGATGACATGCCATCAAGTCATTGTTGACTCTTAGCAACCACATAGATATTCTCCTTGACCTTAAGTTGGTCTTGCAAGTCTTGGAATGGTGGGCACCTGCTGGGTGTCCTCGTCTCTTTTCTTCCAACTTTCCTAGCATTAGCACGTTCTCCAGAAAGCTAGGTCTTCACATAAGGTGTCCACAGTCAATGAACCTGGTCATTTGTGCACACCCACACTGGGTGTCTCATCCCGCCCCCCCCCCCGTGTCCCCTCCATCAAAGTTGTTATGATAGGAAGCTATGGGAAAAAATGTGGTTCATAAGAAAAAAGGAACCATCCATGCTCTTGTCTTGCCAACTTCACTCTGCTGCGTATAAAAGTGTCCAAAAGTGCGCTGATAATCATATTGGTATTTTTGCAATGTGCAAATTTTCTAACCACACTGATGTAGTGGGGGAAAGTGTGAGATAAGTCTTCCAACAGTGCAAACAGGCTGAAGAAATTCTACTTTTGAATGATCCAAGTGGTTCATCCATACCGTTTCAAACGTTTGCAGATTTTTGAATATCTTCTTGTTCTTGGTAATTTAGGGGAAACAATATATTTCTGCATTTTCTTCTTCAAATGAAGGAGGTTGTTGTTGTTTTTAATGCGTTCAAGTAGTTTTGACTGCTGCTGGCATCCTCCTGGACAAGTCCTGCAAATTGTTGTGGGGTTGTTGTTTTTTTGTTTTTTTGTTTGTTTGTTTTGGGGGGGGGGGCAATATCTCAGGCAATGGTTTACCATTTGTGCCCAAGGCAGGACTAGAATTAATGGCCTCTCAGTTTCTAGCCTGAGGCCTTAAGTACTATACTAGACTTGCTATATATTTAAAATACTGATTATATATTAATTCTAGCTTAGCCACTTTTCAATTTAATATATAGGTAAGCCACACACATACAGTCTTCTGTTGAAAAAGCATTCTAAGAGCTGATCTGCTGAAAATTGAAGAAGGAAATTTCAGTACGAAGTCTTGAGATTGCCCCTCAAAATGAGCAGGCACCCAAATCTAGACATGATTCACTTCCACTATTGTGAGGTATTGTATTTCAATTAAGTTACAATAAATATTTCTAAGTGAGAGTTGGTTTGGTACAGTGGTCAAGTCATACAATTAGAAACTAGGAAACTGTGAATTCTGCTCATGCCTTAAGCACAAAGTGGTGATTTTGTCTCAGCCCTAGGCAGCAGCAATGACAAAGCACCTCTGAAAAATCTTGAAAATTGCAGGGACTTGTCCAGATAAACACCAGAAGTCAAGACGGACTCAAAGGGGCAAAAGAAAAAAAAATTAAAGGTACTGTTCTGTTTAAAATTAGTATATATAAATTTTAAATATTTTCTGCTGTACTTTTCTGAGATGATGCATTATTATAGCTTCTTTGTCATTTTCTTCAAATTAATGTAGGCAATCCTGCAATTCAAAGCAGAGAGATAGAGTCTCAACTAGGTAATTTAAATAAAAAGTTTCCTATTGCTCAGGCGCTCAGTAAACAAGTAGCCCTCGGTTGGGGCCAAATAATTACTACTGTCATTTACAACCAACCCAGATTCTGCTTCTCCTTCTGGATTTTTTGGTGGATAATTGACTAGTAGTTCTTTCAAGAAATATTCACCTCTGAGATAGCCTTTACAATGCTAGCTCCTGGTCTCTGAGAAGTTTGTAAAAACATGCCTGTTCCAGAAGACCTTTTCTTAAAAATCATTTTTACCTCACCTTTATTATCTTTACAGAGGCAGAAAACATACCTAATACTCTTTCCTCCTCCTATTTTCACAATAACCCTGTGAGGCGAATTGGGCTGAGCGAGAAGGAGTGGCCCAAAGTCCCACCCAGCTGGCTGTTTTGCCTAAAGCAGGACTAAAACTCACAATCTCCTGGTTTCTAGCCTAGTGCCTTAATTATTATACCTTGCTAGCTGTATGGCCAAGAATGCTGCCAAGAATGTTTTAATTACTTTTCGGTAATTAATAGAAATTTTAACTGTAATTATAAGACCAGATTTGTCTTACAGTATAGCACTGTGTATTATTGTAATGGTGGCTGTATTGGCTGCCTTTTTGCTTTTGTTCATTGTTTCAAATCTGTTGACTGAAGTGCTTTCAAGTGAATAAACAACTAAGAGCACCCTTTCTCTATATAATATAGATAATAGACTTTTCTTGCATATGAAAAAGTCCACTAGTGTTTCTGCTTCTGTTTTTTCTTGTGAAAAACAGCCACGGATATATATTTGTTGTCCCATCATACCGTTTAAAATAAGCAGCCTAAAACAAGACTGTCACTTTTTTTCTTGGGCCATGAATGCTCTGATTTATGGATGGACAAGAAAAGAAGAAAATTGTTCGGAAAGCTGAAGGATGTAAGAAAGATAGTGTACTTGAACTTTAAATCCATTAGAAACTCTTTTTATAAGGTAAAGGTAAAGGTAAAGGTTCCCCCGCACATGTGTGCTAGTCGTTTCCGACTCTAGGGGCCGGTGCTCATCTCCGTTTCAAAGCCGAAGAGCCAGCGCTTGTCCAAGGACATCTCCGTGGTCATGTGGCCGGCATGACTAGACGCCAAAGGCGCACGGAACGCTGTTACCTTCCCACCGTAGTGGTCCCTATTTTTCTACTTGCATTTTTACGTGCTTTCGAACTGCTAGGTTGGCAGAAGCTGGGACAGGTAACAGGCGCTCACTCTGCTACGCGGCACTCGGGATTCGACCCGCCAAACTGCCGACCTTCTGATCGACAAGCTCAGCGTCCTAACCCACTGAGCCACCGCGTCCCTTAGGAGAAAGATAGTGTACTTGAACTTTAAATCCATTAGAAACTCTTTTTATAGGTAGTTTGAAATTATAAATATATATGAAACTTTGGTGTATTGAAGCATTCTTGTGAATACCACATTTTTGAAATGTAGGCATTCATAATGTCACATGCATCAAGATGTCATCATACAAATGACATATAATATGTAATTTATGTTCCAATTGCCTAATTCAAGTAATGAAATCATAACACATGATGCCACTTGCCCTCATCACGTCTGGAGGCAAGTGACGAGGGAGGCAAAGAGAGAAAGATTCACTTTCCTCTTTTCTTTCTTTTTATTGTGTAAGCTTTGACAAATCATCAGACAAAAATCACAATGCAAAAAAGCAAAGTAGAAGATAAGCAACTACTAATAAAACATAAGGAGAAACATTATGAAAAAAAATATTAATGCTTTCTCCCCTTCGCTTCAATTTATTTCCCCCAATTATTAACCACTGCCTAAATATTTGTACTGTACTTTGAAGATTAAACATTGGAAGTTATTGCTAGTATCTGTTTAAGTAATTTCATCTATTGTTTTTGATTGGTCCCTTAACTCCTTCCTTTAAATCTGTTCCAACTTTCTGAATGTCTTGCTGTGTAATTTGTCATAAATAAGGGAGCCACTGCTGCTTTGGTTAGGCTTCTATAAACTGTCACTTTTGTGATTGCTGCATCTTCTCCAATTTTGGCCTCCCAATCTTGTATCTATGCTTTTGGGGAACAGTCTGGTCAGATTCTGAATTCATATTCGGAGTTTGCATGATTTGGAGTAATCCTGCCAAAGTTTGGGCACATTAGTACTTTATTTATTTAATATCATATTCAATGAATCCTAGCACATTTAAGCTAAGGCTTAAAAGAAAAACATTAACAACTTTCTACTCACTATGTCTTTAATACAAAATTCTTACACACACACACACACACGCACTCCTCCAAATACCTGAAAAAATACCTGAGACCTAAATGCAACAAGTGAAAGTATCAACATTTGTTAGTACAAGAACAAGGGGAATTTATAATAATGTCAAGGGATTTAGGTTTTCAACAAACAGAAACATCTTACGGACTTTTTGCTGAAGCATGGAAAAAAATGAACTGATTATGCTGATTAAAAAGGGTTGAATATAGGGAAAAGGGGAATTATAGATAGTCCTCAACAGTTCATTTAGCCACCATTCAAGGCGCTGAAAAGAGCGACTTATGACAATTTTTCACACTTATGACCATTGCAGCACTACAACAGTCACATGATCAGATGATTGGCAACTGCCTCATATTTATGACGGTTGTAGTGCCCCGGGGGTCACGTGATCCCCTTTTGTGACTCTTTGACAAGCAAAGTCCATGGGGAAGCCAGATTTACTTAACAACCATTTTACTGACTTAACAACTGCAGTGATTCATTTAACAACTGTGGCAAGAAAGGTTGTAAAATGGAGCAAAGCTCACTTAACAATTGTCTCGCTTAGCAACAGAAATTTGGGGCTCAGTTGTCATAAGTTAAGGACTACTTATATGATGGAACTTTGAAAGGAGGGCAAATATATTTGTTTATTTAATTTAATTTAATTTATTAATATTTCTATACCGCCCTTCTCCCGAAGGACTCAGGGCGGTGTACAGGGCAAGAATAAAACACAAAGCTACAAAAATTAAAAAGTAATTAAATACATGCCCATAAAAAACAATAAATACATTAATAAAACCCCAATAAAATAATAGTAAAAACCCCACCAATCCCCCCTCAGGCCAGGCCGGCTTGTTCGAACAGGTATGTTTTCAGATCGCGGCGAAAGGAGCGAAGATCGGGCGCCGTCCGGAGCTCAACCGGTAACTGGTTCCATAGCTCCGGGGCGCCCACAGAGAAAGACCTCCCCCTGGGGGCCACCAATCTACATTCTCTGACCGGTGGCACCCTGAGGAGGCCCTCTCTGTGGGAACGCACAGGGCGGAGGGAAGTTGACGCCGGCAGCAGGTGTTCCCTGAGGTACTCCGGACCCCTGCCATGTAGGGCTTTAAACACCATGACTAGTACCTTGAATCTCACCCGGAAGACAACTTCTTTATAACTGATATAAAGAAGATTGGGAAGCCATTTTTTATACATCTTTTCTTTTTTTCTATGTGTACTATTTTCCTTATTGTTTCTTTTCTTTAATCTTACTTTATGTCATTTTATGTTTTACTTCTGTGAAAAACTTTAATAAAAATTACAAAACAAATAAAAATGGATACATTGGGCTGATGGCATGATAACTAAGGTTAAATTATCTGCCACGTCACAGAGCTAATAATATTTTGACTCCAGAGAATATTTTTGGAGATCTTTCTTTTTCCTAACACCTCCAATAGAGACAGATAATTCTACATCAAATCAAATCTTTTGTTGTTGCTGTTGAGGGTAAACAAATTATCTCTGCATGAACCATTGTTCTTGTAATCAAAAGACAAGCACAGTGAGTTAGACAGATATTTTTCTTTTGGCTTAGAAACTGCTTGATATGAAAAGTAGCATGCAAATTCAATCTATGTCTGGAAGTAGAAGAAGGACTAAGGGTGACATGATAACAGTGTTTCAATATCTCAAGGGTTTGACACAAAAAGAGGGGGATCAGCCTATTCTCCAAAGCACCTGAAGGCAGGACAAGAAGCAATGGATGAAAAATAATCAAGGAAACAATTAATCAGTGGAAAGATTGACCTTCAGAAGTTGTGGGCATTCCAACACTGAAGGTTTTTAAGAAGACAACCTTGTCTGAAATTGTATAGGGTTTCCTGTTTGAGCAGGGGGTGGAACTAGAAGACCTCCAAGATCCCTGCCAACTCTGTCATTCTGTTATAATGTTCTGTTAAGTTCAGGATTCCATCCCTGTTGTTTCTAGTCAACAAGATAATATCATCCAACATTTTGAAGAGTAAGGGAATGACTCAGGTTCTCCATCCTTTGTCTAAAAATTATCCTTACCATTGTAGGACTAATCTGTGCTTACAATTTTAATACTAAGCTATGCAGCATCCCTCCAAAGTTTGTTCTGTTTGTTCTCATTGAATTCTCATTGAGTAATTGGAAAGTCTGCCAGTTTAAAAATATTGGAACTTGGATTAGGCTCTTTAACACTTAACCATCAGCAGAGGAGATTTCATTGAAAAAGTTCTTGGTCAAGAGATGAGCTTCATTGCATTAGAGACCTTGAGATTACTGAACAAAAGAGACACATAATTTAGCTATCGCTTCAGCCTGATTGCCTTCTCAAGATAGTTTTCAGAGGTGGAGGACCCATAATTGCAGACGCTGCAGTGATTAGTCTGTAGTCAGAACATGCATTCATGGTATCCAGTGGCTTCCAAAGGGGGAGCTTCCAACCCATGGAGATTTCAAAGTCAGGGCAAAAGTTCTGTTAGATAGAAAAGAAATTTATAGTGTCCAATATTCTGTGCCAATTATTTTCAAATGTTGGATGCCACTTTGAGCTTCCAGTCACGTCTGCACATGCCTCCCAGAATTCTTCACAGCCATATTTTTCCTTAATACACATAACCACTGGCTGCCCATTTTCAAGGGTTGCTTATTGAGCCTGCCTTAGTTCTTAGTTCAGTGCATCCAGGTTTGTAATGTCCAATTAAGGTTAAGCCAGTGTGCAAGCCAGACTATTAAATTGCACACAGTGAGCCGTAGGACTCTCACTAGGAGTCACCCAGTGCAACATATTCAGGGCTTGGGTTTGGAGATCTCTTTCCTGCTACCTCCTCAGTGAGAGCATATTAATTGCAAATCACCTGAGAGGGCCTGATTTCCTCCCCCTTGGAATTTGCAGGAAGTTGTACAAACAAAGCTTTGGAGCCACAGAGCAAAAACCAGCCTGGGGAACTTTACTGTAGGTAGGTGGAGGGGATAGACTAAGTGTGATTCCGAATGGTGTCTGTGCGTGTGTGTATGCAGCTACTTCTACAAAACAGTTAATACAAATATCCTGAACAAATTTTCCATCCCACCAGACAAAAGTCTAAGGCACGGGTCGGCAACCCACGGCTCCGGAGCCGCATGCGGCTCTTTGAGCCGTCTCCTGCGGCTCCCAGCCGGCCAGTGCGCGCGCACCTCTTTGAACGGGCAGTGGTGGGCGCGCACCTCTCCAAATGGAGAGTGGCACCGCCCGTTCCGAGAGATGCGCGTGCACCTTTCCGAAGGGCCGAGGTGCGCGCACACCTCTCCAAGCTGCCGCCGTCCCGTCCGGAGACCTGCCGCGTTCGTCAAACATTGACGAACAGGGCAGCTGTGCAAACGGGATGGCGGCGGTTTGGAGAGTGCCGCCGCCATCCGGAGACCTGCCAACGTTTGGGGAGGTTTGGGGAGGTGCGCGCGCACCTACGGTCGTTCGGAGAAGTGCGCGCGCACCTCTCGGAATGGGTAGCGGCGCCGCTTCTTGGGAAAGCTGCCGCGGCCCGTCTGCAAAGCTGCCGCTTTCGGCAGCTTTGCAGACGGGCCGCGGCAGCTTTCCCAAGAAGCGGCGCCGCTGCCCGTTCGCGCGGAGGTACGGAGACCTGCCGACGTTTGGGGAGGTTCGGGGAGGTGCGCGCACTCTAAGGTGTTCATCCCTCCACAAATCCATTTAACTGGCTGATTACATTGCAAATGAGGCATGAAAGAAAAGCTTACAATGAGTTTCTACCCTTTCCCCATAGTCTTTCCTAGTTGTCTTCTGAGGCTTCACGTGGGGGCCAATGGTTCCAGGACTCCTTCCTTTCTCTGCAGCTTTCACAGGCATCTGGGTGATGTAGCACTGGGAAGATCTGATCCACTCTGGTTGCATGATGACTTTCTAGTGGATGGTTAGATTCAAACCCCATTCTCTGGCTCAAATGGATGGAGGCAGCTTCTGGGTCAGTGTGCTCTGCTTCCAAAGGTTGTGGGGGTCATCTATGCAGGGCTGAAAGATAGGAGAGCAAGGTCCCATCCCCCACTTTCTGGGTGTACTCTCCCAGGGGAGGTTTTGCTGATCAGACAAAGGCATGGAGAACAGATAAGAAAAGGATAAGAAAAGGGGGCAGGGGGGGGTAGCTTGCAGACAGAGTTTGAAAAGGCATTAAGGTTAACGTTGCAGATGTTAATTAAGTAGACAGATAAAACCCACTTAAACACATACAGTAAATGCAAGAGTGAAACTTTTCCAGCAGATGAACTTAAAACATTCCCTCCTGATAACTTTTGGCTGTTCTTAAAAGTACAGAGAGAGAAAGAAAAAAAAGAACACATTTCTCTTCATCCTGTTTGCTGGCCAAACAAACAAGGTGAGAGTATTTGGTGGCTTATTTTAAGCAGAACTTTTAGCAGAATTTTAAAATATTTTTCTCTTTGGATTAGAGTAACCCAACAGTTACATTTACTTCACACATGAAGACTTTGACACACATACACACACAAAGACAAGGAAAAGAGAACAGAAAAGCGCGGCTGGTGCTGTGGGAGCAGCAGAGCCCACTCTATATGGCGAGGCTGCGCAATGCGGGCAGCGGAGGCGGTGCGGGCCAGGCGATGTTTTAATCTTATGATTTTAAAAATATATTTTTTCTATTGTAAGTTTCCCCAAACCTCGCCATGTGGATTGCATACAAATATTATATAATTGGTAAATAAAGGTAGAACATATGTTAAATATACATCAAATGATAATATTGCTTCCCTACAAAGTCAATTCTTGCTCATTGACAGACCAAGGAGTTAACTCGGAAAGGCAAGAGGAAAATCTAGAAGAGGTCTGTGCAGCTCTTCAACATCTTCATCAACGATTTGGATGAGGGGATAGATGGGGAACTCATCAAATTTGTAGACAACACCAAGCTGGCAGGAATAGCCAATACTCCAGAAGATAGGCTTAAGATACAGGAGGATCTGGACAGACTCGAACACTGGGCGCTATCTAACAAAATGAAATTCAATTGTGAAAAAGTAAGGTTCTACATTTAGGCAGGAAAAATCAAATGCACAGGTATAGTATAGGTGGTAACTTGCTCAATAGTAGTAACTGTGAGAGGGATGTCAGAGTCCTAGTGGACAATCACTTAAATATGAGCCAGCAGTGTGCTGCAGCTGCCAAAAAAGCCAACACAGTGCTAGGCTGCATTAATAGAGGAATAGAATCAAGACCATGTGAAGTATTAATACCACTTTACAAGGCCTTGGTAAGGCCATACTTGGAATACTGCATCCAGTTTTGGTCACCACGATGTAAAAAAGATGTTGAGACTCTAGGAAGAGTACAGAGAAGAGCAACAAAGATGATTGGGGGACTGGAGGCTAAAACATATAGGGAACGGTTGCTGGAATTGGGTATGTGTAGTTTAACGAAGAGAAGGGTGAGGGGTGACATGATAGCAGTGTTCCAATATCTCAGGGGCTACCACAAAGAAGAGGGAGTCAAGCTATTCTCCAAAGCACCTGAAAGCAGGACAAGAAGCAACGGATGGAAATTAATTAAGGTGAGAAGCAACCTAGAACTAAGGAGAAATTTGCTGACAGTTAGAACAATTAACCAGTGGAACAACCTGCCTCCAGAAGCTGTGAATGCTCCAACACTGGAAGTTTTTAAGAAGAGACTGGCCAGCCATTTCTCTGAAATGGTATAGGGTTTCCTGCCTGAGCAGGGGGTTGGACTAGATGACCTCCAAGGTCCCTTCCAACTACTTGTTCTTGTTCTTCTTGTTCTTCTTGTTCTTCTTCTTCTTCTTCTTCTTCTTCTTCTTCTTCTTCTTCTTATTATTATTATTATTATTATTATTATTATTATTATTATTATTATTATTATTATTATTATTATTATTATTATTATTATTATTATTATAGAAAGGAAAGGCCCACACTGATAAATTAAAAATCTTTGTGGTTTGCAAAGGAATGCTGGTGGGCTAATCAATGATTTGGTGACTAGAGGAGCATCTACAGTGTTGGAGCTTGTGGTCATGGTAAGCCATGGAGGCACTAGGCAACATGACTTTCAGGGCACTGGTGGTGATTTTATTACTTTACCAAAACAAAGTCTGTGCTCTGTCCAAGGGTGCTTGGTAGGCTGCATGTACAGGCCTGGTCTAGAATTTATTTTGGAGCATTCAACGATCTAGAGCAGGCATGTCAAACTCATTTTGTTTGAGGCAACTTTTTATAAAAGAATTGCCATTAATTTGTTTTAATAAAATAATTTAAATCAATTTTTCACTTGATTTCAAATTAAATGAATGAGATTTTTTAGTACAATTGCCAAATGCAATAAACTGGTTTTAGGTATATGTTACTGGAAGGAAAAAGCAATCCCTGTTGCGTTACTGATCCCAGAGAAACATTTGCATGTATGCAGGTATCCTTAGGGTGCCATAGTTATGGATGAGAAATATTGGTTGCAAAGTTGGCATTTCTGGATGTAATACAGATATTTTGGACTTATTTTTGTTTCTTTGCATGTTTGATATTTTAAAAAAGGCATATGCTACTGACTACGCTTATGCACATATGTAACATGATCACTGCTTGCCCAAAATTTTACTATACAGATAATACCCCCAGAAATTATTTTAGCTTTTTTAATTTTAATAAATGTTGTTATTGATGTTAAGCTCACCAGGGAAAACATCATATATTGTTATGTATATACTAGGTTAATTATTTAAAGACTGAAGTGCAACATAACTAGATTCTAAATAATCTATTTTTCAAAACACACAACAGTCCAAACAGTAAAAGTAAAGTCCAAATTAAGAATATTTCATTCTTAAGAATAGTTTAGATTCAAAATAGTTTTCAAGAGTGTACAAAAGATACTATTTTTTCCTAGAATCAGCTAAATTAGACATATTACATTGAGAAAAATGTTTCTCATTTCTTTCCTGTTACCTTTGATTTCATTGCAGAGATGTTAACATAAGAAATAGATTATTTTGTTATCTAATTTTACCTTCCAAAAGACAGAAGCAGATGAAAAATGTGAGGTTCTTTCCTGTTGGCTTTTCTGAATTAGCTGTTTTAGATTCTAAAAGTTTAGTTCCTAAAGAAGTAATCCTGTAAATAATTTTAATGTCCTCCTCTAGTGCAGGCTCTTTTATGACTCAAGGACTTCAACTCCCAGAATTCCTGAGCCAGCATGGCTCAGCTTGGAAACCTCTCCCTTTCCCCTCAGCATGGCTGGCTCAGGATTTCTGGGAGTTGAAGTCCACGAGTCATAAAAAAGAGCCAAGATTGCTAGCCCTGCAATAGGCTTAGGAAAACCAATAAGGGAGCTGGGTTGTTTTTTTTTTGGGGGGGGGGGGGGGGTTGCAAAAAAAAGGTTCCGGAACGCCGTTCTGAGCGTTCTATGAGAAAAAAAGCCCTGGTTTTATACATCCTGGTCATTCCCACCATAAATCTCAGTTAACTCAAATTAAGGAAGGCACAAATCTTAAACATATTGTGTGGTTACATAGAAAGAGAGAGAGAGAGAGAGAGAGAGAGAGAGAGAGAGAGAGAGAGAGAGAGAGAGAGAGAGAGAGAATATCACTATTCCTATATTTTATTTTCCTTTTAAGTACCTTTATTTAGCCAAATTGGTTCTTCCTGCTTCATCCCTGAGCAGAATCAACTCCTGCATAACTTGCACACGCACTTCTTACACATTCCCGCCTGGGTAGGCAATTTGTCCCTGCTTCAAGCATTCATCCGTCTCCCTACAGGAGACCCTGTGATGAGACTCCAAGGCTTTCTCCTTGGTCCCTCGCAACCGCCAACAGAACTACACCTCCCCCAACAGGTGGAGGTACCTTCCAATCTGTGGTAACCCCTCATTTTTTCAGGCAAATGGCCTGGGAAGACTCTGTCTGCTGAAATTAATTCAGAGTACGGGTACCTGCTTTTCAGAATAGGGCTCTGCTCAGTGATTCTTAGCTAATTGCCCAAATCCAATTCTCTCACTCACTTTTCCATTCTATTTTCACACAGCCTATCCCTTTTCCCTAACAAAAGGTCTTACACTCTGGTGAAACCCCCATGCTTTCCAGAGTCTGTTACTTGAACAGATCCTTTCTGCGGTTAGGAAAGGCCAGAGGGAGCAAAATCCAACTGTGATTGGGAATAGGGTCTTCTCACACACAGAGACACACAGAGATTTCTCTCACTCCCCTGGGCTTTAAAGTTAAAATTTAGAGGTACTCACCTTCTTTCCAAAGCAGCCCTTGAAGTCACTCAAAACTCCCTTTACTACCCTCACTCCACATGGGCAGGGCTTGGGAAACCCATCCACAGACTGCTGCTGGCAAGATGGGGCTTACCAGTCTCAGTCCATTGGAGAGATTAGCTTGGAGTCCCATCTGGGGTGCCAAATTGTTGAAAGAAAATCTTCAGGGTCCAGTCCAAGCTGGGAATAAACAAAATGGAGACTGCTTTAGAAAGAAGGTTGTGGTTTATTGAAGAGGGAAAGCTGACCACATGTAGTACGGAGTGGTAGGTTTTTATACCTTCCTAAGCTTTTGTTTGGAGTTGTTCCTGTAGCATGAACTGTGACCTGAGTCTGAGTCTCCCTTTCTGGTATTCTGATGGTGGTGGGTTAATCCTATTATGTCCCAAAGGTCATATCCTGCTTCCCTGGGGCTGTGGCTGATGACTGTTGGATTTTTTTGGTGTGAGGGATTGTTGTTTCTAGGGATCTTTGTCTTTCTAATCCAGCTTCCTGGCTTCAATCTTTCAGACAAGATTATCACATCTGCATTTCTGCAGGCCTGGTTTCTGTTTGGAGCAGAAAGACTTGTGGGGGGGGCTGGTTTCTGCCTTTAAGATCCTTTAACGAAATATATTCTGCCTTTTTAATATTCCCAAATGTATTTCTTTCTCTGGGGAGGGGGGTGGACTGACTTCCCAAACAGTACAAAAGTGAGAAACAATGAAGAACTACAAGAGTGCTGCCTATCATTTGCCTTGTAAATGGACAGATCATTTTTTACATAATGGACACCCTATTTTGTGCCATTTCTAATAATAGAAAGTTTAAAGTTGCTTCATACTGTAAGAAACATGCTTGAAATTAATGAAATGCCACAAAGCCTAATCAGGCTTGCACAACCCAAAATTTAAATAAGAACACTATTGATCTGAATTGCTCAACATGTAAATAACCAATGGTATTTGTTTGTGTGTGATTTGTGTAGATATGTGTGGGCACACACCCTGAAATTATTAATTCATGAACTGCAGTTACACTGACATTGGAAATATGGCAGAACAATCACGTGCAGCAGCATCTGTGTGGAATAAATAAGTCCTAACTGTCTACTGAGAGTTGGGCGGTAATGAAGCTTCCTTATATTCTACTGACTTGTGTGTGTCAGCGTTGACTCCTGGTGAAAGCCTGCAAGTCTTTGCAGTTTTCTTGATACGGTTTTTCAGAAGTGGTTTGCCATTGCTTCCTTCCTAGGGTTGAGAGAGAGTGCCTGGCTCACGGTCTCCCAGTTGACTTTATGCCTAAGGCAGGACTACAACTTACAATCTTCCAGTTGCTAGCCTGTTGCCTTAACTACTACAACCAGACTAGCTCTATTGACAGTGCTATCCCAGAAAATCCCTGAGTTGAATGAAGGAACATTCTGTGGATTTCTTGCTGGAAAAAAGAGAAAAAATGAATTTGTGATTTATGGGTTGGATGATAATAATAATAATAATATAAAGTTGGAAGGGACCTTGGAGGTCATCTAGTCCAACCCCCTGCTCAGGCAGGAAACCCTATACCATTTCAGGCAAATGGCTGTCCAGTCTCTTCTTAAAAACCTCCAGTGTTGGAGCATTCACCACCTCTGGAGGCAGGTTGTTCCACTGGTTAATTGTTCTGTCAGGAAGTTTCTCCTTAGTTCTACGTTGCTTCTCTCCTTGACTAGTTTCTATCTGTTGCTTCTTGTCCTGCTTTCAGGTGCTTTAGAGAATAGCTTGACTCCCTCTTCTTTGTGGGTAGCCCCTGAGATATTGGAACACTGCTATCATGTCACCCCTCACCCTTCTCTTCATTAAACTACACATACCCAATTCCAGCAACCGTTTCCTATATGTTTTAGCCTCCAGCCCCCTAATCATCTTTGTTGCTCTTCTCTATACCTTTTCTAGAGTCTCGACATCTTTTTTACATCGTAGTGACCAAAACTGGATGCAGTATTCCAGGTGTGGCCTTACCAAAGCATTGTAAAGTGGTATTAGTACTTCACTTGATCTTGATTCTATCCCTCTGTTAATGCAGCCTAGCACTGTGTTGGCTTTTTTGGCAGCTGCAGCACACTGCTGGCTCATATTGAAGTGATTGTCTACTAAGACTCCGAGATCCCTCTCACAGTTACTACTATTGAGCAAGGTACCACCTATACTATACCTATGCATTTGATTTTTCCTGCCTAAATGTAGAACCTTACTTTTTTCACCATTGAATTTCATTTTGTTAGATAGTGCCCAGTGTTCGAGTCTGTCCAGATCCTTCTGTATCTTAAGCCTATCTTCTGGAGTATTGGCTATTCCTGCCAGCTTGGTGTCGTCTGCAAATTTGATGAGTTCCCCATCTATCCCCTCATCCAAATCATTAATGAAGATATTGAAGAGCACTGGGCCCAGAACAGAGCCCTGGGGCACCCCACTACACACTTCCTTCCATGTAGATGCAGTTCCATTGAGGACCACACGCTGAGTACGGCCTGTCAGCCAGCTACGAATCCATCTGGTGGTAATGCTATCTAACGCACATTTTTCTATCTTATCAAGTAGTAGGTTGTGATCTACTTTATCAAATGCCTTACTGAAATCCAAGTAAATTATATCTACAGCGTTCCTCTGGTCCACTAATTTTGTCACTTGGTCAAAGAATGTAATAAGATTTGTCTGGCATGATCTGTTTTTGACAAACCCATGTTGACTTTTAGTGATGACTTTGTTTGCATCAAGGTGTTCGCTGATTTGTTGTTTGATTATCTTTTCCAGAATCTTCCCAGGTATTGAGGTCAGGCTGATAGGTCTGTAGTTTCTTGGATCTATTTTTTTCCCTTTTTTGAAGATGGGAACTACATCAGCTCTCTTCCAGTCCTCTGGTAGTTCCCCAGTGCTCCAGGATCTTTGAAAAATATAGTTCAGTGGTTCTGAGATCACGTCTGCCAGTTTCTTGAGAACCTTGGGGTGTAATCCATCTGGTCCTGGTGATTAGAAAGGGCAGACTGCAGAAAGAAGGAAATTAGACATGGTTATATACATCCATGTCTTGTGTGTGGAAAATACATTTTTAATCCATATATATCTATATATATATTGCTCAAAAAATAAAGAGAACACTTAAACAACACAATGTACTGTATTTAATAGTAAAAAGGTAAAAGGTAAAGGTTCCCCCGCACATGCGTGCTAGTCGTTTCCGACTCTAGGGGGCGGTGCTCATCTCCGTTTCAAAGCCGAAGAGCCAGCGCTCGTCCGAGGACGTCTCCATGGTCAAGTGGCCGGCATGACTAGATGTCAAAGGCACACGGAACGCTGTTACCTTCCCACCGTAGTGGTCCCTATTTTTCTACTTGCATTTTTTTACGTGCTTTTGAACTGCTAGGTTGGCAGAAGCTGGGACGAGTAACAGGCGCTCACTCTGCTACGCGGCACTCGGGATTCGACCCGCCAAACTGCCGACCTTCCGATCGACAAGTTCAGCGTCCTAACCCACTGAGCCACCGCGTCCCTATATTTAATAATAGTAGTATTTAATAATAGTATTTAATAGTAGGATGTCTTATTTTCTGTTTTATTTTCTTATTTTATTTTATTGTCTTATTTTCTTATTTTTTGAGCAATATATTTATTTATTTATTTATTTATTTGTTTTTATAAACCGCCCTTCTCCCGAGGGACTCGGGGCGGTGTACAGAATAAGGTAGGCATACAGAATGAACAATAGTGAAAACAAACAATAGTAAAATACAAGCTGGGACCCCAGATTAGAGCTATCAGGCCAGGCCAGACTGCTGGAACAGATAAGTTTTTAATTCGCGCCGGAAGGTGCGGAGGTCGGGGGCCATCCGGATTTCGGTTGGTAAGCTGTTCCAGAGGGCTGGCGCACCCACTGAGAATGCCCTCCCCCTGGGGGCCACCAGCCGACATTCCTTGAGCGGTGGCACCCTGAGGAGGCCCTCTCTGTGGGAGCGCACAGGACGGTGGGGTGCTGACATTGGCAGAAGGTGCTCCCGTAGGTAGTCCGGACCCATGCCATGTAGGGCTTTGTAAGTCATTGTTAGCACCTTGAACTTCACACGGAAGGCAACTGGAAGCCAGTGCAGTGCACGGAGGAGAGGTGTGATATGGGAGTATCGGGAGGCTCCCAAGAGTGTCCGTGCCGCTGCACTTTGCACCAGTTGAAGCTTCCGAGTGGATCTCAAGGGCAGCCCCAAGTAGAGAGCGTTACAGTAGTCTAGGCGAGAGGTCACAAGAGCATGGGTGACTGTACGTAAGGCATCCAGGTCCAGATAAGGCCGTAATTGGCGAACTAGTCGAACCCGGGAGAAGGCCCCCTTGGTCACAGCTCCTATGTGATCTTCCAGGGAGAGCTGCGAGTCAAGGAGGACACCCAGGTTGCGGGCCCTATCAACAGGGGGTAGTAACTTGTCCCCGATGTTAAGGGATGGGATAAAATAAAATAATTTAATTTATATAAATATTAAAATGATACAAATACAAACTGTATTTCTAACAGCGCTTAAGAAGACCAGGTTGCCTATTTATAACCTTTCTTTCCTTTTTGTCCTCTGTTTCTTTTTCTGCACTTGTTTGACTTGTTTATTATTATTCTTTTCCTTACTTTTACTCTTTCAAAAATTTCCATAATAAAAACTATCTCTCTCTCTCTCTCTCTCTCTCTCTCTCTCTCTCTGTGTGTGTGTGTGTGTGTGTGTATACTGCTCAAAAAAATAAAGGGAACACTTAAACAACACAATGTACTGTATTTAATAGTAGGATGTCTTTTTTTGTGTTCCCTTTATTTTTTTGAGCAGTGTGTATGTGACTTTTTATGAGTTTCTTCACAAAGAGTTTGTGCTGGGTTTGAGGCTTCCAATACCGTCTTGCCTAGCAACCTTCAGAGAAAAAAGGGAAAGAAAAATAAATGGAAAACACCTTGGACACATTCCCTCAGTGTAATCTGGAGCAAGTTTAGAGTGCAGTGCCCTGTGCTGGAAGCAGCTTAAATCTTATGGAGGTTGTTTGGATTTAATTGGCCTAATTTAGTTGGTTGTTGCCTCAGGACTTCAGGTTCAGAAAGGAGCCTGGAGTCCTAACTGGGCCTGCTGCTCTGTTCTTCTTTTTGATTGTCTCTCCTTGGTTACCATGGTGACTGTTTGGTCCTGCAGTGCTCCAGATTCATAAGCGCTATGGACTGATCAGAGCTGCACAAAGCTTGCGTGTTTTCGGGAATAGAAAGGCCTATCATTGTTTCCCTCCCTCAAAAAGCTGCCTGATTCCTGAAATACTTAACGACCACTCATTCTCAGTTTTGCATCTTGAGACTCCAAGCAGCAGATCTTTGAATCACAACATTAAGCCTCACTGGGTAACTTTTCGGCTTCTTCTCCAAGCAGTTCTGTCTGCAGGATATGGTCAAAAAAGTCAAGACCGCAGCCACAATGGTGCAGATGAAGCTCTATTTTTTTTAATGTAACTTTAATTGCATCATCCTGGCTGCTGTTTGGGCTTCGTGACAGTTAATCACATCTTGTTTGCAATCTTGACCACTGCAACTATAGTTGACATGGGGCTATTCTTGCAAACTGTTCAGAAATTGTAATTATCACAAAATGTTGCAGCTCAGTGCAAGATATAGCAATCATGTGATGCCTATTCTGAAGGAACTGCTGTGGTCACCAATTGCCAGATGCTGATATTGTATTTTAAAGTTCTAAATATCTTGCAGCAGGTGGGTGGCCAAACTTTTGGACTGCCTGGACCGCATGGAGTTAAGAGAAGTTGTCATGGACTGCATATAAAATATATAATATAGTTAATGAATGTAAATTACATAATGTTAAAAGTTTACAATCTTATGGGACTACATTACTAAGGGTCCAGGGCTGCATTTG
Organism: Vipera berus; assembly: GCF_964194415.1. Taxonomy (NCBI): domain Eukaryota; kingdom Metazoa; phylum Chordata; class Lepidosauria; order Squamata; family Viperidae; genus Vipera; species Vipera berus. Next base: position 93,981,892 of record NC_138203.1, on the reverse strand, counting down.
GATTGAACATACCCAGCTTAAGCCATATTATTTATGTATCTATGTTAAAGGGGAGTTAAAGCACATTATGAATGTGGTTAATTGTATATTATGCATAATTTTTATTTAGAATATGATTATTATAACTATAATCCTGTATTTAGCTCTGGGAAGTGGGGGGGAGAAGTGGGCGGGTTTGGGGTGGGGGGGATTTGGGGATATATTGTAAAATCTTGTTTTTGTAAAACTCTTTAATAAAAAAAAGCCATATTATTTACGTATTTAGGTATCAAATTTATATAGCTGCCAATCTCATAAAAACAGCTAACCAAGCTTATCTGTGGGTCAGCCTCTCCCAGTATGAAGCTGCCAAGTTAGACCAGTTGGACAGGTTCTTTGGCAGCTGTCAGAAGTCCATCTTTTGGGTATACAAGTAGTCCTCGACTTAACAACAGTTCATTTAGGGACCATTCAAAGTTATAAATGGCACTGATAAAAGTGACTTATGACAATTTTTCAGTTATGACCTTTGTAGCATCCTCATGATCATGTGATCAAAATTCAGAGGCCTGGCAACTGGTTCATACTTATAACTGTTGCTGTGTCCCAAGGTCATGTGATCACCTTTTGCAATTTTTTGACAAACAAAAGTCAATGGGGAAGTCAGATTCACTTAGCAATCGGGTTATTAATTTATCGACTACAATGATTCACTTAACAACTGTGGCAAGAAAGGTCGCAAAATGGAGTAAAACCCACTTAACAAATGTCTGACTTAACAACAGAGATTTAGGGCTCAATTACAGAAAAAGAACGCCTTCTGTGTGACTCCTAAGCGATGTCTTTAGGAATATGGTAAGATACCTCTCTCTCTTGCCAAGCTTTTAATTGTTAATAACTTTAATGACAGGCTTTGATTTTAGTTCAGAATTTGAGTTATACTTTGGGTAGTATTGTAAACAACCTTGAGCACTGGGATAAACGGGAAGGGGAAATACGGTTAGTAATAAATGAAAATATAACAAAATAATTGAGTAGTTTGAGAAAAGTCTCATTTTGTGCTGTGAACACACATATTTATTGATCTCACAAATGGGGTCCCCTGCCCCATCAATAAGCACTTACAAGCATTTTTCCTCAGTGCTTGCAGTTCAAAGCCATTGCCCTTTTAAAAAAAAAAGAGCATTCAAATCCCTTACAGGCAAGAACTGTACTGGGAAATGTAGGCCTTGGGTGTTGTTGAATTTTTATTTTCATCTCAAAAGTGATTTCATCTGTTTATGAATTGCGACTCTTTTATCCTAACATGCAAGCTATTGTCTCTGGCTAAGAAAGAAATCATTTATATGAAGCTGCATTTAGAAAACGACTAGCTAGAAATGGCCTGGGCCACTTGCCAAGAACAAATATTGTGTGCTTACGCTGCATTTGGAAGTGAATACCAATAGATTTCTTGCAGGAGGTGAATGCCAATATGTTTTTTACAATGCAACAACTGTTTTAAACTGTAATTCGAATGGAGGAATTAAATCACTAGGCTTTTAATATCCTAAATTCATCCGGTATGGTAATAACTAATTAGCAAAACTGAGTAAAACTCATCTCACTAGCTTTCCACAGACTGCGACTCTTCATATTTGTGCTTCCCACATGTGCTGGAGACCTAAAGACTTGGCAATTTGACTCACTGGTTCAGCCCAAATGTAGAATGCTAAGTTAGAGAAATTCATTGCAACTACATAAGCCTAGCTGTGCAAAAGTTGGAAAAGTAATGGCATGTCTACAGTGGAAGATTGTGTTTTAAAATTTATTTATTAAATCTAGAGACAGCCCATCTCCCTCACAGTACATTTCGCTTCTCATCCAAGAAGCTTCTTCAGAACTGAAGAAACCTCCTGGATGAGAAGTAAACGTCTTCAAGGAAAAACAAAGAAAGTCCAATTGCCTTTTGAAAAGGCACCTTTGGGACAACAATGACCTGGATGACAGAGACTCTCCATAGACATATACTGTATCTGAAGTAATGCAACAAAGCCCAACATAAGTTTTAGTGCTCGATTTCCTGACAGTATAATCAGGATTTCCAAATAACTATATACCTAAATTGCTAAACTCATAATGCGGGTTTAGTTGATATTGCCACTTATTTTCTGAACATAAGTAAATGAGTTTAGCCCTTTGGTTTTTGTTCATATTTCTGCTCTTCCAGCGGAAGAGTTAATGTTCTTGAAATTCAGAATTGAGGATTTAAGATAGGATCGTTCCTTTTTTAATTGTCTAACTCCTCTCTGCTCTGTTTGTTTTTATTAGGGGAAAATATAACTCAATTGACTGTGACAAACAATTTGGAATTGTTCTTATTGTGTTTGTTGGTTTACTTCATTAGTTTATTTATTTTTTCATTTAGGTTATTACTTCTTTTGCTATACTCCACCAATTAACCATGGATTTTTCTGTACTGCAATGAGTCTTGGACCCTTACCTCGAAATCTACTTTTGTCCTTTGTGCATTAAACATAACAAAGCTTGAAAATTTGGTCACTGTCTCTGCAATTTCACATCTTGAAGTTAACAGTCACCTGTAGAGTGTGTGTGGGGCGGGGGGATGTTGGTTTATTCGTCCACTTTCCTATACACTATTTCAGGACAATATTAAGCAAGAAACGCTTGCTGTAATGTTACTCCTCTAAAACATTAAAACTGGCAAACTAAGGGATTGCAAATATATGCCTAAATCTCTACTTATTAACATGTGTATAACTTGAAGTCAAAGAAACAACTCAGAGATTCTCCAGAAACTTTATATTTGCTCTTTGATCAGAGCTTTTCAATACATTTCAACAACATATTTCCTTCCGGAATAGCAACTTCCTAAGAATTATTTTCAAGTCAGATTGAGAAGGAACCTGAGATGCTTAAGGAAACAACTTTGGCCATGAACTGGGGATTCATTGCAAAACACATGCAAAGTACCTCTTTCCCTCAGCTCATTTTTTAATATGAACTCTCATGGCCAGGCAAGGATATTTCATTAAAATGGACAGCTACAAAATTGAGAGTTGCTGTTTAATCACACATCTTCTCTGTTCCAGATTAGTAATGTCTGATTCAATTTACAGGGCTCTTGATAGCACAAAGTTATTTCCAATTCTGAAACAATTGGCAAATGCTGATATTGTGGGAAGGCAGAGAGAGATTGTAAAAGACGCTAAGATTTTGATGTTAGAAAACGTGTAAATTATCCAGTATTTTGCAGAAGGAGGAGGAATTAAAATTGCAGTTGAGTCATTGCCATACATTTAATGAAAAGTGCAGATTATTAGAGAGAGAAAGAGGTGTGTTATAAAACCTTGACAAACTTTCTGATGCTCTCCATATTGTGGGATATAGAGGAATTCCCTCAGAGAGGTCAATTTGTAGTTTGAGAGATACTTTTTGCTCTGACCTCACTCTCTGTGTACTAAGTGACAACTTCTGAAGAGTGATATCTTTCCAGCTTTAAACAACACAAAAGTTAATTCCAGTGTTGAATATTGCCATGGTCATTTATGCTTGATTGCATCCCTACCTGACTACTATAATGTGTTGTCTGTGAAACTGTCCTTAAAAAGGATCTAGAAGTTGCAAGTGATACACAACAGAACAGAATATTTGTAGCTCAAAATTGAACTGCAGGGTGCCTGGTGCTCTCTGAGCTTGTTATTTTACTGATGTTGCCTAGTTTGGAAATGAAATATCTGCAAGAAAACAACCAAGCTCAGAGTGCACCAGGGACCCCATAGTCACAGATTGTAAATGGGAGCTATATGCTTTGACCATCTCATGCCTATTAAGATCCACTGACTACCATTTTGTTTCCACACTCAATTCAAGCTGCTGCTCCTATTAATTCTTAAAATACACAAAAGACTTTAAGATGGACCTTCAGGTTCATCTCCCATGTATTCTTCCTGCATGCTTCAGTTGCAATTAGCCTTAAGACATTATAGATTTAGGTGGTGTAAGAAGCCTAGCTCTTTCAGTGGCTTGCTTAAAAATTTTAAGAGTCTTATGGCTTTTTAAAACGCTTACGTGGTGAAATATCCTTTTCTTCTTTCAATTATTATTTTGCTAATTAATTTAGGTTTTTACATGAAAATGTAAAATTCTAATCATTACTGGTACCATAATTATGCCACCAGTAATGGATTAGAATTTTGCATTTTCATGTAATATGAATTGGAAACTTTTAATCATTCCAGTGAAAGCATTTTCATGGTCACAAATACACTACCTAGTTGAGGAGGCGGGTGGGTTTTTTTATTTGTTTCTGTTTGTATTTTACTTATAAAATAGCTTCAGGCTTCAATCCACAAAACCTTTCTTAGCAATGAGAAATTTTTAGAAATGAGGGGTTGCCACAAAGAAGACAGGGGTCAACTTATTTCCGAAAGCACCAGAGGGCAGGACAAGAAACAATGGATGGAGACTAATCAAGGAGAGAAGCAACCTGGAATTAAGGAGAAACTTCCTGACAGTGAGGACAAATAACCAGTGAAACAGCTTGCCTCCAGAAATCGTGGGCATTTCATCACTGGTGGTTTTTAATAAGAGACTGAACAGCCACTTGTCCTAAATTCTATAGGGTCTCCTGCTTGAGCAGGGGGTTGGACTAGAAGACCTCCAAGGTCCCTTCCAGTTCTATTCTGACTGATTCATACCAATATAGCTCTGCTGAGCAGGAGAGGAGAAAGAAAATGGGAAGCACAAATAGCTGGGAGCAGGCTGGCTCAACAATTAGCTAGAGCAGACATGTCAAACACAAGGCCCGGGGGCCGGATGCGGCCCACGAAGTGGTTTCATGTGGCCCGCAAAGCCATCCTGGAAACAGTGAGGGAACGGCCCTCACTGCCTTGGCCCTGGCCCAGAGACCCTCCTTCTGCCAGAGACCCTCAGATCTGTCCCACTCCTGCCCAGGCCCCCATAGGCACCCTTGATGCGAACGATGTAGAGCTGGCCACGCCCACCCAGTAAGCCATACACACTTTAGCCACGCCCACCCAGTAGGCCACACCCACCCGACCCCCTGAGGGCAACCGCAATGCTGATGCAGCCCTCAATGAAATTGAGTTTGACACCCCTGAGCTAGAGAGAGATGGCTCCTTGTTGGAAAGGGCAGCCTATTATCAGCTACGTAATAATTGTAGGAAGAGACCCTTATGAAGTTTCAGTCTCTTGTGACAGAAAGACTAGGGTGAGTCTAAGGTCCCTTCCCGTTCTATTCTGATTGAAAATAATTTGAGTGAAAATTTTATCTAAAGCTTACTGGGAGAAAGAAAGAAAGAAAGAAAGAAAGAAAGAAAGAAAGAAAGAAAGAAAGAAAGAAAGAAAGAAAGAAAGAAAGAAAGAAAGAAAGAAAGAAAGAAAGAAAGAAAGAAAGAAAGAAAGAAAGAAAGAAAGAAAGAAAGAAAGAAAGAAAGAAAGAAAGAAGAAAATTTTTGGTGTAGGCATAACAAAGCTATGATTTCCTGTAAAAGGAATAGTTGAGGTTTACAGCAAGCACCACTTCGCACTGTGAGGATGTGACCGATAGTAACCTCAAATACACAAAGAAATAGACTCAGCAAGAATTGAAAACATGCTCTGGCCCTGCCAACATTCAACACGATCAAGTGTGGGGGTTCTTTCAGTGGAAAGAATGCAAAATATAACCTTTTATGAGAATGAAATGGGGGGAGGGGAAGAGTGTTTGAGATGACAAAAATAAGAACAAAGGTAGAAACTTTTTTTAAAAAAAAACCTTCTGTGTTTATTCCACATTGCAGTTTACAACTGTACAGTCAATGACACCCCCCCCTTTTTTTTGTAATTGAATGTTAATGGTTAGAAGACAAACTGAAACCTGATCTCTTTTAAGAAAGAACAGTCCTGTTTCTTTTAATTTAAAAAATTCAGGGCCTCAAAACTGCATTTGATCTAGAGTTTGAAATAGGATGCAATTTCTAAATCAGGATGTATTAATCTGGAAGGGTCAAAATGCTTTTTCTTGGCTTTGCTGCAACACTCTTTCATGACAGTCCTATGCTCATTTGCCCAGGAAACAACTCCCTAATCAGAATCTGACTAAATTTGCAATAAACGTATCTCTTATTGTTATATGCCTCATAAACTGAAGTGGAAGTCTGCAGTACTAAGTGTACTGACTTGAAAGGAAATCACACTTAAATAAGAAAACATGTAGGAAAAAATTAGGATAGAATTTTAATTTTAAAAATATATTCACGTATCATATTTTCATCCAACTTTATTTCCATGAGCTTAAAGGTATTTACAGATTGTTCCTTATAGTTAAATTTCTTTACAACAAGCCTGTGCAAAAGTATGCCTAAACCACAATGACTGATCAAAGGAATATTTGGAAGGAGACACCCAGTTCAAAGGATACTGTAGCATTCCTATTTCTCTAATAGTGATTTTATTTTTATCCATTAACTTCCAACCATTTTAATCCTGATTTTAAGAATATTAATAGGGAAATTTTTCCAATAGGGATTTTCTAAAAATGGAATCTGTAAAGAATCCTGATTTTACACAACTACAAAAGGTAAAGAACTTATTCTATATCTGATTGCATCATATTTCATTTAAGGAGACAACAAAACATATTGAGAGATTAGAAACAATATGTTTTTAAGAGTGCTTTTAATAAGGTACTTAAACAGTTAAAAAAAGGCTTAAATCATATTTTATAAATCTCATTGTATTAATTTTTCTTTTATAATTAACTCCTAAGGCTATAGTTATTTATGAAATTCCTTGTCACCCTTTAATGCATTGCCACAAGTCATTTAGATTATAATCCTACCAGCACTGAAACAAGCGCCACTGAATTCAGTGGTTCTTGCTTCTGAATGGAGATATTTTAAAAAAATCATACTAGTTTACTCATGCACCAAAAATTATTAAATTACCATTCTAAACCATTTCAAAGGTTTTGGATCCCTATTTAAGCAGGGGGGGGCGGATAAGCCTGGTCGCTTTTCTTTTTTTAACAGCAGTTTAAACAACAAAAATAAACTAGTTGAGCATTACTTCCAGTTCTCTGCACTAATGGTTGGAGAAAGTGGTACATATTGGCATCTCTCAGACAAGTCCTCCTTGTATTTTCCTGCCATCAAAAAATGTGAGTAGATTGGCCATGGAGCCATTGCCTTTTCAATGGGGACTAACTATGATTGGACAGCTTTTATTTTTATTTTATTGAACGTAGCCTTCCAATTCATCTTTAGCAAAACACAGGCCCAGCTATTGCTTTTGGAGCTGGTTTCATTCTGCTAGATTATTGCTTTCCACTTTTCCTTTCCTGAGTTTGTCTCCTTGACGTTAACACCACAAATCATTGTGGATTCTTTGCAGTAAGGCATGTCTTAACAGCAACAGCCTACAGAGAAGGTTGGATGCTGACGTCCTTGACAATAAAGTCTTAGAAATTGCATCTACACTATTCCTTTGTGCCTATCTGAGACCAGGCCTGCGTCCATATGTTTCCATGCTGTCCTTGTGTTGCTTGGGCAGCTGAGCTGATTAATTTCCAACTCAGTTACAACCCAGCAGGAATCAATCCAGCAACAATGCTGAATTTGGAGTTGCTCCAACTTCCGGCCCTTCCTTTTGCCACATTGCCATTTCACCAGTTGAAGCAGGTGGGCAAAAGCAGCTTTGCAGTTCCATTTCAGAGCAACCCATCTTTAAAAAACAACAGCCCCCAAATCCCCAAAACCAATACTTCCTCAACTTCCAATAGTTCATTTAACGACGGTTCAAAGTTACAACAGCACTGAAAAAAGTACTGTACTATGACCGTTTTTCACCCTTATGACCATTGCAGCGTCCCCGTGGTCAAAATTCAGACATTTGGCAACTGATTCACATTTATGATAGTTGCCATGTCCTGGGGTCACAGGGATCACCTTTTGTGACCTTCTGACAAGCCAAGTCAATGGGGAAGCCAGATTCACTTAACAACCATATTACTAACAAGGGCAGTGATTCACTTAACAACTGTGGTGAGAAAGGGCTTAAAATGGGGCAAAATTCACTCGACCACTGTCTTGCTTAGCAACAGAAATTTTGGGCTCAATTCTGGTCGTATAAGCCAGGGACTCCCTGTATTGCAGCAGCTAAGGATAAGGTGGGAGGAGAGTCACCCCGATAACTTGCAAACGATGGCAGTAGATTGGTTTCTGAGGGTTTAGAGCAGGGGTGTCCAACCTTGACAACTTTTAAGACTTGTGGACTTCCTGGCTGCCTGGGGAATTCTGGGAGTTGAAGTCAAGAAGTCTTAAAGTTGCCAAAGTCAGACAGCCCTGCTTTAAAAAAAAAAAGAAGAAGAAGCCCTAAAATGAAAACTGGGTAAGATGGGGAGCATCTAACTGCCAAGGAAGCCATCATCATTAGGGGTTATCAGTAGAAAAAGTAAATGGAAGAAGAGGAGGGATGGAGAGGTGGGTCTTGTAGTCTTTAGCTGCAACGGAAGAAGTGGCGGACCTCTTGATGCTATTGAACTGCAATTCCCAGGATCCTTTCTTTATCGGCACTGCTGACCCATCCCAGACCCTCACTTGACGCACCCACACCTGAAGCCCTTATAAACAGAACAACACTGACAAACTCCGCTGAAGAGGTTACCTAGCCTGGCAACTGAAGGGTTCAAAAACCAACCGACAAGCTCCGAGAATGAACCTTCACCCTCACTGCTGAGGATCCTGGGAGCTGTAGTTCAACCAAATCCAGAGGGACTAGGACAGGGGTAGGCAACCTTGGCTCTTTTATGACTTGTGGACTTCAACTCCCAGAATTACGGGTCATAAAAGAGGCAAGGTTGCCCACCTCTGCGCTAGGGTTTCTCTCCCCAATTGACTTAAGGCAACGGCCCCCTGGCAGGGTGGGAATTCTAGGGATTGCAGGCCAACCTATTGGGAAGTGGGGGGGGGGAAGGCAAAGTTGATTTGGGAGCGAGGAGCTAAGAAAGGCGAGGAAGAGCTGGAATGGCTCAGTCTGAAGATATTCGTATTCTGGCATTCTACTCCCCAAGCAGCACATGAGAACAATAGCATGCTTTCATCCGGTGTTTCCCAGAAACGAGCATGGAGAGAAACAAAGGCTGGGTTCTTGCAATAGGCTAGATTGCCTATTGCAGGGGTCTTCAAACTTGGCCCTTTTATGACTTGTGGACTTCAACTCCCAGAATTCCTCAGCCAGCAAAGCTGGCTGAGGAATTCTGGGAGTTGAAGTCCACAAGTCATAAAAGGGCCAAGTTTGAAGACCCCTGGCCTATTGAAAGATGGTCCTCCCGTTTACAACTGCCATATGTCGAGCACACCAGCTCCCTTAGCCAGAGCTTCACGCGACGATCGTGTCTAGGATAGCAAGACACTGATAGGAGGCAAGTCGGCGAACTCTCCCTGCCGTCCGCAGAACACAGTTAAACGTGGGCTTAGCTGCAGAAGGTAGAACACGTCGAAACCACAGGGCTGTTTTAATTAAATTAAATAATTGTTTGTGTCAGCGGTCCAGATCTAAATGCTGCACTGGTGGGAGGACGTTGCAAAGCACACAACATTGCAGGGCATCCCTTGTGACTACCTCGTTGCCTTTCGATAATAACCGTATAATTGTTTCGCGCGGCGCGGGGGAGGGGGGGGAGGGGAGGGGAGAAGAAGCGAGACGTGCCGCGCAGGCGTAGTGCGGGCGGCTTGAGTTTGAACGCGAGTTACCTCTCTTCGTCAAGCGAGCCGAGACAAAAGTAGGGGAAAGTTAACCTGGTGTCATTGCTCTCTCCCCGGCCGCGCCGGCACCTAACGCATGCGCGGCGAGGTCCCTGGCGCCACCGCCGCCCGGCTTCCTTTGCAGGAAGGCTTCGCGTAAAGCCTTTGAAATGCTGAAAAGGGTGCTCGGAGCAAAAAAAAAAAAAGGGGGTGGGGGCAGGTTTCGCTTTGAATGAATGAATGAATCTTTATTGTCAAAGTACAACTATGTACCAGGAGTCTTCAAACTTGCCCCTTTTATGACTTGTGGACTTCAACTCCCAGAATTCCTCAGCCAGCATGCCTGGCTGAGGAATTCTGGGAGTTGAAGTCCACAAGTCATAAAAGAGGCAAGTTTGAAAACCCCTGATATATACATTGAGATTAGCTGAGCCTCCCTTTGTGCTCCCACCCCCCCCAACACACAGTGACAACAAACCCTCCATCTTACTACACCATGTAAGAAGGTCATCTGACCCGCCACGTGGCAAGAAGGAGCAGAGCACGGGTAACCACGAATCCATGGTTACCCGGGGTTACTCTCAAGATGAAATGGGCCGGGTTCGCGGAATTTAGACAGGGGGAAAGCAAAAAAAGCAGCAGCGAATTGAAAGAGAAGAGTACCCTGGTGTTGTTGTGTGTGCCCCACACCTTTCAGCAAAAGCAGGATTTTAGAGTAGTGGCTCCTTTTACAGGCAACCCTCGATTTACCACAGTTTTAGTGACCGAAGTTACAGTGGCACTGTAAAAAGTGACTTATGACCATTTTTCACGCTTAACGGCTGTTGCATCCCTCTGGTCATGTGATCAACATTTGGATGCTTGGCGACTGGTTCGTATGTATTAAGGGGATGCAGTGTCACGGGATCCTGTGAACAGCTTTTGCAATCTTCTGACAAGCCAAGTCAACGGGGAAGCCAGATTCACTTAATAACCATGTTACTAACTTAAAGCTGCAATGATTCACTTCACAGGTGCGGCTTGAAAGATCGTAAAATGGGGCAATGCTTAACAAATATCTCACTTAACAACATAAATTTTGGGCTTAATTATGGTTGTAAGTCGAGCGCTACCTGTATTGTAAGAGATTTTAAATTATTCCATTACAGAAATCGTCAGCCTCATAGCCTCCTTAGAGTTTGGGTATTGTAGTCCAAGTTGTGGCAGGCAAAATGGTAACCATGTGACCCGGTTTAGCACAGCAATGTAATTTTAAAAAGAGAAGATCAGCTGCTCAGGTTTGTTCTTGCCAATTTAAAGTCAAGGAGCCTGTGTTAATTGCATTGAGGCTGCAGGCCCCAATGTTTTCACCAAGGTCCACATCAAGTAGTATAAGTACATACAAACTTTTAGTGGAAATTATCAGTAGTTTTGATCAGTGATGTCATCAAAGTAAACAAAGCCACCGGCTGATTACATCACCAGGCCATGCCCATAAACGGAAGTGACATGCGCAGCCCTCCTCCCGGATGATGTATTTATAGGGGGCGTGGACTCCACCTTTGGGTGATTATTTAGGACAGCTGACAAGTGAGATTCCCCCAAACACTACGATAACAGAGTTTGTTGCGGCTGGTCCCAAAACGTATGCCTATGCTTTGTCCAAGGGTGAAGCGGTGCTAAAGGTGAAGGGAATCACACTAAACTGCGGTAACAGCAAAAAGGTTAATTTTGACAGCTTGAAAGATTTGGTAGATGATTATTGTCTGTCTGGTGCAGAGAGAAAAAAAAGAGATCAGGGTAGAACAGTTGGGGATTGTTAGGGTTAAGAAACAGTGGTCCCTTGAAACGCGGGTCCTCCGAAAAACTCTAAAAGTAGTGTATAATAAAAGGTTATTAAAGAGCGAAGATTACTGTACGCTACCTTACGGTTATTAAGGATGGTAGGAAATATTGCACAATTTGTACACCCTTTCTCGTGTATTATAAGCGGTGCGTCCAATTCTGGCAAATCTTTTTTTATCAAACAAATGTTAGAACATGGTGATGTCGTGTTGTCTCAATTGCCTCAAAATATTGTATGGTTTTATAGCTGTTGGCAACCTCTGTACAAAGAACTGCTTAATAAATTCCCTTATATTAAGTTTATGGAGGGGCTTCCGTCTTCTTTTGAAGATGATGATTTGTTTCCGCCAAATCAAATTACTCTAGCTATGATAGATGATCTCATGACGTAGTATAAGTACATACAAACTTTTAGTGGAAATTATCAGTAGTTTTGATCGGTGATGTCATCAAAGTAAACAAAGCCACGTGCTGATTACGTCACCGGGCCATGCCCATAAACGGAAGTGACGTGCGCAGCCCTCCTCCCCGGATGAAAGAATGTATTTATAATATTCATGGCCTGTTTGTTTTCTTTTACTAGATGGAATTAACTGATTCCGAATGTGTAAGGGGTGCGGAACGTGTAAGTAGTTTTATTGCTAAATTTTGAAACACTGTCCCTCTTAGATATAAAAAAAATGTGATTATAATATTCTTGGCATGTTTGTTTTCTTTTACTAGATGGAACTGACTGATTCCGAATGTCTGGGGTTTTATAATGGTATTTGTTTTTCATACCTTCATACATTCAGATTCTTACAAACATTTCTGCAACATTTCTGACCATTGGGTTTTTCTTTTCCTTCAGAATGGGAAGATGATCAACCATTTGTGGATCTCACTATACCCACAGAGCAGGAAGGACCCCGGCATGGCATGACCCCTCAACTATGCACAAGCCACACAGCACAAGAGTTAGGAGGTATAACATCTAGCATTTTATCCAACTACAAAACCATTAGTATTATTTTATAATCTAAAAAGGGGTGTGTTTGTATTACATTATTAGGAATGTAGGCGATAACATTTTGTTTGTTTGATTAACCAGGGCCACCCTGCAAAAAAGCAAAAATGCATGGAGGCGATCTCCCCGCATCCCCAGCAGACAGTGATAGTACTGAACCTACGCCTGTATCTCAACCAGAAGAGGAGATAAATCATTCTATGCCCCAGCTACAAAGCCCTAACTCTGCAAACTCTCAGAATACGAACAATGTTTATCTGGATTTGGTGCAAGAGTGGGAGCATCCTATCCGAAATTTCATGGCTGTGGAATACTATCAGCGATATAGATTCGTTAATGTTGACCGAATTCAGTCTTTTGTAGATGCTATAGATGCTATTCATAATGCTATACAGAATCTTTTGAATAATGTTGCTAGAGACATAGGTGCAAATGATTTTGTTCAACTCCGGTTGGATGCAGATGGGTTAAATCATCCTCTCTTTTCTCTGAGGAGAAATATGGATGGTTTAAATGCTGATGATTTTCTGACCAGTATTGAAAATCTGCTTCAAAGTAAAGCAGAGATATTGTGGGGGGGACATTTACAATTAGTGGTTACCATTGTGAGGAACAATGAGGGGGGAGGGCTTAGGAAGTTAGGCACTGTGTTGCTCACCAAAGTACTGGAGAAAAAAAGACGTCACCTAGTAGATTTCAATGTGGAAGGCGCATTTCTGTGTTTTGCTAGCTGCTTGCTCTGGCTCATTGGTGGGGGTGTTAGTAATGAAGAAATTATTACCAGGGCCAGGGAACTTCACATCAGACTGGGTATTTCCACAGAAAACATGGTTAACTTTTCTCAGATACACCTCTTTGAAAAAGCTTTAGGGGTTACTATAAAGATCTTGTTTTATCTTCAGGACAGATGGAGGTTTTTTGTTACAGGCCTCCCACAGCAAGAAAAAATAGTGTTTATATTGTTACACGACAATCATTACTATGCCATCAAAAATATAAAGGGTTTCCTGGGCGAACGCTATTTCTGTAAATTTTGCCACACCCACTATCACCATAAATTTAGTCATGGTTGTCAATATATCTGCAGAGCATGTCTCAAGCAAGAATGCAAGCAGGTAGAGAAGGAAAAGATGCACTGCTATAGGTGCAAAGTGGTTTGTCGTTCTAAGGTATGTCTTGAAACTCACACGCAGCTAGCTACAGAGGGAAAAGTTGACTGTAAGAGTAAAGAATATTGTGAAAAGTGTGGGGTTTACGTCCTTACTCCCCACATAAAATGCAAGGAACCCAAGTGTGGGCAGTGTTCTGAGAAGGTTGAAAGTTTGGAATATCATTTATGTTTTCTAAAAGAGCTGGTCTGGCCACGAATTGGCCAAAGGTACATTATTTATGATTTTGAATGCTGCCAAGAGACTGGCACACATATACCTAATTATGCATGCGCCAGGGATATGTTGAAGGATGATAATGATAAAGATGTTGTGATGTGGGATTGTTATGGTGTTAGATGTCTGGATCAGTTTGTAAAGACATTTATAAATGATAAGTTTAAAGGATGTACTTTTATCGCTCACAATGCCAAAGGTTATGATGGGTACCTAGTACTGAGGCAGTTGATCCGGGAAAAGGTTAGGGTTCAGCTTATAAGCCTGGGAGGGAAACTTCTGTGTATCACCCTGCCGGCTTACAAGATCCGGTTTATTGATAGCCTCTCATTTTTGCCCCTTAAATTAAGTAAATTACCCAAAGCTATGGGGTTTCAAGGCTGCAAAGGATATTTCCCCCACTTGTTCAATACAATGGCCAATCAAGACTACGTTGGGCCGCTCCCTGAAACCAAGTATTATAGCCCTGAAACCATGATGCCCGGGGAGAGAGAAGAATTCCTGAAATGGCACGCTGCTAATAGAGGTACTGTATTTAAACTAAAGAAGGCTCTGGCTTACTATTGCAGGCAGGATGTAGATATATTAAGAGAAGCATGTATTCGATTTAGGGAACAGGTGATGAAAATGACTGAACGTGAGTTCGTCAAGAGGGGCGGTGGGGATATTGTTGAGGAGATAGTGATTCGTTGCATTGACCCCTTCCAATGTATCACATTGGCGTCTGTCTGTATGGCACAGTACCAGTTCATGTATTTGAACAACAACTCCATTGCTTTAGCTCCTATGGATAATTATCACAAGACACAGAAAAGGTATTCAGCACCTGCGATACAATGGTTGATGTACATAGAGCACACTGAGAACGTCAATATCCAGCATGCCCTGAAGGGGGGTGAAAAACAAGTAGGCAAATATTTTTTGGATGGTTTTGCTGTCATAAATGACACCCCCACAGCTTTTGAATTTTATGGTTGTTTTTTTCATGGGTGCCCTGTCTGCTACTCTGAAAGAGACTTCAACAACTTACTTGGTTCAACATATGGCACCCTGCACAGCCGTACTAGGATTAAAGAAGAGGACCTCAGGAGCCAGGGTTATGCTGTGCGCTGCATCTGGGAACACGAATGGAGGGCCTTGGTGGAGGCTGACACCTCTTTGAAGCAGTTTCTGGTTGAGAATAAGCTCCCAATACCTTTGATACCTCGAGATGCTTTTTTTGGTGGTAGAACAAATGCTACATGTCTTTACTACAAACCAAAACCTGGTGAACAAATCTTATATTACGATTTCACCAGTTTGTACCCCTTTGTGAATAAGACCAAGGAGTACCCAATTGGCCATCCACAAATTATCTACCAAGATTTTGGGGACATAAAACAATATTTTGGGTTAGCCAAAGTCAAAGTGTACCCACCAAGGAATCTCTATTTTCCTGTACTACCCCACAAATCAGGGGGCAAATTAATGTTTAGTTTGTGTGCAACCTGCACAGAAAAACTGCAAACTACCCTCTGTAAACACAGTGATGAGGAAAGAGCTCTGACTGGGACATGGTGCACTGTTGAATTGAATGCAGCTTTAGAAAAAGGTTACAGAATTGTTGAAATCTATGAGATCTGGCATTTTGAAAGTACATCAAAGGGGCTATTTTCAGATTATATTAACGCACATCTCAGACAGAAACAGGAGGCCAGCGGCTACCCTGACTGGTGCAAAACAGAACAGGATAAAGAGCAATATATTCATGATTATGAAAAGATGGAAGGTGTCCGCTTACGCCGTGAACACATTGAGGTAAATCCTGCTAAAAGGCAGATTGCCAAACTCTTTTTAAACTCGCTGTGGGGCAAGTTTGGTCAGAACACCAATCACCTGACAACCTCTGTGGTGACAAACCCTGAAGAATTATTCAAATATCTTTTTGTGCCTTATTATGATGTTTCCTCCTGTGAGTTTGTGGATAGTGAGACAGCCGTTGTGACGTGGAAAACTGCCAAGAACCATCCCACCAAAGCCTCATGTACTAACGTATTCATTGCCAGCTTTACAACAGCGTATGCACGACTGGAATTATACAGGCTGCTGGATGGGCTGGGCGATAGATGCCTGTATCATGACACCGATTCAGTCATTTTTGTAAGTAGAGAGGGGGCGTGGACTCCACCTTTGGGTGATTATTTAGGACAGCTGACAAGTGAGATTCCTCCAAACACTACGATAACAGAGTTTGTTGCGGCTGGTCCCAAAACGTATGCCTATGCTTTGTCCAACGGTAAAGCGGTGCTAAAGGTGAAGGGAATCACACTAAACTGCGGTAACAGCAAAAAGGTTAATTTTGACAGCTTGAAAGATTTGGTAGATGATTATTGTCTGTCTGGTGCAGAGAGAAAAAAAGAGATCAGGGTAGAACAGTTGGGGATTGTTAGGGTTAAGAAACAGTGGTCCCTTGAAACGCGGGTCCTCCGAAAAACTCTAAAAGTAGTGTATAATAAAAGGTTATTAAAGAGCGAAGATTACTGTACGCTACCTTACGGTTATTAAGGATGGCAGGAAATATTGCACAATTTGTACACCCTTTCTCGTGTATTATAAGCGGTGCGTCCAATTCTGGCAAATCTTTTTTTATCAAACAAATGTTAGAACATGGTGATGTCGTGTTGTCTCAATTGCCTCAAAATATTGTATGGTTTTATAGCTGTTGGCAACCTCTGTACAAAGAACTGCTTAATAAATTCCCTTATATTAAGTTTATGGAGGGGCTCCCGTCTTCTTTTGAAGATGATGATTTGTTTCCGCCAAATCAAATTACTCTAGCTATGATAGATGATCTCATGACGTCGGCCAGTGAGAGCGATCAAATAGAGAAGGCATTTACACAGTACGTTCATCACAGAAACCTGAGCCTTATTCTCATACTACAAAACCTGTTTTATCAAGGTAAGAAAATGAGAACAATAGCTCTGAATTCCAAATATTTGGTTTTATTCAGCAACCCTCGTGATCAGATGCAAATTGTCACACTGGCCTTGCAGATGTACCCCACTAACACAAAGTATTTTTTAGAAGTATTCCAAGATGCCACTCGCAAACCACACGGGTACCTTTTGGTAGATTTGGCAGCCACCACTCCAGAATCCTACAGGTTGAGAACAGGCCTCTTTCCACCTGATTGGCCTGCTGTTTACACAGTGAAAAAGAAGTGTAAAAAGCAGTAGCCTGGCTGCCTTAGCACTAGTACATTTAAGATGTCAGAGAGGATACGTAGAAATTGGGGGCTTTTAAAAATCTTAGTAAAGGCTTTCCCCTCAATAATATATGACAATGGCCCTGCTTTGTCAACCACCACCCCTTGTACCCAAAAGTCCCCTGCGGCGTAATTCCTGGCCCACACCAAGTCCCCCACTGCCTGCTCTTTCACGGTCCTGCGCTGCTCTCCTTCCGCCGCCACACGGTCAGGGTGCAATCTGTCCAGTTTAGTTATGAGGCGTCGGCCCCAACGAAGTTCAGCTGGGCTTTTGCCGGTGGTTGTGGATGGAGTGGTATGTTGACTTAATAGGAATTGTGCCAGTCTTTGGTGCCAGTCTCCGACAATAATTCGCTTCAGGGCGTCTTTTGTTGATCTTACCATGCGTTCAGCAAGGCCGTTAGTCTCCGGGTGGAACGGGGCAGATGTGATGTGCCTAATCAAGTTGGCCCTGATGAAAGCCTGAAAGTCAACAGATTTAACTTGTGGGCCATTGTCCGATACAATGACATCAGGCAAGCCATGCGTTGCAAAGAGCCCCCTAAGTACCTGTACAGTTTTGGATGTGGTCATGCTGGACACAGGATCTACCTCTAACCATTTTGAGTAACTGTCCACAACTATGAGGAAAAGGTGACCCTGGAAGGGGCCTGCATAGTCAATATGGATCCTTGACCATGGTGCTTATGTTGGTTCCCATTTATGCACAGGGGAGTGAGGCTGCTCAGGTCGGGATTTCTGACACTGATAACATCCTGCAACCTGCCCTTCAATGTCCCTGTCGAGACCCGGCCACCACACATAGCTGCGGGCCAGGGCTTTCATCCTGACAATACCGGGGTGCCCTTCATGCAAAGCCTCTAAAACTTTGGTTCTTAGTTTGTCTGGGACTATGACCCCACTACCCCATAAGGGACACCCTTTATGTGAAGACAGTTCATTTCTTCTGTTAAAGTATGGTTGGAACTCCTTCCCTGGGCTTTGTGCTTGCCACCCAGAGGCTACCCACGCTGATAACCTACTTAAGATTTTATTAGCAGCCGTGCTCTTAGCTATATCGTTAGCTTGGAGGGGGGAGTCAGGGAGCTCCTGAATTGCAATGACGTTACTGGCCGGGGCTGGGTCTGGCTCAATAATTGACAGAGGCAGCCTGATCAAGGCATCTGCGTGGCCCATTTCCTTTCCAGGTTTATATATTAAGTCATATGAATAGGCAGATAAGAATACAGAGCAACGTAAAACCCTGGGGGATAGGATTTGTGGTGTTGCTTTGTTGGTTGTGAATAATCCCAATAGGGGCTTGTGATCCGTGAAGATGGTGAATTTCCTACCGTACAGGTAGTCGTGGAACTTTTTAACCCCTGCCACTAGGGCTAACGCCTCCTTATCAATTTGAGCATAGTTCCTCTCTGCCTGTGTAAGTGTCCTGGAGTAAAAAGCAATAGGCTTTTGCTCCCCTGTCTCTTCCAAATGACTGAGCACCGCGCCCACGCCATAAGGTGAGGCATCACATGCTAGGCAAATAGGTTTCCCCTCTATAAAATGCGTAATAGCGGAATTCTTAGAGAGTGACTGCTTGAGGCTTTTGAAACTATGGTCGTGTATGGTAGACCAATTCCAAGGGGCGTTTTTGTCTAACAACCTATGCAAAGGCTCTGCAATCATAGCCTTGTGGGGCAAAAATGAGTGGTAGAAATTAATTAATCCTAGGAATGCCTGTAATTCTGCCCTGTTCTTATGGGTTGGGGCCATCTTGATAGCTCTTATCTTAGAGTCCGTGGGGTGGATGCCCTGTGCATCTATTCTGAACCCTAAAAATTCCGTTGAGGTTACCCCAATACAGCACTTTTCCTTCTGCAGTTTCAAACCGGCCATCCGGAATCTGTTTAATACTGCTCTCAACCTGTCAGCTAATACTTTCTCCGATTCTCCCACTATCAGCATGTCATCAAAGTAAGGGCACACACCAGGGATGCCCTTGAGAGTTTTTTCCATTATTTCCTGGAATATTCCAGGAACTACGGCAATTCCAAATTGTAAACGATTTACTCAAAAGGCTCCCTTGTGTGTGACGATAGTTTGAATCTCAGCTGTTTCGTGGGAAACTGGAATCTGCTGGTACGCCTGCGCCAAATCGAGCTTCACAAAAATGGCGCCGGACTGTATTGCTGCGAGGACATGTTTCACCGAGGGGACCGGGTAAGCATGCAGATTCAAGGCCCGGTTTACCGAGGCCTTATAATCCGCACAAATTCTTATTTTACCATTCGGTTTGAGGGGGGGGGGTGACAATGGGAGTTTCCCATTCCCCCCCTTCTACGGTTCCAAAATCCCCTGACTCACTAATTTATCAAGTTCGCTTTCAATTTTTTGTTTTAACGCGAACGGGACCCTCCTGGCTTTAACCCTAATGGGCAGAACTTCTGGGTTTAGTCTTAAATTTATTGGGGGCCCTGTGTATTTTCCCAGCCCCCCCCCCCTGAACACGTCTGTGAATTCGCTACAGACGGATTCTAGGCTACTTGGCTGGACACTGTTTACTCCCCCCAACCAAATGCCCAGGGCTTCGAACCAATCGAGGCCTACTAAATTAGTCCTTTTCCCCTCGGTGATTAGTACTTTTAGCTGACCCTGGAATTCCCTATACTTGATTAACACAGTGGCCTGTCCTCTTAATTTAATTGGGGAACATTGGAAATCTGTTAGTCTAATTTTGGTTGGTGCTATGGAAATCCGCCGCCTGCTCTTATTGCAAAATAACGAATAGGTTTCCAAAGAAATTAAGGAAACAGGTGATCCAGAATCCACTTCCATTAGGCAAGGGATTCCTTCCACACTGACAGTAATTTGAATTTTTGCTTTGAGCGGGGGGGGTGGATTGCTGACTGGCATGCCACTTTCAAATTTTCTACGGCTGTGGGTGCTTGGGTCCCTGGGGGCTCAAAGGGGTTATAGGTACCTGCAGGCTGCTCATAAATTTCGTTTAAGTTGTTGCGGTTTCGGGCTCAGCATACAGTTTGGATGTGGCCGGTTTTACCACATGCATGGCATCTGGCACCTCGGAACCAGCAGGATGCTCTGGGGTGGTTGCCCCCGCAGCTGGCACAATTTTGGCTGTTTCCACCGGGGTTGCGGCTTGGAACTCTCAGGTTTTTGTTAGCCCCTGCCGGTTTCTTTTGCACTGGAACGTTGTCCAGCCGGGTCTTGAATTTCTCCAGCCTCTGGAGAATGGCATCGATCTCTGCCTCGTTAGCCGGTTTCCCTTCATTGTTGTCCGTTGCACTCTCCTGGAGCACGGAGCCGCTCGGATTGTTACTGTGTCGGAGCGCGTTCTTCTCATTAATCGCCTCCTGAGCCATTATTTCGTTGATGACTTCTGACAGGCTCAGAGTGGGTTTTGCAATTATTTTTTGTTGGAGGTGATCATTGCTTAACCCAAACACGATTCTGTCCCGAATTCGATCTTCCAAGTCGGGGAATCTGCACATTCGGGCAGCTTGACGCACAGCGGCTCCAAAGTCCATTGCCGATTCTCCAGGGAGCTGGTTCCTCTGAATGAATTTCAGTCACCAATAACTTTCAGATTTTTTTGGCATGAAGTGCTGACTCAATTTGCGGACAAGGTCAGCGTAGGGTAGGGCTGTGACAGGATCCGGGATGCAAAGCCCGACAGCCATGTCGTATACGGCTGGCCCGCTGATGCACAGCAACGCCACTGCCTTCATCTTATCTTCCGTGATTTGATTCACGAGGAGATACCCCTCGACTTGTCCCAGGTGGGACTCCCAGTGTCCCGGGTAGTGGACATCGAACTCGCGAATGTGTCTGATTTGGGACATTCTTGTCAGGTCCGGTTACTGCTTTTAATGGGAAGGAATCTGATGGGAGAATTTTCTCTTCCCCTCCTTTCCCGTGGTTCGCTCGCACTTCAGCTCAAGTGACTCAGCTAGCGCTTCAGCTCTAAAAGCAGAATCCCACCCTCGTTGCCACTGTTATGTTGCGGAGTTGGGTTGATCAGAAATGGATGACAGGACAGCGGGTTAACAACTCAAGGTTTATTCGTAGATGGAACAGATGGAACAGAGAGCTCTCCACAGCTCAGCTCTTTATATACTGTTGCCGGCTAGCAGGTGGCCAATCCACATCCGCAAGGGGTCCCGCCAAAACGGCCTGACCAATAGGATACTGTTGCCGGGTGTTACTCAGCTGATGCCCAGCTGAGCTGTCAAGTTAACAAATAACATTCAGTATATAACAGTCAGCCTTTACAATCTTGCAACTCACATACAGCAGGGTGTTGTTTAAATCCGTGTAATGTTCACCATGCCCCGTGATAAAAAATTCCAGGGGAGCATTGGGTGTCAGCGCTGATAAAGGTGGGATCTCGACATAAGTACTGTTTTCAATACTGGTCTGTGTAGGTGCCAGTTGAAAAAGATCCAGTTCTGATTTAACACATTCCTCTGAAGCAGAATGAATAAATGCCATATCGTATTAGAATATGTCTTCCTTGTCACAGGGCTTCCTCTTCTGTGCACGTCTCCTCTTGGTGTGGCGGGTCTTTTTCACAAGTCTTCTCTTTTTAAATGGAATAGGCGGGCCCAATGTGTAATTCTTCTTGGTTATGATCATCCCTGATCCATCCTGCCCCCTCTCAACAACACGGGATACAAGATGACCCGCAACATCTCTGGCAATGTTTTTGGCAGCAGATTTCACATGCGGCTTAATGATTTCTAATCCTCGCCTCAAAAAAGGCATTGCTTTTCGAAAAAGCCCACGGAACAGACCCCCTAAACCTGTCCCGTACATAATGGGGGCTCCTCGGAAGCCTGGAAGGCCGCCACCAGCTTGTGCCCTGTAGTAAGCCATGTAGTCTTGAGGGTTCCCATGCTCCTTGATCACAACCATCCTTCACTTTTCCGAGGCCTAAAATGAAGCTTGACAATCACCTTCCCGCGATAAAAATGCACATTTTTGTCCTGATCTGTTTTGATTTCTATGGTAATGGTATCGATGTGATGTTTGCTGACCGGTACATAATGTGGATGGTCATAGGTCATTGTGACGAAATCATTGTCTTGCCCTCACACAGGCACACAGCGCAGTAATGGCACATAGAAGTCGCCCACTATCTGGAGCTCTACAATGTCTGTGTAAACATATAATGTGCTGAATCCAGGGAACATCCCTAACAGATGTCCGAGTTCTCCGCTAACTAGAATGGTGTGCGGTTCGTCTCCTTTAAGATTATAGTACCCGCTTCTCAAAGAAAAATGCCATCTCTTTCGCTCGTTAGCAATTTCAAAATATCCAGGTGAAGTTAATGTGTGCCAACTATGCGGATAGTGTATCTCTGCTAGCGCTACTTCCCACGATCCTGGAAGATCCAGCGATCTCGCTAATTGTATGGTAAAATTAGAATTTTTGTTTTGGGGGAAAATTGCTGCTGATGCATTGCTGGGTAGGGTGATGTAAAACTCTTCCATATCAAAGATGTTGTACTTCAGACTCCTTAATCCAACTGTTGAACTTTTCTGGCCAACCCTGCCATTTAACCAGGAATTCTCTTTGTTTGCCCCTCCCTCTTTTCCGTAATATTTTTTCAATTCTGTAGACGCGTTCTTGATCACTAGGAATTTTTTGCAGCTCTTCTGGATAAAAAGACCCATGTACCGGCTCTTCTGCATAATCCATTAATCTATATACATCCCTTTCTCTCCGCCTAACCCTTTCTTTGACGATAAATATTTCATCTGTAAAGGTTTGCTGATATCCCTTTTCAAACTTCCCCTTTAGCCTGGATATCCTAACATGACCCCCCACCTTTTCTGCCTTTCTGTCCGCTTTTAAAATATTCCCGTATAGACGCATCCACACATCTTTTTCATTAGATTGTTTCACCATGTTGGGAGCTGTCCGGATACTGCGATGGTAAGCGCTATTGTAACTCCGCATGAGAGCTGGTAATACATCCACATACCTGTGCGTATTTTTAGCTGTGAAAAATCTCCAGAGCTTGTTTTTCAGAGTTCTATTAAACCTCTCTATAACCGCTGCTTTAGTGTCACTATGTGTGACAAAGTGATGTATGCCATAGCGTTCAAAAAGCTTCTTTACAGGCTTGTTTGAAAACTCTTTCCCGGCATCCGACTGCAGCTTTCTGGGTGCCCTTCCTGATTGGAATATACTTTGGAAAGCACCGGCAACCCCTCGTCCAGACTTATCGGTTAAACAGACTGCCCAAGCATATTTGGAAAGTACATCGATTACCGTTAAAATAAATTTTGTGCCGCTGTTTTCAGAGGCAAATCCTGATAAACCCACAAGGTCAGACTGCCATTGGCAATCTATGCAGGAAACTATTGTCGCGTTCCTGGAGAATTTTATTCTTGCAGGCTTATGCAGGGTATAAGCTTCTTGACCGGAAAGCCATGTCTTGACTTGCCTCAAGGTTAAGTTTTTAAAGCGTTTCCTCCCAGCCTCAAATAGGGGTTTTACTCCACCATAGCTACCTGGACCTTCCGGCGTATAATACAGTTCCTTTAGTACATTTTCACACTTCATTCTGCAACATTCAAACCTTACAATAAACACATTGCGCTTTAGCACAAACCTTTTATTTGTAATTTAGATGCAATTATCAGCACGTTCATTTACAGAATAATATCCATCATTACTATCATTACTGGGGTCATCTGTATCATCAGTATCTTCATTCTCTGTAGGCATTGTACATATACAATTGGATGCGCCACAATCACATTCTACATAGCAGTCATTTGGGGTATCTCTTTTGAGATCAAGCTGTAGACAACCTGGACAATCAGACGGACACGGGGCTAGGTAATATCCGGGGAACCCACCTGTTTAAAAACGGAAAAATAATCCGTTAGTAAAACCCTCTTTAATTCTCCTTTTATTATGTAATATTAACGGCGGCATGCATAGTAAAAAAGACAATTCATTTACCTAGATCGACCACTGCATCCTCTTCATCACTTGAGATGTTTGTTATTAAAGAGGCACCGGCGTTATAGCTATATCCCGGAACAGAACCTGGAAAATGTATTTAGCCATTAGCAATCACATCGTTAACGGGGGTTATTGCGCTTTACACATTTGAACACATAACAGGTTTTTACTTACTCGGTATGGCCTCATCTTCACAACACGCCATCTCCCGCACGTTGCAACAGGGCAAGCGACATCCAGACAAGATAGACCAGGAGTAGTCCGGGGTTTCATCACGAACATCACAGCACATCTTATGGCAATCTTTCCAAAGAGATCGTGTCGCAAACCAAGATACAGCAGGTTCTACACCCTTTTTATTATTTCCTTCACAAGTTCCCATGACACTGTTAAAATAGATCTACGCTTTAAAGTTTCCGAGTTGTCTGTGGCCACGCGCATGCTCTATAGCAAGATCTTACAGGTCATGTCCAGACATGCCCACAACACACATACCTAAAACATCAATCTGTTCTGACCAGTCAGAAACGCTTCGCTTTTGCTGTAAGGTTAGAATAAAATTTATTAAATCTGTGCTATGAACGGTTACGCGTACATATGGTTTCGAGGGGGGTTACAAATGCCAAAATATATGTCTTTAGATTTTTACAAAGGTAAAAAACCAGCTGTGGGCTTTAAAAGGTCTGTGGTTTTTTCGCCCTACATTCAGGGAAAATGTTTTTAAAATTGCCTGGTTTAAATGCAAACCCTGTCCGCCTTTTAGGTGATCCTTTTCCCCCCCACCCCCAGCTTTTGAGGTATTGATTTTTAAAACTCCACAAAAATTAAAAGCATCATTAGGCTAGAATGATTAGAAATAAAAAGCTTTTTTTTAATTACCACCCCCCCCCCCAAAAGCAGGGTTTTGTTTCCCAAAAACACAGGTCTCTGTGTTTCTTTTGGATTTGCACGTCCATGGAATTAGTCTAGGGCTAATGTAATCAAGTACACAGAAGCTTGACTGCCACATGTTTGTTGATGGGATTAGGTTCGGCAAGCACCATCTGGAAATAGGGCTATGACATTACACCACACCTTATCTGTTAGGGTTACCCATGCTTATTTTGATGGGGTTAGGCAGACACGTCATATCCGGCTAGGGTTATGGCCTTGTGAGTCCTGTACCATGAGGGGTGGGGGTGTGGATTATGCACATCACATCTGGGGAGGAGGGCTGCGCACGTCACTTCCATTTATGGTCATGGCCTGGTGACATAATCAGCGCATAGCTTTGTTTACTTTGATGACATCACTGATCAAAACTACTGATAATTTCCACTAAAAGTTTGTATGTACTTATACTACTCACATCTAAGCAGATGAGTGAAAGCAGTTACTAGTAGCCACTAGATACCAAAACCATGCAGATAGTTCATCTCTTGCAAAACTTCTAAAAGCATCATAAACTGGTTTCAATCAAAGTTGTAAGGTTTCCTGTTTCGTTTTGTTTTTATTTGGTGTCCTTTTTAAATAGCTGCCTGGCCAACCAAAATGAAGCAAGTAAAACCTCTTGAATAATGATAAGCAACAGGTATTTCCAAAACTATTTTAGTCTTGCTAAACATGAACACCTTAAATTGTACTTGGTAGGCAACTGCCAACTAGCAAAGATTACTTAGTACTGGTGTAATATAATCTGAATACTTCATACCAGTTAGCAGCTGAGCTGTTTTCCACCAGCTGTAATTTCTGCATCCTTTTTAATGGTAAAACCATGCAGAGTGCATTGCACAGTGAAAATGACATTATTTTTGGTTTACTGTCAAGAAGGGATATGGATGGCACATTCCCAGATTGAAAGCCTGTTAGGGTGTGTGGGTTGTGAGACTTACCATCCCCAACATCACTTTCCTATTAGAAGCAGCACTGTCACCATGTATGTACTTAATTTCAGCTTGTTCTCTCTCATCCAGCCTTCAAAACTATAGTATATAACAGTTGCTTCGATGAAATTGGATAATAAGGGACATTGAGAGGTGATCAGGATGTTGATGACACTAACTGTACCATTCTAGGTAACCTCTCCTAGCAGTTTCATTTATCTGTGGAACAGCATAAGAACCAAGATGGAAACTTTCGGTTACCATGCATCAGTGTTATAGTTATGAAATCATGTTCCCCTGTCACCATTATCTGGATATGATCAGACAGGAAACGAACTATTTTAAAATAGTCCTTCTGTGGCTTAATCTTCTTGCACAATTCAACAGGATGCCATACTGGTGATGATCATAAAGTCCAGGAGAGCTAATAGAATCACATTCCCTGCGTCAAGCATGACCTTATCCATTGAGGTGACCCAAACAGTTTCAATATCATATCCCAGCTGTAAGTCTGAATGAGGATCATATAAAGATCAAGATCACTGAAGTGCATCTGGGAATTTAGGGCCACGACTTTCTTGGTCACATTCTTTAGTAACAGAATATTTGAGACTGGCCCATAATTGTATGGATCTCCTGGGCAGAGAGTTGATTTCTTCTGTAAAGGCCATTATTTCTTATTGAATGACTTATTGAATAAACTAGGAAGATCAACAGTTGAATAAACAAAACAATGGCCCCCATCTCTTCCCCAACTCTGTTCACATCTACAAGCTGAAGAATTTAAAATAATAAGACAAGCAATGGCCAAGGCTACTCCTTTATGACAGCCTTAATTCTGAAATCTGAACTGAGGCAAATCCAACAACAGCGGTAGAAATCTCTTACTGTCTGCCACCCACTGTTTTGGCTTCCTCTCTCCAACAATTTGGTGGAGAAGATACATCAGAGTGCATTGGCGTGACACACTGTAACTACTTATAACTTCAAATAATATTAACCATTGAACTAATTGTCCAATAGTTGATAAAAAGTTAATCATCATAGTAGTAACTTGCCTCCTATTTCTAACTAATCCAAAATCTTTGCATTGATCAGCAATTGCTTTTCAGGTGTGTTTGCTTTTGTAGGCAGCTGTGGTAGCTCACTTGGTGAGCTATTTGTCTTCATTCCAGTAAATCCTTCTGTATCCACACAAAAGCAGAAACAACAAAATGCAATCTTTCCAGTGCCCCACTTGATTTTCCTTGGCAACTAATAGCTGCTTCAGGATGTTAGATCAGTGTTTGGATAGCATATCAAGCCATGATTAAGATAAGCTGACTACAGTGCCATAATTAGCAGTTGCGGTTACTAAGGATCTCTTCCTTAATCACAATCAGGCTTACTGTCAAAGTTCTTTGATAGAAGTTTGCAAGAAGATAGTATTGCAAAATAAAAGTCTCATGGTCTCAGAAACATGCAACCTTTACTGTTGTGTACATCTTAAGCATCTAGGGCAAGTTGATACATGCCTATCACTTGATTTCTTCTCAGATGAATAAATAATTTCCTTCTTCTCACATAATCAGCTTCCTGTAATTTTTTTTCCATGTTCTAGCATGTTATTAGCCATAATATTTGGAATCAGGGCAAGTAAAACAACTTTTCCACATTCATACATTTTGCCTATTTAATTTGCTAAAGTTGAAGCTGATTAATATCTCTTAAAGTCTAAAAAAAACAGAGACAAATTTATTACCTGAGGAACAGCCTAAGTGTTTTTCAGTGTTAATCGAAAACAATGTGATCTAGAGGCCAAAAATATATCCCTTTGTCATTTTCATCCTCTTCCACTGTTTTATTTGGTACAGAAGGTGAATGACTCCTTATAACCCTGAATTATTTCAGCACAAAGCAATTTAGCTCTGGTCTGCAAAAAGCAGAAGTCCAAAAAAAAAAAAAGAAGAAGAAAGAAAAAAAGGCTGGCATAATAAAATACATTTTAAAGACTAGAACAACATACCCCTTATAAGTAGTGTAAAACCCGCTCTTCTCTAAGGAAAATAAAACCTGTACCTGTGTATTAAGAAATAACATTTGGGGGACAAAACCCAAATATTTGACATATTGCCAAAATTTATTATTTCTGAATTATCCACTCTGTATGCAGTGTGCACCAATGCTGTTTGATGTCTCCAAGATGACACTCTTTACTTCATGCAAGTGATTGTATACATGTGTACAAATACTCATGTTTACCTTGTCCCATTTTTCAGCTGCTCCCTCCCAATTACCAGGAAACAGCTGAGTCGGACAAGAGCAGGATTTGGGGAAGGCAAATGACATGTTATATGCTTTATATTGCATGGGTCAGGAGGGTTGAAAAGATATTTGCAGACCCCTCAGATCCTGAACATGAACTGTTTCAACTCCTTTCCTCGGGATGGTGCTATAGGGCCTTGTATGCCAAAACAACTAAACACAGGGACAGTTTTTTCCCTGGTGCCATCACTCCGCTGAACAATTAATTCTCTCAATGCTGCCTAATCTCTGTTAACCCATGTAGTGTGGGTGTAGCATAATTTATCCTCATTATCTTCTTTACTCCCCCTTTTACTATTATTATTCTATTGCTTTGCATGTGCACCGAGTGCTTTTGTAAAAGAGACAAATTCCTTGTGTTTCTAATCACACTTGGCCAAATAAAGTATTCAGTTCTGTAGGAAGAATCCAGAGAAAGAAATATTTTGGAGGATATTAAAAAGGCAGAATATATTTTCCCAAAGGATCTTAAAGGCAGAAAAGCAAGCCCAGTTTTTCTTAATAGCCCCAAGCAGAAACTAGGCAGAGGCCAGCTTTTAGAAATGCAGGTGTGATAATCCTTTCAGAAAGGTTGGAGCCAGGAAGCTAGATTAGAAACAGATGAAATTAGGAAGACAAAGACTCCTAAAATCTACATAAGGTAAAGGTAAAGGTTCCCCCGCACGTGCGTGCTAGTCGTTTCCGACTCTAGGGACCGGTGCTCATCTCCGTTTCAAAGCCTAACAGCCAGCGTTTGTCCGAGGACGTCTCCGTGGTCATGTGGCCGGCATGACTAGATGCCAGAGGCGCACAGAACGCTGTTACCTTCCCACCATAGTGGTCCCTATTTTTCTACTTGCATTTTTACGTGCTTTCAAACTGCTAGGTTGGCAGAAGCTGGGATGACTAACAGGCGCTCACTCTGTTATGCGGCACTCGGGATTCGACCTGCCAAACTGCCAACCTTCTGATCGACAAGCTCAGCTTCTTAACCCACTGAGCCACCGCGTCCCTCAGAATCTACATACCTCCACCCAAACTCCAAGGAAACATAATAGGATTAACCCACCAATACCACTCAGACTCAGGTCGAAGTACATGACACAGGAAATACAAAGCCTCAAACAGGAACAGGAAACAACCTCAAAAGCCCCAGAAGTTATAAAAACCCACCACTCCCTGCTACATGTTGTCAGCTTTCTCAGAGCCATCTTTCTGTCTGGCTCTCCTCTTCAATAAACTACAACCTTCTTTCTAAAGCAGTCTCCATTTTGTTTATTCCTGGCTTGGATTGGACTCTGATGAAGATTTTTCTTTCAACAGTTCATTTCAATCATGTATATACTTTATAATAGCGGGCATGTTTGTTAGATATATATGCCTCTTCTTACAGATAAAATGATCCATCATAGAAAAGCTAGCGTATACTTATTCCCCTTGAAACAAATTTCCAAATGCAAGAATATTTGTTGTGTGGACTAATATTCATTTAATTGTCTACCTTTGTTTATTTACTTATTTATAATAAGGGGTAAAGTACTCTCATGAGTAGGCTAGCCAGGACTTGCTGAAACTCATATCCTCCTGAACCTTAATGAATTTGAGGGAGGAGTAAGACATTTATACTAGCTACTGGTGATCCAAAACCTATCTTCTGATTTCCCCAAAGTTTTCTTCCCTATGAAAGAGTTTCCTCCCCCCACCACCCCATTGTCTTCTTATAAATACTCATTCTCAGGATGTTTTTAAATTTATGTTAAATAAGGTTAACACCCTTATGGTTTTAAAAAAAACACACAGTTGAAGTGTTCCCCCCCCCCAACCTCACTCTCTGTGTACACTCTCTGCAGCTGGTTTATGTCAGAGTGCATTGTATGAAACAAAAGCTTGTAATTAAGTAAGCTGTGGCTTTGAGCACAACCAATAAACTCAACTTCATAGAGTTCTAGGCCAAGATTTATCAAGTCAAATATTTACTGTGTATTTTCGTTGGAACCCGTTTCCCTTAAATTTCACTGTAAGGAGTTTATTTATAGACACAATAAAATGAAAAAAGTAAAACCGTTCCTGGACCTTTGAGCATAGGCAGGGAATTGCAACTTAATGTTTCTTTAGGTGGTAAAATTAATTCTTCCTCCATTAGCACATCAGGCTAGGCTGCATTCCTTCTTAGTGCAAAAAGTTTTGTTTTTGTTTTTAATACGAAGGATCACTTGGTGACACAATTCCTCATCTGCTCTTCTCTTCAAGGAAGATAGGCAGAAGCTTCTACTGCAGTTGCCTCCTGCTGTTTGCCTCCTGCTTCACAGCCTTGGGGGCGGGGGGGGGGGAGTTGCTGCCTGATTGTAGCAATTATTGCAATAGAAGGGGAAAATTATTAAGTTCTGGGAAGTAATCCTATTTAAGTTTCCACCCCCACCCTGCCACCCCCAGGCCTGTCTATTTATTGGGATGCAGCTTCCAGCATAACAGTCAAAAGATTGATTTTAAACTTTGGACTTGAAAAAGATTGCATGCCATCCATGTAATGTAGCGGGTCCGACGCAAGGAAGAGATGCCAGCAGGAGTACGAGTTCAGCTCTTTATTGTGTGTGGGGGGGTTTCGTACTGAAGAACAAGGGCTACCTGGCCTCCTTATATACCCGGCCAGGTAGGCGGCTAGCCAATGGGGTTGGACCTAGGTTTCCCGCCGAAACTGGGTTTCCTGCCAAAACCGTCCAGGCCAACGCCCCCTGGTGGCTGTTGCTATGCAGGTGCCTGCACTTGGATACATAACACCCCTCCCCCCTTAGAGAAGAACCTCCTTATTAACTATAACACACATAACTATTTACAATGCATGCATAATACATAACAACGAGTTGAGGTCACTTGCACACATAGTCTGCTAGGTATGCAGGTGTCCTGTGGGGTCTGGTGGACTGGGTGTGTCTACTCCCTGGCCCAGCACATCTGGCTCGTGTTGCTCCTGCGCTGGGTTAAGTCCGGTTGCCAGGTTCCTGCCACCGATGATGCCCTGCTGCTGCTGCAGGGCTGGCTGCAGGAGGCCATCTTCCTCTAGTTCAGGGTCCGTGTGGTTCCCAGTTGGTCTGGCCTCTTCTGGGGTGTGATTTTGATTGTCTGGTTTGGCGTATGTGGTGCACTCAGGGGCCCTTCCTCTGAGCTGGTCTATGTGTTGCCTGATGTGTCGATCCCCGTCCACCCCTACGATGTAGGATAGAGGCCCCGTTTTGTCAACCACTGTCCCCGGAATCCATGTGTGTCCTACCTCGTAGTTCCTTACCCAAACCGGGTCCCCCACATTGAGCACCCTATGTGCAGGTGGCTTCTCAGTGTTTGCCGCCACCCGGTCAGGGTGCAGCCGATCAAGTTTGGTGATGAGGTGCCGTCCCCATCGTAGTTCTGCTGGGCTCTTTCTGGTGACAACGCATGGTGTGGTGTGTTGTGCGAGCAAAAATTTTGCCAGCCTGTGATGCCAGTCCCCGCTGATGATGCACCGGAGTGCGTCCTTGGTCGTCCTTACCATCCATTCAGCTTGCCCGTTAGTCGACAGGTGGAAGGGCGCGGAGGTGACGTGTCTAATCCAATTTGCCTTCAAGAATGCCTGGAAATCATTAACGGTAAACTGAGGCCCGTTATCAGACACAATTACATTGGGGAGGCCGTGTGTGGCAAAGAGGGCTCAGAGCACCTGGATTGTCCTTGCTGAGGTCATGTTGGGGACAGGAGCTACCTCCAACCACTTAGAGTGGCTATCCACTACCACTAGGAACAGTTGGCCCTGGAAGGGCCCCGCATAGTCAATGTGGATGCGGGACCAGGGTGTGTGTGTGGCCTCCCACCTGTGCATGGGGGCGTGTGGCATCTCTGGCCTGGATCTCTGGCATGTGTAACAGCCCTTGACCCGTTCCTCAATGTCCTTGTCTAACCCTGGCCACCAGAGATAACTCCTGGCCAGTGCCTTCATCCTGACCACCCCTGGATGCCCCTTGTGCAGAGACTCCAACACCCTGCCCCGGAATGCTGTGGGAATGATGACCCTGTTACCCCAAAGGAGGCAACCCCGATGTGTGGATATCTCATGTCGCCTGGTGAAGAATGCCTGGAATTCAGGTCCTGGGGACTTGTCCTGCCAGCCTGTGCAAACCCACGTGTGTACCCTGCTCATGATGTTGTCTGAGGCTGTCTTGGCTGCAATGTCCTTGGCGTGTACTGGGCATTCTGGTAGTTCCTGCAGGGCTAGGATCTGTGTTGCTGGGGCCGGGTCTGGTTCCGGGGTGTCTATGTGTAGCCTACTTAGGCTGTCTGCGTGGACCATCTCCTTCCCTGGCTTGTGCACCAGTTTGCAATTGTATGCTGCAAGGAAGATGGACCACTGGAGCATTCTGGGAGATAGAATTTGGGGGGTCTGCTTGTCTGTTGTGAACAGGCCAAGCAGTGGTTTGTGATCTGTGTAAATTGTGAACACCCTGCCGTATAGATAATCATGGAACTTTTTTACCCCTGCCACTATTGCCAGGGCTTCCTTATCTATTTGGGCGTAGTTCCTCTCTGCTCCAGACAGCGTTCTGGAATAGTAGGCGATTGGAATTTGGGCCCCTGAAGGTTCCAGGTGGCTTAAGACAGCGCCCACGCCGTAAGGGGACGCATCGCATGCGATGCAAATGGGCTTGGACTCTATAAAATGTGTTACTGTGGATTTGTCTGACAGGAGCGCTTTTAAGGCTCTGAAACTCTGGCCGTGGATGGGGGTCCAGGTCCATGCTGCCTTCTTATCCAATAACCTGTGTAATGGTTCTGCTATTGATGCCTTGTGTGGAAGGGAGGTGTGGTAGAAATTGAACAGACCCAGGAATGCCTGTAGCTCTGCCTTGTTCCTAGGTGTGGGTGCCAGCTTGATTGCCCTTACCTTTGACTCTGTGGGGTGAATTCCCTTGGCATCTACCCTGAATCCCAAAAATTCAGTGGAAGGAACACCAATACTGCACTTTTCCCTCTTTAGTTTGAGGCCAGCAGCGCACAGCCTGGTTAGGACCTCCCTAAGCCTACCTGCCAGCTCTTCTGCTGATGCTCCTGCAATCAGGATGTCATCAAAATAGGGGCAGACCCCCTGGATGCCCTTGAGGGTTTTCTCCATGATCTGGAAAATGCCAGGAGCTACGCTGATCCCAAACTGCAGTCTGTTCACCCTGAAAGCTCCCCTGTGAGTCATTATTGTCTGAATGTCAGCCGTTGCCCGGGTAACCGTGAGCTGTTGGTACGCCTGCGCAAGATCGAGCCTTGCAAAGATGGCGCTGCCTTGGAGGGAAGCGAGAACGTGGCTGACTGTGGGGACTGGGTAAGCGTGCGGGTTTAGGGCGCGGTTCACTGAGCATTTGTAGTCGGCACAGATCCTTATCGCCCCGTTGGATTTAAGTGTGGTAACTATCGGGGTCTCCCATTCTTCCCCATCTACGGGCTCTAAGATTCCCTGGCCCACCAGCTTGTCCAGTTCGCGCTCGATTTTATGTTTGAGTGCGAAAGGGACTCGCCGCGGCTTGACCCTAATGGGGAGGATGCTCAGGTTCAACTTGAACGCGATGGGGGGCCCTGTGTACTTTCCCAGCTTCCCATCGAAGACGTCTGCAAACTCCTTGCAGACGGCCTTGATGGATTCTCCCTGGATCCGGTGGATTCCCGTGACTGCGATTCCCAGGGCCTCAAACCAGTCTAGGCTGACTAGACTGGCTCTCCGGCCCTCTACCACCACTACCTCCAGGTGCTCCTCGCAACTCTTGAACCCCATGGAAAGGGTGGTCTCCCCCTTTACCCTGACCAGTGTGTTTTGGAAGTCGGTCAGTGCTAAATTTGAGGGCCGTAATTGAAGCCGCTGCTTGCTCCGGCTGTTAATATAATTCAGGGTCTCATCAGAAATGACGGAGACCGCAGAGCTGGAGTCAAGTTCCATATTGCAGGGAACGCCCTGCAAGCGGATTGTTAATCTAATTTTGGGTCTGAGCAGCCGGCGGCTACCTGTGTGGTGTATGCCCAGCCGGCTCTCAACATGGCCAATTTTAATTTGGATCGGGACCCCAGTACCTCTCAATGGCGACTCCTCCCGGCGCAGCTTGTGGATCTCCTCTCGGGGGCGGCAGCTATGACAGACCGCGGCTATGTGGCCTGTCTTCTTGCAGGCCCGACACGTGGCTGACTGGAACTTGCAGAGGCTACGCACATGGTTTCCACCGCAGCCTGCGCACTTCTGTGAGTAGTTGGCCGGTTTGGGCTTGTCCGGG
This sequence comes from Vipera berus, assembly GCF_964194415.1. NCBI lineage: Eukaryota > Metazoa > Chordata > Lepidosauria > Squamata > Viperidae > Vipera > Vipera berus. Next base: position 93,947,310 of record NC_138203.1, on the reverse strand, counting down.
CAGCCACCTCGTTGGTCGGGGGTCGACTTCCGCCGGAGGAGGTCGATGCTTTGTTCGTCCTCCTCGTCCTCGGCCGAGATGACTTGCTGGTGGATGCTGGCCGTCTGGCTGCCGGTTCTGGACTCCTGGACAGCCTGAACAGCCCCGCAGGCCGCTTCGTGGGCCAGGATGGCATCCTGGGCCTCCTGGAGCGAGATCTCCTCTTTCGTGAACAGGCGCTCCTGCAGCCTCGTGTCTCGTAGGCCGCAAACCAGCCTGTCTCGTAGCCGCTCCTCCAGGTTCGAAAATTTGCAGGCGATGGCGGCTTCTCGCAGGGCGGCGATGTATTCAGCTCAGGACTCATCGGGATGCTGGTCCCTCTTCTCAAACTGTGACCTCGAAGCCAGTTTGGACAAGCGGGGCCAGAAGTTGGTGTTTAGCTTGGCGACGAGGTCTCGGTAAGAGACGGTATCGATGGCCTCCGGGGCGAACAAGTTTGCGGCGACCTCGAGGAGTGCAGGACTGCCTATGCAGAGCAGGGCGGCCGCCTTTGAGCCGTCCTCCGAGATCTGGTTGAACCGCATGTACAGCTCGGCGTGCGACAGGTATTGGGCCCATTTCTCGGGGTGGCGGGTGTCGAATTCACAGGGTTGTCCTGTCCGTGCCATCACTGGGTCGGTTGTTGCAGTTGCCGGTCTTGAGTTGCGGTTGTGGTGGCCGGTGTCGGTCTTGGTTGCTCGCGGTGGCCGGTCGCGGTGGCTGGCGGTCGCGTTGGAGGAAAAAGGAAAAGATGCCTCTTTCCCTTCAGCACACGGTGCGTTCCCCCTAGTGACTTCAGCTCTTCTGTCGGCAGAATCCCACCTTCGTCGCCACTGTAATGTAGTGGGTCCGATGCAAGGAAGAGACGCCAGCAGGAGTACGAGTTCAGCTCTTTATTGTGTGGGGGGGTTCGTACTGAAGAACAAGGGCTACCTGGCCTCCTTATATACCCGGCCAGGTAGGCGGCTAGCCAATGGGGTTGGCCCTAGGTTTCCCGCCGAAACTGGGTTTCCCGCCAAAACCGTCCAGGCCAACGCCCCCTGGTGGCTGTTGCTATGCAGGTGCCTGCACTTGGATACATAACAATCCAGAGTGAAGAACGTGCTGGATGATGAACCGGCTGAATGAGAACATCAATGAATGAATGTCCGTGGAGATTCTCAGTCATCCAGGTCATGGATGCTGGACTGAAGAAGCATCTTGGATGAGAAATGAAATGTTTTCAAGGGGAAAAAAAAGTTGAGTTGTCTTTTGGAATGGCACCCTTGGGACTTCAGTGAATGAAGCAATGCTGTGTTAGGGGACGTTGTATTTACAAGGCCTTGATCAAGCCAGATAAGAAGTAAGAGACTTGAGACTAGCCTGGACTGCTGCAGGAACAATGCACAAGGGTCAACCACTTCTCCCATCCTAAAACAAGTAACTTACAGTGCAGAGAGAGGAGGATAAGATTTAAGATTTGAACCTTTGTGCAGCTATGGATCTATGGCTTAAGTCTTAAAGTTTGATGTGTCCTTGTATTGTCTGCCAATATTTTAGTTTCAGTATCAGTGTGGAAAAGGCCGATAGTATTTTAAAAATCAGACAGCTAAGGGATAACTCACTGGCTTAGCAGTCAGATATTTTAATGGGGTCTTTCTGAAAATTTGGAAAGTTTTTGCATTACTAGAAATTATTTTTGCTATTGTCAATATATATATACATATATATATATATACATATATATATACATATATATATATATATACATATATATATATATACATATATACATATATACATATATATATATATATATATATATATATATATATATATATATATATATATATATATATATATATATAGAGAGAGAGAGAGAGAGAGAGAGAGAGAGAGAGAGAGAGAGAGTGTTTGTTAAGTATTTAGAACAACTTGCTAGGCCCCAAACACAGGACAAATCTTATATATATATATGCAAGAGTGCAGAGATATGAAATACATGAATCCTTGGATGTGCAAGCAATTGATTTGCTTTTACCTGTAGAGCCTGAAACAAATTGTTGTCTTCTGCTTTTGAAATGAAAGCCACAAATGGTAATATTCAATCCTGTTAAATTACATTTTAAATATTTCACTGACTCTACAGCTGCTGCTGCCTTAGCCATCTGGAAAGGCTGTTTCTGAACATTGTTGGTGGCCAAAATAGCAAGATTATTATAGGGGGGGAAGGCTAGGTTCTTGGGTGGCAGATTTGAAATAACGTTAAATGTTCCCCAAAGCAAACAGAACAAAACACATGCATCCCAATGTAGGGGGGGGGGGGGAGAGAGAGGGAAAAAAAAATATCCAACTGATAATGTTGAATTTAGAAGCTAAGCAGGGTCAGACTTGATTAGTGTTTGGATGGAAGACTCTGGGAGTATCAAACTGAGAGGTTGACTAAAAAGCTGAAAAACTTTCCAGAAAGAAACAGTCCTTCTTTCTATTAAGTAGATTCCATATTCATCTCTACATAGATAGTAAGTCTTGAATTCAACTTATTGGTAACTGTTTACCTACCTAATGGAACAAGGGTCCTCAAACATGGCCACTTTAAGACTTGTGGACTTCAGCTTCCAGAATTCCCCATCCAGCATGGCTGGCTGGGGAATTCTGGGAGCTGAAGTCCACAAGTCTTAAAGTGGCCAAGTTTGAGGATCCCTGTAATGGAAGAACAGAATTTTGCATAAGAAGTCAGTGAGGTTCAATTCATCTCTAATATGGTTTCCTGGGCTCAGAATTCTTCAGAACATAATGTTCCTGGTTCTGGTTGAAGGATCTTGGAACGATTATCCATGGCAAAGCCTCAGGTTTGCCTCAGATCTGAGATCCCAAGGCCACAAGAGGTTTCTCTGTAAAAGCCAGACAAGTGATTCTCAGTGGATTTGTCTTCTGTTAATCAGCAGGGAAGCGGCTACTTCAGACACCAAAGTGTCACGCTCCCACTGGTTGCCAATTAATTAAAATCATGCTTCCAACAGTTAATTATAAACAACCGCATGGTGGCTTTTTTGTGAGAATAGGCCAGCGTTGCCAATCTTATAGCTGTTCCTTTCTGTGCTTTTATAAGAGCTGTGGCGAACGCCCTGTCCTATAAGACAGATCCATTTGCAGCATTCCTCAGAATCAAACTGATAAGAAGACACTGTCTTCATCTGCAACAAAACAAAATCAGGAGTCAGTTTCGTCAGGTGGTTAAGGTACCAGGCGCTTTAACTACTAGAAAAATGGGAGACTGTGAGTTCTAGTCCCACCTTAGCCATGAAAGCCAGCTGGGTAACTTTGGGCCAGTCTCTCTCATCTCACAAGGTTGATGTTGGGGGGAGGGGGGAGGGAAATAGGAGGAGGAAGGTGTGTTGGATACATTTGCTTCTACCTTGAGTTAATGTGTAAAAAATAATAAGAGTGGAAGGTTATATCTATCCATCAATGAAACAGATAGTATGGGATCTCTTACTTACATGGTATCTATAGTATCTCCCAGCTGGCTACACAGCTGGAAACCATGGGAAAAAGCACACAGCTGATAACAGGTTAACTTCAGATTTCTCAAGAAAGGTAAGCTGTCTACCCAACATCTTATGTAATTAAGATCCATACTTTTTATGATCCCTTAAGCTTTACATTTCCCAACATTCAGTCAGATTGATAGTGTAGCGGCCAGCAAAATTAATCAAAGCCCAACAGCATGGATGCTTTTTGATGGCAGCGCCACCCAAGTTACTCCACCACACCCACGGTTCAATTAATAAACAGAAATGAGCTGTCCCTTTGCTGATTTATCAGCTAGCCTCCAGCCAAGGTGGTCTCAATGCATACAAGCCCATGTCTTTAATTAAATAATAATTCCTGCCATTCTGTTAGGCTGACTGGGCTCCTTTTTAAAAACACAGCTGCTTCCAATGGTGCTTTGTTGTGCCTCTGATGGGTTTCCTTCATTATCTTCCTGATGCCATTATGAACCGTGCTTCTTTAGATAATGATTATTCCCCTTCATTTCAACCTTGCTCAGGATTGGGGCTTGGAGAGTGCTAGCCTGGTGGAGTGGCCTCAGCGGGGTTGTTGGACAAGTGACAGGCTGAGGCTGACCAAAGTGAGCCACGGCTGCAGCAAGTTGGCCAGGAGGCTCCAGGCAAGGACAGGGAGCAGCTGAGGAGGAGGTGGAGTCCACATCTCCTCCTGATCCAAGGACATGTAGAGCAGAGAAGAGAGGTCAGCTAGACTACATATGAGGAGGCAACCTTGCCTCTCATTAAGGGCTGCACGAGCATTGCCTACTTAACCCCACCTGAGGACTTGAGTGTTGCGGGAGCAACATGCCCATTTCTGTGCCTTGTGTGCTTGTGCCTTGTATCCTGGCCTGTTTGATTCCTGGGTTGCTTTCCAGGACTTTGTGTGTCCCCATTGGACTCGGTTACCCAGTGACTCTTGCTGTTCTGATCTTGGAATTCAGACCTGGGCAACTGGGATGCTTTCCAAGGACTTGTTTGGGGGTGTTGAATAAACACCTGTAGAACTCTTGCTCTGTGTGTGTGTGGGGGGGGAACAGAGCAGCGCATACCCATTGACTTTGCTGGGAAGCCAACTGGGAAAGTTGCAAATGGTGTTCATGTGACCTCAGGACACTGCAGCTGTCTTAAATACATGCCAGTTGCCCAGCACTGAATTTTGATCACATGACTGTGGGGAAGCTGCACTGGTTGTAAGCGCCAGTTGTAAATCACCTTTTCCAATGCCATTGTAACTTTGAACGATCACTAAGCAAATGATTGTAAGTTGAGAACCACCTGTAACTGAATTTAGCCCAAAGAAAGATTCTAATATTTTCCCATTTTATTTATTTATTTATTTTCAGTAAGATTAATCAGTCATTCAAGAATGTCATATTGATAACTAAACAACCCCAAGGTGTTATTATGAATTGTAATATATAATTTGTTGATCTGCAGGTTGCTGTTAATTCTTTATCGTATCTTTTTTTTCTGTCTCAATAACTGAATTTGACCCAAAGAAAAATGCTAATATTTTCCCATTTTATTTTCTTCATTTTTGGTAGGATTTATTAATCATTAAAGAATGCCAAATTGATTCCAAACAGCCCCAAGTGTTAGTATGATTTATATATAATTTACTATATAGCTAATTTCAAAGAAATGAAAGCAAGGTAGGAAAGAAACAAGAGAAAAGACAGTATTTTTTTTTTTGAGAGAGAGTATGTGTCCTGTTTAAAACAATTCCAGTACAAGTTAATATCTTTGGCCTATTTCATCTGGTCAATGAACTTCTCCTTTAGGAAAACTTTCTCAATTATGAAATATCCTCTAGGAGATAAAATTCCATTACGAGTGAAATATTGGAAGAGAGGGTGACATTATGTCCATATCAATATTTTAATATTAATTCTGAACAAATATTTCAAAACATACTATAACAGAAAACTTTGCCACTAAACTACATTTGCCACGCTTGATTTTTAACATTTTCTCCTGGCCTAACTACATATTTTCTATTTGCTCAGCAAAATGAGCAGCATTGTTTAGGAAGTTCCTAAAGGTGGCCGTCAGAATTAGACTAACTTTGAAAAATGCCGCCAATCTGAAAATATCTTTTCTAGGAAGAAGCTGAAGGATTTCAGGGGAGGATAATTGTTATGTATGCAGGCACCTGCATAGCAACAGCCACCAGGGGGCGTTGGCCTGAACGGTTTCGGGGCGGGAAACCTAGGGCCAACTCCATTGGCTGTCCGCTTACCTGGCCAGGTATTTAAGGAGGCCAGGTAACCCTCATCCCTCAGTACGCTACCCCCCCTCCAATAAAGAGCTGAACTCGTACTCCGGCTGGCGTCTCTTCCTTGCATCGGACCCACTACACAATAATAATAGATGAATTGGTGAAGAAAACCATCAGGTGTTCCTGTCTATCCCTCCTCCTCCTCATTCTTCTCCCATGAGGTGTCTTAAATAGCTACTTCACTATACTAAGGGGCCTGTATTCAACAGGAAGTTTTCTTTTCCTTCTTCAGTATTTATATAGGATTTTTCTAAAGAAGATGCATTTGTAGAACATCTGGTAGATTGGCTTCCTGAAGGTGCACTGATAATGTGGGTGGATGGGAGATAGTAAATTACCTATTTATAGAGCTGAATGTGATTGTCCCTATGAAATCATGAATGGGAGCTAAATGCCACAGTGCTTTCTGACAACTTGCATAACTGGGTGAACAACTTAACACTGAGTGCCTTGTGTATAAACTAGTGTGGCTTCATCTGTTTACCTAAGTGTGCCAAGGGCTCTCAGAGACAGGCAGCTTAACCTCAGTCGCCAGAGTTTTGTGGCAAATGAAAACATAATAACATGTCTTCTCTCACAAAGCCTCTATTATCATAGTCTCGGTGCATGGGGAGTCTAGAAAAAGTCTAGCTACTGGGATTAATCTGCATATATATTGACAGTTTTATAACAATCTTCTGCACGTGCAAGAGGTGGCTACTGTCAATAGGTTTGAAAAATTCAAGTCGGCAATCTAACAGACTCTCCAGAACAACTGACATCAATTTTAATGAGTGCAAAAAATAATGCATAGATAGATAGATAGATAGATAGATAGATAGATAGATAGATAGATAGATAATAGATAGATAGATAGATAGATAGATACAGATAGATAACTTTCCATTACTAAAAATGATGAATGCAAAACTAACTAATAGGCTAAGAAATGGATAGATGAGGTCTCAAATAATATAGTCTGAGTCACATACCTACCTCAGAATCTAATGGTGGATGGATATATTGCAATTATTCCCTCCCAGCTGAATCAACTCCCACATACCACTAAGCTGTTAGCACCACAAGAATGAAGAATCTAATATAGGCTAATCTTCTCCCTGATTTCTTTTAATTTTCAGGGATCTTTTCATAACACAGGGAGCATTAAAATGTTACTTTATCCCTTGGAGCTACTTCCCACAAAACAATACAAAAACAATTCCTCCCCCCGCCAAGATAGAAACAAGGTTTTCTTTAAGAGCTACTGAAGGCTTCTTACTTTTTTGTGAAAACGTGATTTATTTTTGCATGTGTAAGAGGAGATTGTGAAGGTCAGCCATCTCAAAAGCAGTTTCTACTCCATCAGATTTCCAAGGCCCCTGTGCCATGAAATTCTTAAACAATTGAACCATGTGTGTTTTATTCCTCTTGTCGTTAGGAACTGATGAGGAACTGAGATTCCTTCAGATATTGCCTGATTATTAAGAACCAGCCCTACAAAGATTGCCAAACTCAAGTTGTTCAGCCAGTTGTGGTTTTAAATGTTGAACTATTTGTTATTAATAGAGATAGCCCTCAGATTACAACAGTTCATTTAGTGACTCTGTTCAAAGTTTCAGCGGCACTGAAGAAAGTGACTTATGACCATATTCACACCTACGACATTGCAGCACACTCTTGGTCACGTGATCAAAATTCAGGCACTTGGCAACTGAGTCATATTTATGACTGTTGCAGTGTCCTGCGGTCATGTGATTATCTTTTGCAACCTTCTGACAAAGTCAATAGGGAAGATTCACTAAATGGGGAAGATTCACTAAACAACTAACTTAACAACTGCAGTGATTCATTTAACGGTGGCAAGAAAGGTAGAAAAATGAAGCAAGAGCCTTGGTGGAGCAGTGGGCTAATGCCTCCTTAAATAACACCAACTGCCTGCAATTAGTGCAGGTTCGAGTCCCGCCAGGCTCAAGGTTGACTCAGCCTTCCATCCTTCCGAGGTAGGTAAAATGAGGACCCAGATTGTTGGGGGCAATAAGCTGACTTTGTAATAATGCCGCTTGGGGGGGGGGGGCGAAAGCCCTAATAAGCAGGCATATACATAGAATGAAGGCTATTGCTAAGCACATTGATTTGTGCTTAGGTTGTAAGCCGCCCTGAGTCTTTGGAGAAGGGCGGGATATAAATGGGATTTAAAAAAAATCATATAACAACTCTCTTGCTTAGCAATAGAAATGTGGGACCCAGATTGTTGGGGGCAATAAGCTGACTTTGTAATAATGCCGCTTAATAAGCAGGTATATACATAGAATGAAGGCTATTGCTAAGCACATTGTGCTTTAGATTGTAAGCCGCCCTGAGTCTTCGGAGAAGGGCGGGATATAAATGGGATTAATCATGGTTGTTAAGTCAAGGAGTCCCCTGTACTGATAGACCAACCTGGTGCCATCCAGTTGTGTTGGATTGCAAAAACTATAACTCCCAGCTTATAGGGCATACATACAAATATAAGCACGTATCTATGCATGTTTGTGTATTTTGAAACACATAAAAAGAGACATTTCCACAATCCCACTTTTTTTCTGTACCTAGAAGACATCTTTTCTACAAAGCAATGTTGAAGACTGGACACTGAATGTACGGTGTCAGTTTTTCATTTTCCCTATTTCTCCTCTGTATAGTTCAATGTAACCTGACTTCTTCAGCAGAAAAGGAAAGGAAATGCGCTTTTTATGAACACTGCATGCCAATCCAGACTTCAGAATGCAGATTCACACATCTATATTCCCATACACATCTATATCCCCATACAGGAATATCAAGACTGTTTCCAATCTCTTCCTCTGGAGATAGAAAATGTCTGATTGCTTTAAAAAGAAGAAAGAACAGAACTCCAGAGAGGTTGGTGGGGAATACTATAGTATTCAAAAATGTACAAGAGGTTACTGATTTTTCTTGTCTAGGTTGTGCTGTGTCCCTGTACAAGTGAGGAAATTAGATATAAATTTAGCCCTTATTTATATTTTGGAGATGTTCCTGAAGATGTAATTATTTTTTTGCCTGTAGTATCTTCTTGTGAGTTATGATGATATTTTGAAATTTCTCCGTATCTTTGTCCCGGTCTCTTTACAAACACTGAGATGAGAACTTTCCTTTTGTAGCCAACTGTTGCCATCTTATGGTCTATCTGGAGAACTATATTTTATTTTGGATTTTCCTTTTCCTTTTTTTTTAACCATACTGCCACTGTGTTTCCCATGAACTGCAGAGATCTGCAATTTGTTTAACCCTGAATGTTTCTATTTAATATTTACAATTAAAGGCTATTTTTTTTCCATAAGAATTTTTAATTTTTGCCATTTGTTTTTTTTTCCTAATAAAGTTTGATTTTGCTCGTGGCCTGTGAGATTGGCTTATTTGCCATAGGGGGAAGGAAGGACTGAATTCTTTAGATAGGTCTCTATGTGACACGGTCAAGGGAGGTCAGTTAAGAAAAGTTTGTTTTTGACCTTTCAGTTGCCAGAATTGTACAGAGCACGAGATCCTGATCTTTCTCAGATATCAGAGTTGGGGATGGAATTGAGGCACTTTGTGGAAGATTGGTGGCAACAGGAAAAACCTAGTGGCTACCCTAAAGCAAGAAATGGGATCAAAGTATGACCCAAAAGACTTCTGGGAGGGGACGTTTAGTTCCTCCAGCCTTCTAACCTATGTGTTTCAGCTATCTGCTGCATGCCTAATCAAAACTTACTTGTTGGAAATGATTAAAACAATCCTTCAACAAATCCTTAGCTGTACTACTCATGATAAGGAGCAGTCTGTTTGAAATGGCTCACTGATAATTTTGGACTAGATAATATATTCCAGAGGTGTCAAACTCGCAATGTCACATGACGTGTCACGACGTATCATGATTTTTTTTTCCATTGCCGGCAATGGGGTGGGCGCGGTTTTGCCATGACGCATCCGGCCCATGGGCCGGCAGTTTGACACCCCGGATATATTCCCTTTGTTACTAACTGAGATCAGCAGGAAGCTACAAGTTGTGTGTCTGTTGCCAGCAGGACTTTGTATCATGACATTTGAGTTCCATGTTTTTTGTGAGTACTTGTAGAGACTGGAGAGTAAAGTAGATGACCTTGATGGAGATAAGCCAGATCCATTCCCAGAACTACGAGGTGAGAGGTGTAACTCAAGCCTGATTTTTTGTTAACTTCTTTCTTTAATAGAAAAAGTTGTTGATGGGCAATTGATGGTATGATTAAATATATCTTGATGATGCAAAGACAATAATACAAAATGCCATCTTAACTCAGAAAATATTTAATTACCAGTGGGAGATAACTCAGTAATCCAGGGGTCTTCTAGCGTGCCTGGCTGAAGAATTCTGGGAGTTGAAGTCCACAAGTCATAAAAGGGCCAGGTTCAAAGACCCCTGCTGTAATCTGACATTAATAAGAGGGACCGACAGAATAGGAGGAGCTGGAGATCCTCTTTATAAGCCAGTTGGTTTTATTCTAAACCAGGGGTAGGCAACCTTGGCTCTTTTATGACTTGTGGATGTCAATACCCAGAATTCCTGAACCAGCCATGCTGACTCAGGAATTCTGAGAGTTGAAGTCCACAAGTCACAAAAGAGCCAAGGTTGCCTACCCCTGATCTAAAGAGTGATTTAACTAAGGTCTTAGATAATTTCTCTTTTCCAAAGCATGCTTCCAAACCAGGACGAACCATTCCCTTACGAATATGATCTGATATTTGTTAACAGTGCCATTTCTTTCAATAATAAATTAGTAACCATACACTTTGCCCACAAAACCTACACGAGATAAAAGGAGCAGGACTTCTAGGTCAACAATATGACTTTATGGGTTTGCTTGGGGTTCATTTAGCATGTTTTGTGAATGTCAGCTATAGTCTGTTTGACCAAGGCTGGCTGGAGTATTCTGGGAGTTGAAATCCACATATCTTAAACTGGTTAAGGTTGAGAAACACTGAGTTAAAGCTTTTGGGATTTTTTAAAAATACATTCTTATTGTTATTTATTTTCTGATACTGTTTTATTGTTATTTATTTTCTGATACTGTTTTATTGTTATTTATTTTCTGATACTTTAGTCTTGTTGGTTTTATTTAGTATCTTTGGATCATATTCTTTTTCTTTTTTAATGGTTTCAGTGGTTTCTGTCTACTGTTTTAAACTGGAATTGCAGTTTCCAACTATAAAGTATGTTAGGATGTTTTTGAAGGAGAAGCAGGCCTGTTTTCAACAAACACATGACATGAGAAGAGTAATTTCATCATGGCTTATTTGCTAGGAGTCTGCTGATAGGTAAACATGTTTTCATTTAAAATATTTTGGCCTGTGGCTTTTGTGTGTGTTGTTTTATTTTCCTTTGTTTGATCTATACTTCTTTTAAAAAAAAACCATAAAAAGGTCACTAAATTTTACAAAATGTACAAGTAAAACCAACAAATTAATGATCAGGGAAAAGGGTAAAGAAGAAAAAGAGAAATAGACCTGCAGAAAGATATAAACAAAGACCAAGGAAAACAAAAGTATATGTGGTAGAAAGAATGCCTCCTCCTTCTTCTTCTTCTTCTTCTTCTTCTTCTTCTTCTTCTTCTTCTTCTTCTTCTTCTTCTTCTTCTTCTTCTTCTTCTTCTTCTTCTTCTTCTTCTTCTTCTTCTTCTTCTTCTTCTTCTTCTTCTTCTTCTTCTTCTTCTTCTTCTTCTTCTTCTTCTTCTTCTTCTCCTTCCAAGCTGTTTCTAAGTGTTTCTTTAATCTGCACTTCCAATGTAATCATATTTTGAATAACTGCTGTTTTATTGGTGCTGGGCCAATTTTTCAAAATGTAAATATCACTTTCATTTCATCCAAAATATTAAAATATCATTCATTAATAATCAGGAATAAATTTAATAATACAATCGATACAATAACATCCTTAAAAATAACTTAAAAATATGTCAAAGTTGTTGGATATCCAATGATTATATAGATAAAAATCAGGGGAATATCCGGATCAACAGATACTTAAATGTTTACAAACCAACAGTCTGACCAAAGGTCACTGGAGGCTCTGAACCATATACCTTAGCTAGATGTACATTTTTAGTTTCAGCAAATGGCAGTACCTGGCTGACCTTGTCTGACCTTGAAAATTAAGAGTTGAGCATAGTTGGCAAGGTGGGTCAACGCAGGCATGCTTTGAAAATGATCCAGAATGAGCAGTTCAGACTTGAAGCACATGTCTCCGTTCAGAAAAGCAGCCTATCGTTTTTCAGACTTTTTTGTAAAAAAATGGGCACAGCTACTTTTTAACAGTCGCATTAATTTTAAGAAGCTGACTCTTGAAAGCAGCCACTTCTTTTTTTTCAGGTTCACATAAAATCCTAAAAAAAATAATGAGTTGTTCGATGCTTTTGTGACGTCTGGAAGCCACTGCAACTCAAGAAATAGTGATGATGATACATGGGTGCACCATGCCATATCTAAAACTATCCACTTTGTTACATTCTAGACTAGCTTATGGTTCTGGATATTCCTTGAGGGTAGGCCTATATAAAAACTCGTTTGGGATTTATTTACACAATAGATCAAGGAGGTCTCCAGTCTTCTTCCACCAGAATGCTGAAAACCAGTGGACTCAACCATTCACAAACTGATTAGAGCTTTAAGAGGAGGGAGGGAGGATATGAACACTCAAAAAACATGCCATCTTTTAAATTTCTTTGTGCCATTTGCCTCCAGCTCCTCTTTCTTCAGTTCGAATTGGGTGACATCAAAAAGCAAATAAACAAGCAGACCAACAAATATTAGTGGAAATAAATAGCTAGGGATGAAGTTAGGCAGTTAATTCTGAAGCTACGTCCTACAGTGGACCCCACAGCTATAGATCAGTTATGTTTGTGTAAGCACACTGAACTTGCCAACCACAGTATGTATAATCTCGGCTGATTTCTGGGCCTGATCAGTTAATTATCCATGTATTGGAGAAGCCCAGAAATATGACTTCAATAAATCATGATTCTGATTAACTATAGATGGGGCTATCATTGAAGCATAGTCTTAAGCAACACTGTACTGCAGCAAGACATTACATCAATCTGAAGCACAGAGAACTCAGAGTGATGTTAATATAGAGTATTTCACTATATTTAAAATTCATTAGCTATATCAGAGGTGTCAAACTCAATTTCATTGAGGGCCGCATCAGCATTGTGGTTGCCCTCAGGGGGCCGGGTGGGTATGGCCTGGGTGGGCGTGGCCTACTGGGTGGGCGTAGCTAGAGTGCGGATGGCCTACTGGGTGGGCGTGGCCAGCTCTACATCGTTCGCATCAAGGGTGCCTATGGGGGCCTGTGCAGGAGTGGGACAGATCTCAGGGTCTCTGGCAGGAGGAAGGTCTCTGGGCCAGGGCCAAGGCAGTGGGGGCCGTTCCCTCACTGTTTCCAGGATGGCTTCGTGGGTCACATGAAACCACTTCGCGGGCCGGATCTGGCCCCCGGGCCTTGTGTTTGACATGTCTGAGCTATATGCTTCTTTAAAACACTGCCATACTACTAAGAGATGAACAGCAATTATATGTATAGGATTTCCAGCTGCTTTTTCCTCCAAATGGGTCTCCCCCAATCTTTAAGTTATATTTTTATTAGTTTATCAAAATGTAAAATACAGAAATATAGGTTGTCCTTGATTTACAGCCATTCATTTAGTGACCATTTAAAGTTACAACAGCACTGAAAAAAATGACATTTGACCATTTTTCACACTTGCAATAGTTACAGCACCCCCATGGTCACATGATCAAAATTCAGATGCTTGGCTCATATTTATGACAGTTGCAGTGTCCTGGGGTCACGCGACCCCTTTTGCGACCTTCTGATAAGTGAAGTCCATGGGGAAGCCAGATTCACTTAACAACCATGTTACTCACTTAACAACTGCAGTGATTCACTTAATAACTTTGGCAAGAAAGGTTGTAAAATGGAGCAAAAGTCACTTAACAACTGTCTCACTTAGCAACAGAAATTTCAGGGTCAATTGTTGTCGTAAGTCAAGGACTACCTGTACAAAGAAAAATGAAAATACTGGGACAATAGGGAAGGAAAAAAGAATGAGGAAAAAGTGTAGGGTAAAGGAGAGAAGAACAAAACATTCCTACTCCTTTCGGTGCAGCAGAACAAGGTAACAAATACAACCTCAACTTTTTACTTTTACATAATAATAAATACTAGCCATGGCTATAACAGCAAACGCATCAGCAAAACCCAAAATCAAAGTTTCATTTATTTTCCAGCTCAAGCACAAAGTCTCACCCAATCCTGATCCTTTTAAAAACCTTTGATATGGAGAAATCCCCAGATGTTGGCTTTTATCACTTTCTCAAGCAGTGGCATATACCGTATTTGCCCTCTGAAAGGTTTGGGTGCTCCTGCAAAAGTCCACAAATCAAAATATTGACTACAGAAAAGTACTAATAACAAGGAAAAAATAATATCAGAGGCAAATAGAGTACAATATTGATTGCACTTATTGTTTGTCCTGTTCCATCTTTTATTTACTTTCAGTGTTGCAGTCTTAACATATAATTCAAAGTCTAACAGGAGTCTTCTGTCTGGAGAAAATTATGCATCCCCTGGGTAAAAACATAGCTAGAGGGACCATTGGAAAAACTGGCAACCCAACTCATTTTCCAGAGGTCTTTTCACAAGATGCATTTCTTGCATATGCATATTACCTCGTTAATGGGATTTGGTGGATGATCACAAAGATTTCATGATTTATTAGTAATCAGCTTACAGCTCTGTTGGTCTTTAGTTGCAGAAGTAATGCTTAGCATGTGGAAGGAAAGGGAAATAGGAAAGCAATTTTTCAAGAAGTTTGAAGAAAATAACACACAGTCATGGAAAGTGAGACACTGTAATATTGTGGTGAAGAGCGTGATTTATTAGAAATATACTCTACCGGCTCTTCACTCTTCACTCTAGTGCCTATAACGTACAGGACAAGCTAATCCAATCTACACCTTTCCCCTAGGTCAGGGGTAGGCAACCTCGGCTCTTTTATGACTCATGGACTTCAACTCCCAGAATTCCTAAGCCAGCCAATCTGGCTCAGGAATTCTGGGAGTTGAAGTCCATGAGTCATAAAAGAGCCGAGGTTGCCTACCCCTGCTCTAGTGGAAGATATTTTTTTGTTCTGCAAAGGGATTTTTTTTACCTTCCTTCCAAGATCATCTCTATTTGCAAAATAGGAAAAGACATGCCCTGGCAGAGCTTTCTTTTGAGCATGTATGTTTGAAGTTTGGCTACTGGGCCTTAATAGTGTATACTTTTTACTGTTTATTATTTACACACAGATACACACACACAAACACAGCCCTTTTAAAAGCAGCCAACCAGGCCAAACGTCAATGGAGCCATTATATGTGGGAAGAAAAGGGAAGAACTGAGGCTATAAGGAAAATCTATCATTTATTTTACAGCCTCTGAATAGCACTAGAAAAATCAAAGGGGCAGAAAAAGCAATGTGCTTGGCTCAGAACTTCTAGATCCTGATTACCAGCTTATTTGGATGCTATGCAGATGTATAATGCACTTATGTATAAATGTATACATACACAGATCTACAACTTCAGGTGAAGGCTGCTAAAATAGTTCTTAGCAGCAGTGCTTTAAAATGAATAATAGTCTTTTTTAATACGTTTATTAAAAATGTATTAAACAAAAGGATGTGTTCCCTGACA
The DNA here is from genome assembly GCF_964194415.1 of Vipera berus. NCBI lineage: Eukaryota > Metazoa > Chordata > Lepidosauria > Squamata > Viperidae > Vipera > Vipera berus. The sequence goes on along the minus strand of NC_138203.1, from coordinate 93,931,752 downwards.
CAAAGTACAATAAAGAGAGGGAAAAATAAGATCAAAGAAAAAGCAAAAAGCACAAGAAAATAAAAAAAGCCGAAAAAAATATTTGAAAAGAAAGAAAAAGATTACAAAAAAGTGACTTCCAATATTCTTCATAGCAGTTATAAGCGCAAATATATTTTAACCTCTTTCTCTAAAGTTACATGATATTATTCTCCTATGTATTTTATCCTCTGTAACCATCAAAACCATAAATCACAAGCTCATTTTTAAAATTTTTATGCAAAAATTCCAAAACAGGCTTCCAATTATCAATAAAGTAGAAGCAGAATAGTCTTGAAATTTCAGAGAGAAGATGGGATGATTGCTTGTTTATGACTTGGATGAATAGAGCAAAGATGGATATTCAATCTAAAGTGCTACACTGCATGAAGGGTGAATTGACAATTCTTTTGTTAACTTAAAACAGAAAAGTAATAATTAATGATACTAACAGTATCCCTGTCAAGTTTACTACGTATGGGCTTTTCAAGTGACTCTGAGGCATTGTTTACCTTAAAAGTCCTTTATTAGCCTAATACACTGGCAAATGCTTACTCGAAGGAAGCTGGAATCTGAAATCTCCGCCCCCTTGCACAATATATTAAAACACAATTCTCCACCTTTCTAATTTTGTCATTAATCATATTCCCCTATTAATTTAAAGAATCAGTTTCCCTTCCGTTAGAAAACCGCCAAGGTCTTATCTTTTTTTATTTCAGATGGCCTTGAGAAACAATCCTCCTCTTCCCCCCTCCCAATCTCTTAAAGCAATACACAAGTTTAACATATGAAATGGCTACTTCTTCATCTCCTGTCAAGCAATAACATTCGATGTTAGCAGCATTGACACTCCCATTCCACATGAAAATACCTTAGAAATGCCTCAATAAAAATAAAACTGGTCCAACTGGTCAAATCTTCATAGTTGCTCTCTAGGCAAGGAGAGGTCTTGAGATTACCCACAAGTGCTCCAGATAGTTGCTTCTTGTGGGGAGCCAGCAAATCAGAGGTCTCTAGTTGGTTTAGGGCACGGGTAGGCAACCTTGGCTCTTTTATGACTCATGGACTTCAACTCCCAGAATTCCTGAGTCAGCTGACTCAGGAATTCTGGGAGTTGAAGTCCATGAGTCATAAAAGAGCCGAGGTTGCCTACCCCTGGTTTAAGGAATAGCCCTCCCTGGTTGGTGCCTTTAAAGGAACACTGGGTTTGCATATTTTCTAATCACATTTAGAAATCACTTTCAGAAATTGGAGAAAGTGATAAGTTATTAAAATTGTATTTGTAGTGATGAGGCAGAGCTTCATTTCTATATATATATATTTCTTTTCTTTTTCTTTTCTGTTTTTCCTGCTTTTTCTTTTATGTACCTTCTATTTTTTTCATTGTATTTTTTTTTAATTTCCATCGGGTTTTTTTATCATTGTAATTTTTAATAAAATTGCTATTAAAAAGGAAGTCCTATTTCTCTTTTCTTCTCTTTTTAATTTATTTCTACGCTTCCTTCCTTTCTTTCCTTTGTCTTCTAAGAAAAGGTCTTTAGAAATGTAAGCAAATACATTAAAAAGAGACCTGTTAGACTGGCTTGTTTCCCCTTCTGGCTTGTTTAGCTGGCGAGTCAGAGATGAATAGATGATGCCACCTTCCCTGAAAGCAGCGTACAGGTGATCCTTGACATACAACCATTCCTTTACTGACCAAAGTTGGAACAACATTGGAAAATGCGACTTATGTCTGTTTTTCACATTTATGACTATTGCAGTATCCCCATGGTCACACAATCAAAATTCAGATGCTTGGCTACTGGCTGTATTTATGACAATTGCCCTGCCCCGGGGTCATGTGATCACCTTTTGTGACCTTCTAACAAGCAAAGTCAATGGGGAAGCCGGATTCACTTTACGACCATTTTATTAACTTAAGAACTGCAATGATTCACTTAACAACTGTAGCAAGAAAAGCAGTAAAATGGGGCCAAACCCCTTTAACAATTGTCTCGCTTAGTAATGGAAACTTTGGGCTCAGCTGTTGTTATAAATTGAGGATTACCTGTACATCCATAAGCATTCTCTCCTCTAATTTTCTCCCACAAACCTGTGAAATTAGTTGGACTCCAAGAGAAAGGCCTGGTTCGGTGTCATCCAGGAAGTAGCCATGGTTTTGAGGATGGACTTCAGCCTGGGTTTTTCTACTTCTGATCCAGTATCTTAACCATTATACTATCCTGGCTCTGAACATAGACATCTTTACTTGATAAGGCTTTTTAAAATGGAAGGATGTGGCGGGTGGGGCTTGAAAAACAAAATAAGATACTTCTTGAATTCTTTTTGATGCGCCCTCTAAAATTGTTTAGACATTTTCTGTAATAGAAGTGTCCCTATAATATAAGTGCCCCTGCCTTTGGTTTTCCATGTACATGTTTTATGTACACGCACATTTATTTTTATATGGGTTGGTGTTTTTATGTAAGCCATGATCTGATCTGAATTGGTCTGAACATCGACAAGAAGCAAATATTTAACATACTCCAATGTTAATCGACAAAGTATTTGTAATCTGTCTCCCATGTAACCTGTATTTTATCTAACTAATCTAACTTCCCCTTCCTTTATGGGTTCCCCTGTTATTGTTCAGTCATTCAATTGTGACTGGCACTTCCTGACCTACTGAATATCAATTCGCCATGCCTGTTAGCCAGTGAGTACTAAAAATACAGCAGCTCAATGTTTATACAGATAAATTAAGATTGCTGAGGAAGAAAAAGGCTGCATACAGCTTTCTCTCTTCTCTCTTTTCTTGCCTAGGCCACCATCCATCAACCATTCTCCATCTGGTGCCTTCCGGATATATTGGGTGACAATCTTCACATTCCCAGATAATTTCACTAAAGGCACAACGTTGCTAGAAGATGCCAGCTGGTTACCATATTTGCATACTCGCACTGTGATTGCTGCTGCTGTTGTTTTTATTGGGATTTTTTAAAAAGTTTTTCAAAACACACTGCCACAAACGATCCAGTGTTAAAGAGACCCCGTGTTCTTTTCTTCCTCATTTAAACTATTTCAAGCTTAATCCTCACCTTAGCAACCCATTTGAGGGAAGCCACCCAGGGGCTTTTCACATAGGGAGTCCCTTGCTGTATGTGAACAATTTTTAATTGCATGGAAATGAACCTGCTAGAAGAATAACAGCATTCTTCACTCCTCCAGCATCCCTCTTCCCACCTCCCAATCCCTCTGAATTGCTTTAATTTGCCCAGCTGTAAAACTGGCATAAATCTACTATCTGGGTAGGGTCTCATGGCCTTCAATTTCAGCAGTATCTTCACACTTCTCCCCTTCCCTGCTGTCAGTGCCAAGCAGTGGAGCTTAGTCATTGTGATTCACTGAATTGCACCTCCGGCTACTAAAGACAAGGTATGTCAATCCAAGACTGCAACGCACCAACTCGGGGCTGATTCACCCAGAGTTTATTGAATTAACTCAATTGTCTGGATCTCCATGACTCACTAGCCATAAAATCATCGCATACACTGGGTTCACCAGTCATATTTGACTAAAATATGATTGGGAATATTGGAAGTAAGTGTTCTGTTCCAGCCTACTACCAGCCCTGCACAAAAGGCAGGGACAACCCCTTTACAAAGGCAAAAGGCTGGAACTAAGCCTGCCAAATTTATTGACACAAAACAGAGCAAACTGAATAAAATACGAACCACAAAACAGGAGCTATTCAAACGGTTGCCTTCAGCAAACCAGCCCTCCCACGCATTCCCCTTTTAAACAGTTCAAGGCGTGGCTTCTCTCTGCCTCCTTCCGAGGTGTCCCATTGCCTTCCTCTGTTTACTCCTGATTGACTGCCTCCTGCGTCGGGCGTCCTTGAACAGGGCCAGCTTTGGGTCATCTTCATCCACGCTGTCAGGGTCACACAGCTGGGTCTGCGTAATAACCAGATGAGAGGGGCCTGGCTGAGGGCTCTGCGAAGCCTCAGAACTGTCCTCTGCAGGCTCTCCAAAAAACCCCTCCTCCTCCTCCTCTGAATCGTCCGACCCAACTGCCGAACCCACAGGCTGACCCTGAATCACAACAGTAAGCTAGTGAGACAAAGATAAAAATCGGATCCTAGGACAAGTCTGCAATTACACTGTTTGATAAGTGTCCGAGTGTTTAAGAACCACTGAGTTAAATGAAAGGCGCCTGGCTATCCACAGGTTTATACTGTTATTACCTATTTATTTTTATTTTATTTATTTTAATTCCATTTATATCCCGCCCTTCTCCGAAGACTCAGGGCGGCTTACAAGCTTAGCAGTAGCCTTCATTCTATGTATATGCCTGCTTATTAGGGCTTTCACACACACCCCAAGCGGCATTATTACAAAGTCAGCTTAATTGCCCCCAACAATCTGGGTCCTCATTTTACCTACCTCGGAAGGATGGAAGGCTGAGTCAACCTTGAGCCTGGTGGGACTCGAACCTGCACTAATTGCAGGCAGCTGGTGTTACTTAAGGAGGCATTAGCCCACTGCTCCACCAAGGCTCCTTGATTGATCATTGGATGTTCAGACTGGATTTGGCATTTTTGTCCAAATATTGTCCTTTCCAAGGACCTGGAATAGGCAGATATTGTTCTGTGATTAAGGTATTACAGGATGCAAGCTGTTTTTATGTTTATATAAACATAAATATTGTAAACATGTATGTTTGTATGTTTTATGTTCCAAGGAAAGGTTCCTTTTGCAACTGGCTGATGGTGAATTTCTCAGTGCCGATGGTGTTCAAGTGGTGCTCCAGATGTTTTGGAATTGCACCTCTGGCACCTTATTACTATTGGTACTATTTTTGCTTTCTTTTGCCACGATCGTTCTATCTGCAGGTCTTTGCATTTTGTGGTTTTTCTCCCGTTATTTCTCTTCCATTCTGCCCTCTCCAGGAACTGAAATGTCCACTTTCCAGAATTTTTTGTCTTTCTTATCAGCAATTGTTAATTCTGGAGTGTTATGTGGCATATGTTAGAATTCTATTCTATTTGAATTCTAACGTCCCAGCACACTTTATCTTCTTCATTTTCTGCTACTTTGTGGTCCTATCTATCCTTGCTTGGAGGCAAATGGTATTTCTTGCAGATATTCCAACGCATCGGTGATACTTCTTTGTCATGCTATTATTTGTAGTCAGTTTATTCGCTGTTATCATTCCTATTATCTGTTCCCAACAATGTGAAATCACAACAGGGTGAAATGCCTTCATATGCACTACATTTTTCCCAAGAACCTAGGTAGGATGTCTTAATGTATCAGTGTAATATATGTGCGGATCCAACTTGTGTGGCCCTTTTCTGTTGTTACTACTATTATTATTACTACTATTATTATTTTCACACGGTCTACCAAATAGTTCTGGCTAGATTTGCTTCTTTTGGTTTGGTACTTTTGATTGGTTAGTTATTGTATTCCTCTTCCTCCCCCCCACCCCTCACAATTCAGAAGTCATCCAACACCATAAATTCTGAGTGGCTTACAACATAAAAAAGTAAAAATTAAACTTTTTCCCATGCATGTCAGGAAAAAAAACACATATTGTCAACCAAATAGAATTCTACAGGGCTCCAGCTTTCCCCATCATTGTCAGAATAGAAGCCATGTTAATATCTGCAGAGTTGCTGTTCCAGAAGGCAGAGATGGCACACTTCCAGGGATCTGATAGATGGCATTATTGAATCAAAGGAATCCAGAGCATACCCACCCAGATCATACATGTTGGTGCTGTTGTGATCCATAAGCATCTTAAATAGCATATCAATCTATCTGTCTGTTGTCTGTCTTGCTGTGCAGGTCCTGAGGTTTTGCTTGATAAAAAAAAATACAGGAAACCAGAAGTTGCCTTTAAGCTTTATGTTTTTATTCAGCTGAACAAAGACGGGCTCCTCTAAAAGAGAGAAGCCCCGAATGACCAGAAATCCTTGTATTTATTCTTTCTGATTACATAAGCAATCCACCCAGCAAAGCTGACACACATAAGATTTCACCCAGTAAGTCTGGCACACTGTAGATAAGAAAGCAGAAGTAGCTAAAAATGTTCCCTTTTGGGTGTTTCCCTAAAGACATCGTACATTCCAAGGTGGGTTAGGACATTGGGTGTTTTCCTTGCTGTCCTTTCATGACCCTGCATCCATGACTCCGCAAGTGCCCAAAGACAGCAGGGCCATCTGCACATATTCACCATTCATACTTCCTGTGCTGTCTCCTAATTCCGGGTCAACAGTCTGTCTAAATATCATGCCTTCCCCTCCGCCCTGTGCGTGCCCACAGAGAGGGCCTCCTCAGGGTGCCTCCAGTCAGGGAATGTCGACTGGTGGCCCCCAGGGGGAGGGCCTTCTCTGTGGGTGCCCCGGCACTATGGAACCAACTGCCGGTTGAGCTCCGGATGGCATCGGACCTCCGATCCTTCCGTCGCGGGTTGAAGACCCACTTGTTCGAGTTAGCTGGTCTGGCCTGAAGGGGAATATGGGTTTTTAATTGGTTTTATTATCTTACTTTTGCTGTATTTTAATTGGGCATGGTTTAATTTTCTTTTAATTTTTGTATACCTATTTATATATGCCCTGTGAACCGCCCTGAGTCCCTAGGGAGAAGGGCGGTATAGAAATCCAATAAAATACAAAAAAAATACAAATAGACTGCCGGGATCATACTTGTAGTATTCTTGACAAGATTTTTCAGAAGTGGTTTGCCATTACCTTCCTCCTGGGGCTGAGAGAGAGCAACTGGCCCATGGTCATCCAGCTGGCTTTGTGCCTAAGGCTGGACTAGAGTTCATGGTCTTCCTGTTTCTAACCTGATGCCTTAAACAGTGCACCAAAGTCCATCTCCTTAATAATCTCTACTCTCAGTGCTTTTTTTGTAAAAGAAAAAGGTGCCAGAACTCACACGTGTCATACAACCCGCCTTGCCTACCCTACAAGGTTCCATCCAAAAAAGGTGCCGGAACTCCGTTCTGAGCGTTCTATGAGAAAAAAAGCCCTGTCTACTCTCCTATTAAATCAAATACTTTTGGTTGTGAAATTCAGTGTGCCCCCAATTATTTATTTGGATAAAAAGTTGGGTCTCTGTTATTCACAAAGAAGCTGTTTAACAAAGAAGCTGGAGTGGAATGATGTGTAGACTGCTGGTAGCTCCACTAGAGGTCAGACAACATACAATCAGTAGGAAAAAAATACTTAGGTAAGTGTTTGATAGAGATTCATATATATACTGCTCAAAAAAATAAAGGGAACAGAAAATAAGACATCCTACTATTAAATACAGTACATTGTGTTGTTTAAGTGTTCCCTTTATGTTTTTGAGCAGTGTTATATACTTATAATAATAAGTATATAACTTATTAATAATAAGTATATAATTATAATAAGTATATACTTATAATAAGTATTTGTTAAGTATTTAGAATACCTTGCAATGCCCAAATACGGGCCAAATCTTAGCGCCTGTTACTTGTCCCAGCTTCTGCCAACCTAGAAGTTCGAAAGCACGTAAAAATGCAAGTAGAAAAATAGGGACCACTACGGTGGGAAGGTAACAGCGTTCTGTGCGCCTTTGGCGTCCAGTCAGCCGGCCACATGACCACGGAGACGTCCTCGAACAAACGCTGGCTCTTCGGCTTTGAAACGGAGATGAGCACTGGCCCCTAGAATCGGAAACGACTAGCATGCATGTGCGGGGGAACCTTTACCTTTATATATATACAGGGCTTTTTTTCTCATAGAACACACAGAACGGTGTTCCGGAACCTTTTTTTTGCCAAACAACAACAACAACAACAACCCAGCTCCCTTATTGATTTTCCTAAGCCTATTGCAGGGCTAGCAATCTTGGCTCTTTTTTATGACTCGTGGACTTCAACTCCCAGAAATCCTGAGCCAGCCATGCTGAGGGGAAAGGGAGAGGTTTCCAAGCTGAGCCAAGCTGGCTCAGGAATTCTGGGAGTTGAAGTCCTTGAGTCATAAAAGAGCCTGCACTAGAGGAGGACATTAAAATTATTTACCGGATTACTTCTTTAGGAACTAAACTTTTAGAATCTAAAACAGCTAATTCAGAAAAGCCAACAGGAAAGAACCTCACATTTTTCATCTGCTTCTGTCTTTTGGAAGGTAAAATTAGATAACAAAATAATCTATTTCTTATGTTAACATCTCTGCAATGAAATCAAAGGTAACAGGAAAGAAATGAGAAACATTTTTCTCAATGTAATATGTCTAATTTAGCTGATTCTAGAAAAATATAGTATCTTTTGTACACTCTTGAAAACTATTTTGAATCTAAACAATTCTTAAGAATGAAATATTCTTAATTTGGACTTTACTTTTACTGTTTGGACTGTTGTGTGTTTTGAAAAATAGATTATTTAGAATCTAGTTATGTTGCCCTTCAGTCTTTAAATAATTAACCTAGTATATACATAACAATATATGATGTTTTCCCTGGTGAGCTTAACATCAATAACAACATTTATTAAAATTAAAAAGGCTAAAATAATTTCTGGGGGTATTATCTGTATAGTAAAATTTTGGACAAGCAGTGATCATGTTACATATGTGCATAAGCGTAGTCAGTAGCATATGCCTTTTTAAAAATATCAAACATGCAAAGAAACAAAAATAAGTCCAAAATATCTGTATTACATCCAGAAATGCCAACTTTGCAACCAATATTTCTCATCCATAACTATGGCACCCTAAGGATACCTGCATACATGCAAATGTTTCTCTGGGATCAGTAATGCAACAGGGATTGCTTTTTCCTTCCAGTAACATATACCTAAAACCAGTTTATTGCATTTGGCAATTATTTATTGCATTCATTTAATTTGAAATCAAGTGAAAAATTGATTTAAATTATTTTATTAAAACAAATTAATGGCAATTCTTTTATAAAAAGTTGCCTCAAACAAAATGAGTTTGACATGCCTGCTCTAGATAGTTGAATGCTCCAAAATAAATTCTAGACCAGGCCTGTACATGCAGCCTACCAAGCACCCTTGGACAGAGCACAGACTTTTTTTTGTAAAGTAATAAAATCACTACCACTGCCCTGAAAGTCATGTTGCCTAGTGCCTCCATGGCTTACCATGACCACAAGCTCCAACACTGTAGATGCTCCTCTAGTCACCAAATCATTGATTAGCCCACCAGCATTCCTTTGCAGACCACAAAGAGTTTTAATTTATCAGTGTGGGCCTTTCCTTTCTACAAGTTGTATAATAATAATAATAATAATAATAATAATAATAATAATAATAATAATAATAATAATAATAATAATAATAATAATAATAATAAGAAGAAGAAGAAGAAGAAGAAGAAGAAGAAGAAGAAGAAGAAGAAGAAGGAGAAGGAGAAGAAGAAGAAGAAGAAGAAGAAGAAGAAGAAGAAGAAGAAGAAGAAGAAGAAGAAGAAGAAGAAGAAGAAGAAGAAGAAGAAGAAGAAGAAGAAGAAGAAGAAGAAGATGGAAGGGATCTTGGAGGTCATCTTGTCCAACCCCCTGCTCAGGCAGGAAACCCTATACCATTTCAGACAAATGGCTGGCCAGTCTCTTCTTAAAAACTTCCAGTGTTGTAGCATTCACCACTTCTGGAGGCAGGTTGTTCCACTGGTTAGTTGTTCTAACTGTCAGGAAATTTCTCCTTAGTTCTAGGTTGCTTCTCTTCTTGACTAGTTTCCATCCGTTGCTTCTTGTCCTGCCTTCAGGAGCTTTGGAGAATAGCTTGACTCCCTCTTCTTTGTGGCAGCCCCTGAGATATTAGAACACTGCTATCATGTCACCCCTCACCCTTCTCTTCATTAAACTACACATACCCAATTCCAGCAACCGTTCCCTATATGTTTTAGCCTCCAGTCCCCCAATCATCTTTGTTGCTCTTCTCTGTACTCTTTCTAGAGTCTCAACATCTTTTTTACATCGTCGTGACCAAAACTGGATGCAGTATTCCAAGTATGGCCTTACCAAGGCTTTGTAAAGTGGTATTAATACTTCACATGATCTTGATTCTATCCCTCTGTTAATGCAGCCTAGCACTGTGTTGGCTTTTTTGGCAGCTTCAGCACACTGCTGGCTCATATTTAAGTGATTGTCCACTAGGACTCTGAGATCTCTCTCACAGTTACTACTATAGAGCAAGGTACCACCTATACTATACCTGTGCATTTGATTTTTCCTGCCTAAATGTAGAACCTTACTTTTTTCACAATTGAATTTCATTTTGTTAGATAGTGCCCAGTGTTCGAGTCTATCCAGATCCTCCTGTATCTTAAGCCTATCTTTTGGAGTAATTTGATGAGTTCCCCATCTATCCCCTCATCCAAATCATTGATGAAGATGTTGAAGAGCTGCACAGACCTCTTCTAGATTTTCCTCTTGCCTTTCCAAGTTAACTCCTTGGTCTGTCATTGAGCAAGAATTGACTTTGTAGGGAAGCATATTATCATTTGATGTATATTTAACATATGTTCTACCTTTATTTACCAATTATATAATATTTGTATGCAATCCACATGGCGAGGTTTGGGGAAACTTACAATAGAAAAAAATATTTTTAAAATCATAAGATTAAAACATCGCCTGGCCCGCACCGCCTCTGCTGCCCGCATTGAGCAGCCCCGCCATATAGAGTGGGCTCTGCTGCTCCCACAGCACCAGCCATGCCAGCTCCGGCCCCAGGGAGGGGAGCCCGCCGCCAACACCCTTCTTACCTGTGACTGCAGCAGCACCGCCCCCCCACCCCACCCCGCCTCCTGCGCCCGCCAAGATGAGAGTTCCGGCACCTTTTTTTTTTTAGAAAAAAAGCACTGTATATATATAAAATCCAGGGCAGAAGTTACTTTCTTTCTAACTATTATTGTCATCAAAATATGCAAAACTGTGTCATTCTTGAGCATTCTCTATTCCCAAATACTAATAATACTGTATTTTGCTGAATATTTTTCTATTCTGTCAAAAAAAAAATCCTCTGTAAAATTCAATAATGTATTCTCTGATGTTATTATTGATGTGGTCCCTCCAGCCTTCAAACATCCACCTCATCATATAACCCCACCTATAAACAATGTTGCCTTGCCTTACTCCGCAACGGAAAAAGAGATGAAGCTGTATATCTTATGTTCTTAGAGATGCATGGCTTCTACTCTTTATTCTCCCAGCATTCTCCCAGCCCAGCCCATCACCCAGAAGATCAAGAATAATCAGAGCCAGGTCATTTTAGATTTCGCCAAGTCTTTCATAATTATTTTTTTTTAAAAAAGCACCCCTGCTAGCACAGCTCTACTTTCAAAGACTGAGCCGGTAATAGCTGAACTGAAGAATGAGAAAATTTAATTTTGCTTCAGAAAAATGGAACTCAGCTAGAGACATGGCTTCCCATTCAGTGTTTATTCTTCATCTAAGTCTCTTGCCCCAAACTGTAGAAGAATGGTTTTTGGCAGTCCAGCTTGACTTGATCATTGCTCATCTTAATTGCTTCCTCCATCGCCAACCTCTTTCCACCAATAAACTTCTCCACTGAATGCTCAAATGCTGGAATTAATTTTATTTACTTTTCATTGGCTGCTGATTTAGTGGCTTTGTTATCAGAGTCACATTCATTTGCCTCACTTTTTACCACCTGTCTCTTCTGCTCTGTCTTAGTGTCAGTCTTTATCTCTGAAATCACAGGAGAGAATAAAGAAAAGAGAGGAGAACAGACAGAGAGAAATAGCTCTGTCAAGGCGGTATATATACAGTTATCTATTTGCTCCTAGAGAATGCTTTTTTAATTAAATATAAGAACTCAGTAACCTCAGACTTTTGCTTTCTTAACACACGTGGCTATTTCTCTGGCATCTCCTATAAGCCAACAAACATAAAAAAATAAAAATAAATCTCAGATCTGTGGATGGTTCCACTGTGTTGGCCTCCACAGGCCCAAAAGCCACCCTTAAACCTTGAAAAGTAGGTGAGAGCCAAAATAAGGCAGTCAACTGATTTTAAATTAACAATGAATGACATATTTATTATTTTATTACATTAAAAAATGATCAGCAGGTGCAAGTTTTGGAGGGTTTCCGAAGACTTCCAAGGGATCCTGGAGCCTCTGGTTGCTTACCTCTGGAATAGGGACGTTGTGTAGTTGCCAGACAGGCTGATGGTCAAGAATTCAATCACGACACTAGTAAGGATGGGGTAAAGCTAAGGACTACGTTATTTGGGGGTAATCTGCTCCATTCCTTTTGTCGCCTTCTTTTTTTCTCCCCAGTGGGTGGCTAGGAAAAGGACAGGTTTGTCCTTCTCACAGGTCTGCATTTACGGCTGTGCCAAAAAGGTTTCTTCTGCATTGTTAGAATTCTTGAAGCTGGGAGGAGAACATCCTGGTCCAGTCTTGGGGGTGGTAGGGGTGGTGGAATGTCCCGCAGTTCAGTCACAGCGCTGCCTATACAGGCCTTTCCCCAGGACTCAGCAACTTCCCTGGCTTCCTTTTCTCCACTTAACATCCGCAGGCTCATCAGTCAGGAAATGCCTCCCACAAAGCTTTTTCCAATGAAGAACAGCCTGGAAGACTGGTGAAACACTGAGGAAATAGTTAACAAATAATACAATAAAAAACTTACATCCAAAACTGAGCTCAACATTTCTGTGGCTAACCGACACATTGGTTGAGTGAGTTTTGCCCCCATTTTATGACCTTTCTGGTCGCAGTTGTTAATCATTGCAGTTGCTAAGTAAGTAACATGGTTGTTAAGTGAATCTGGCTCCCCCATTGACTTTGCTTGTTGGAAGGTCGCAAAAGGGGATCGCATCACACACACACACACACACACACACACACACACACACACACACACACACACATCAGGGACAGTGCAACCGTCATTATCAATATGGTCTGAATTTTGTCTGAATTTTGATCACGTGATGCTGCAGTGGTCGTAAGTGTGAAAAACGGTCATAAGACACTTTTTTCAGTGCCGTTGTAACTTCAAACAGTCAGTAAATGAAATGCTGTTGTTAAGTCGAGGACAACCTCTATCTGAATCCCCAGCCACCTTGCAAAAACAGGAAGATCAAAACAGCCACCAACAGGCACCACACATCCTCTGAGAATGAGTTAGAAAAATGATTCGAGTACAATCCTCCAAAAGGCAGAGCTCAGAGCTACAGCTATTAAAGATGCACTTGCCATAAAGATAACCCTTCTGATACAAGCAGCAATCTTTTTTTTCCCCACTCCTCTCTCTCCTTTCTCTCTCTGAAGTAGCCTAAGGACCACTCGGGACGACAGGCTAGTTAACAACAGGTTTATTTAGAGCAAGGCGAACATAGAATAACTTGTCCGGCTTTTATAGCCGGCAGCTGGCAGCGAGGGCCAATCAGGAATGTTCATTTTGGCGCCGTGTCAAACCGGGACCAATCCGCGTCGTCTTCTGTTGACAGCTCCGGCTTCCGCATGGGTTGGTGTTTTGACAGCCGCGAGCTGTCAGTGGTTGCGCCTGCGCTGTGCGGAGAACTTTGACAGCTGTCAAAGTTCCCGCGTGTTTTTCTGTCAGGCGGCTTCCCTGGTTTATACAATGAAGTATTATTAACTGTTTATATATAACACACCCCTTACCCCTCCCCTGGCGCGTTTCTTCCCTCTTGGACGTTGGAACCCGCCCACTGATAGTCCTTTAGGTAGGTGGGGGCTCTTCGATTCCTGTTTGAGCGGCGAAGGGGTGGAGGATCGACTGGTTCTGGTAATGCGTTCTGCTGTTCTTCTTCCTGATGTGGCATAGGCAGTATTCCCGGTGGGGGTTGTATCTCGGAATCCCTTGGTTGCTCTGAGTTGTGTGGTGGTTGTCTGGGTCTGAGCTGGTCAATATGGCGGCGTATGTTGCCGTGTGCTTGTGTGGCTATAAGGTATGAGATGGGTCCGGTTTGTTTTAATACTGTCCCTTGGACCCACTTGTTTTTATCCGTGTATGACTGTGCCCATACCAATTGTCCAGGGTTGAGTGTGCGGTTTGGGTGGGGGTGCTCTTTTTCTTCTGGATATGTGTCAGGGTGCAATCTGTCGAGTCGTGTTATTAGCCTCCTCCCCCATCTCAATTCTGCTGGTGATTTGCCCGTTGTTGTGCATGGAGTTGTGTGTTGTGACAAGAGGAACTGGCTGAGACGCCTCTGCCAGTTCCCTTTAACGAATTTTTTTAAAGCTTCTTTTGTGGACCGTACCATAATTTCAGCCATCCCGTTCGACGATGGGTGGAACGGCGCCGACGTGACCAGTCTAATACAATTCTTCATAGCGAACATCTGAAATTCACGAGAGGTGAATTGAGGTCCGTTGTCTGAAACTATGGTGTCTGGAAGGCCATGTGTGGCGAATATTTTTCTTAAGGCTTGAATAGTGGCTTCGGACGTTGTTTTTCTAAGGGGAGTGACTTCTAGCCATTTAGAATAGCTGTCTACTACAATTAAGAAACTTTGGCCCTGGATAGGTCCTGCAAAATCTAAATGTATACGTGACCAAGGGTTCCTGGTAGTTTCCCATTTGTGTATTGGTGCTTGGGGTGGCTCGTTTCTGGTTGCCTGACAAGTATAGCACCCTCCCACATACTTTTCTATTTGTTTATCAATGCCTGGCCACCATACATAACTTCTAGCCATCGCTTTCATCTTTACAATGCCTGGGTGTCCTTCATGTAAAATGTGTAATGTTTGGTCTATGTTTTTCTCTGGTATGATGACCCTATTTCCCCACAGCAGGCATCCCCTATGGGTGGAAATCTCATTTTTTCTGTTAAAATATGGTTGGAATTGGGGTTGTGGGTTTTGAGCTGGCCACCCTGTTGTGGCCCATTTGAGGATTCTTGTAAGTATTTTATCTTTAGCTGAATTATTGGCTATAATGTTTGCAGTCAGGGGGCATTCTGGAAGTTGGGAGATTGCTAAAATCAGACCAGCTGGGGCTGGGTCTGAGTCCTTGTTTTGCATGGGCAGTCTGCTGAGGCAGTCTGCGTGTCCCAATTCTTTTCCTGGTTTATGTATTAGTTGATAGGAATAGGCTGCTAAGAATGTGGACCACCGTAATATTCTCGGAGAGAGAATTTGTGGTGTAGTTTTATTCCAAGTGAATATGCCCAGCAGGGGTTTGTGATCAGTAAATATAGTAAATGGCCTTCCATAAAGGTAGTCGTGAAATTTTTTGACCCCTGCAACTATTGCTAGGGCTTCCCTGTCTATTTGTGCGTAATTTCTTTCTGCTTTGGTCAGAGTGCGTGAATAGAAGGCTATGGGTCTTTGTGTACCGTCCTTGAATATATGACTTAACACTGCCCCGATTCCATAGGGAGAGGCATCGCAAGCGATGCATATTGGGGTGTCTTCTCTGAAAAGGGTGATAGTTGAGCTGTGACAGATAATCTTTTTTAATGATTGGAAACTATTCTCATGTATCTTGGTCCAGGACCAACTCGTACCCTTGTCCAGGAGCCTATGCAGAGGCTCCGCGATAGTGGCTTTATGGGGGATGAAGGCATGGTAAAAGTTTAATAGTCCTAAAAAAGCTTGAAGCTCTTGTTTATTCCTGGGGCTGGGTGCGGTTTGAATAGCCTTTAGTTTTTCTGTGGTGGGGTGGATGCCCTGGCCGTCTATTTTGTACCCTAGGAATTCAGTAGATGTGACTCCAATGGAGCACTTTTCTCGCTTAAGTTTGAGGCCGGCTTCTCTGAGCCGGCTCAGCACAGCTGACAGCCTGTCAGCTAAACTTGCTTCGTTTTCCCCGGCGATGAGAACATCGTCGAAATAGGGGCAGACCCCGGGTATTCCTTTCAGGGTCTTCTCCATGATACCCTGAAAGATACCCGGGGCCGCCGATATGCCGAATTGGAGCCTCTTTACTTTAAAGGCACCGCGGTGGGTGACAATAGTCTGGGCTTCCGCGGTGTCCTCAGTGACAGGCAGTTGCAAATACGCCTGCGTGAGATCAAGTTTGGCGAAAATGGCGCCAGAACGGATGGAAGCAAATACGTCCCTTACCGCTGGCACCGGGTAAGCGTGGGGGCTGAGGGCTAAGTTGAGTGTCGCTTTATAGTCCGCGCACACTCTCACTTCTCCATTAGGTTTAATTGGGGTGACTATAGGGGTTTCCCAGGTTCCCCCCTCCGTTGGTTCAAGCACCCCTAGACCTATGAGGCGATCAAGTTCGTTTTCTATTTTTTCTTTTAGGGCAAAGGGTACCCTCCTAGCTCTTATTTTAATTGGTTGGATTGCTGGGTTTAACTGTAAGGAAATGGGGGGGCCAGTGTATTTTCCTAAAGTGCCATCGAAGACGTCTGCATACTTGTTGCAAACGGCTTCCAAGCTGGGTGCTTGAATTGTATTTACCCCCGTTATGGCGATTCCTAGCGGTCCGAACCAGTTTAACCCTATCAAGTTGGTGCGATTCCCTGGCGTAACTAAGACCTCTAAGGGACCCTTGAACCCCTTGTACTGCACTACGACCTTAGCCCTCCCTTCCAGAGGAATGGGGGTTTTCTGGAAATCAGCTAGGTGTACCTGGGTTTGCCTCAGGGGAATTTGTTCCTTGCCTTGTTGACAGATCTCCTGGTACGTCGTTAACGAAATTAAGGAGACTGCTGACCCTGAATCCACTTCCATGTGGCAGGGCACCCCCTGAATTTTGACCCAGATCTTAACCTTTGAGCTTAGGCTGTTTACCCTGTCAATTGTCTCTACCAGGGGGCCTGGCGGTTTTTCTCTGCTAGCCTGGGTAGCTGGCCTACCTGGGGAGTTTGCCTCCACATCATTGATGTTGTCCCGGCCCTTGCTGCGGCACACCGGTTTGATGTGGCCGGTCTTCCCGCAATTGTGGCATTTAGCGTTTCTAAAGCGGCAGCTTCCTCGGGCATGATTTCCCCCGCAGCTGGCACAGGCGGCTCGTTGCTCATAACGCGGCGGCGGCGGAGGGGGGTTCCTGGACCTACGGCGGTCCGACGTGTCGCCTCTCCTCGGTTGCCGACGCTCCATTCTGCGCTGCAGGGCTTCTCCGTCGGTGAAATCCACCGACTCTCCACTGTCGCTGAAGGTTGCGCTTTCTTGGTAGACGGTCGCTGGGCTCTCTGGGGTCGTGGTTGTCGGCTTCTTCTTGTGGCTGTGCTCGTAGGCCATGATTTCTCTGGTCAACTCTGCCAGGCTCATGTCGGGTTTGGATGTCAGCTTCTTCTGCAGCTTCTCGTCCCTCAGACCGATCACCACCTGGTCTCGGATGCGGTCTTCCAGGTTGGGGAAACAGCAGTTCCGTGCGGCGTGTCTGACCCCGGCGATGAACTCGTTGGCGGGCTCGTCCGGTCGCTGTTTCTTTTGGGCGAATTGCACTCGCCAGTACAGTTCTGAGCGAGCCGGCATATAGTACTTGTTCAGCTGGTCCACCAGGTCTGCGTAGGAGACTTCGGTGATGGGTACCGGGCTGAACAGGCCAACGGCAGCATCGTACACTGGAGGTCCGCTGATGTATAGTAGAGCGGCGGCCTTTGCTCTGTCGTCAGTGATTTTACTGACGAGGAGGAATCCCTCGACCTGGCCTAGGTGTGATTGCCATCTCTCTGGATGGCGGGTATCAAACTCCCTCACACGCCCGAAGTTTGCCATGTCGTCCGGTCCTGGGTTGCTCCGATGGAAGTTAAAACTTCCGTGACAGCTCTTGCCGGGAACTCTCTTCCTCGGCCGTGACTTCAGCTCCGGAGCGATCCCATCCTCGTCGCCAGTGAAGTAGCCTAAGGACCACTCGGGACGACAGGCTAGTTAACAACAGGTTTATTTAGAGCAAGGCGAACATAGAATAACTTGTCCGGCTTTTATAGCCGGCAGCTGGCAGCGAGGGCCAATCAGGAATGTTCATTTTGGCGCCGTGTCAAACCGGGACCAATCCGCGTCGTCTTCTGTTGACAGCTCCGGCTTCCGCATGGGTTGGTGTTTTGACAGCCGCGAGCTGTCAGTGGTTGCGCCTGCGCTGTGCGGAGAACTTTGACAGCTGTCAAAGTTCCCGCGTGTTTTTCTGTCAGGCGGCTTCCCTGGTTTATACAATGAAGTATTATTAACTGTTTATATATAACACTCTCTCTCTCTCTCTCTCTCTCTCTTTTAAAAGAAAAACACTAAAGGGTGTTGACACAGTTGCATAAATTCATGCTGGCAGTAGATAATGTTCCCCGACAAAAAGCTTATTCACGGTGATTGGACGACCACCCATTTGTTATCCGAGTTCCTCTGAGAGAAAATCTGAAAACAGATTTAGCAGCAAAGCAATCCTTAGCATGAAAGCTAAGCAAGATAGAAAATGTCACTCGCCAAATTGCTCTGTTAAAGATGCAGAAGCTGGGTCAGTTTCAAAGGGGGCAACTTTTTGCTTGCATCTAGACGTAGTCTGAAATTCACGTGTAGATTAATGCTGAGGTTTCTGGTATTGTCAGTTGCTTAAAGATTCATCTCAGGGAAACTGAAAAAAATAGATTAGGGTGGAAACAATACACACACACATATATATTTGACACGATTACAGGTGTTTTGCCTCCAAGAGGAACAAAGCAAGCTTGCCTGATAGATTTTTCAGCAGATCTTGTAACATTCATGAGCGACTTGAATACAAGTTTTTTTCAATAAGTGTTTTGAAGGCAAAAGAGGTTATAAATACTGCAGCTGCAGCTGGCTACTGATTTACGACAGAGCACAGCTACCTTTGCCAGAACTATTTGATGTCAGCTGAGATTTTGCAAAATAGGAATTCTGCCAGTTCTGACAGCCTAAAATCCAGGGGGCAAAAAAAAGCAGAAGGCTGATCATGTGGCACTCCCATCAACAGGCCAGAGCCTTATAGCCAGAAGACTGCTGTGAAAATGAGAGGGGAAAAAGCGGAGGAAAAAAAGCTAAGCGGTGATCATTATTACAACAGTAGGCAAGCCACAAAGTGATTTGCTTCAGGTGAGAAATTGGAGGTGGGCTGGCACAATCAACAAATTGTTTACTTTGGGGTAAAGTAGCACTATGGGTGGAATTGTCTGGGTTTTCAGGATTTGGCACTTGAAACAAAAAGGCATGGATTCACGTCGTGCTAAGCCATTTTTTTAAAAAAAAATGTTGCTAAGCCGTAATGGAATTGGTTCATATAAATAATATGCTACACCAGGGGTGTCAAACTCAATTTCATTGAGGGCCGAATCAGCATTGCGGTTTCCCTCAGGGGGCCGAGTGGTTATGGCCAGGGTGGGCGTGGCCTACTGGGTGGGTGTGGCTGGAGTGGGTGTGGCCTACTGGGTGGGCGTGGCCAACTCTATGGGGGCCTGGGCAGGAGTGGGACAGATCTGAGGGTCTCTGGCAGAAGGAGGGTCTCTGGGCCAGGGCCAAGGCAATGGGGGCCGTTCCTTCATTGTTTCCAGGATGGCTTCGTGGGCCACATGAAACCACTTTGCGGGCCGGATCCGGCCCCCGGGCCTTGTGTTTGACATGTCTGTGCTACGCTATTGATTGCCATTTCCAAACCCCAATAGTGGAGATCACACAACATACTCGGCCACAGTCAAACCCAACTTCTTTATAGCCTGGCCTATCACATGAACCAATCTTTAAGTAGCTTACGTGTCACAGAAGTCATAAAATAGGGCGCCTTAGGATAATCCCTTCCATCGGATTTCACCTGATCAGCAGAGGTGAACTGAGTGAGGAAGGGCTTATGTATCCAGCATTTTTTTTTAATCTGTTCAGATGCTTCCAACCACCACCACCACCAAGGTAGTCTGTTTCGGTAAGGGCATCTCTGAGCTGCAGTCTTCTTCCCTTTGCCTCACGGGATCCCAGTGTGACAATGCTCATGATCAGTTTAAAAATAAGAATGGTTATTGTTTTCTGAATTGCTTGCATTGCCAGCTGATTTACAATTTACAGGATGGATACCAAAGCAGGAAGGCATGAAGGGTTATGCCAAGGCTGAAACGAAGAGCATCATTTGTATTTAAATTGCCCCATTAATTACTTACAGCGTGGGGAGGATGGCTCCTCCCTTTGCCATAGTGAGCCTGAGTGGTGAAGACAGAACTCCGGAATTTGGGCTTCAGAATTTTATTCAACTCATAAAAAAAGAGCCTGTTTTTCTTGGGCAGGTTTTACAATCCCTAAAACTCTCTAAACCCCTCCATTCCCAGAGCTGTTCACAAGCAAGGGAAGATTACATATTAATGAGGATTAAGTGTGTGCCAGACACTGGGTGCTGCGACAAAAGAGGGCAATAATGATCTGATTGAGGTTAGACCTGAAACTTTATAATCTCACAGCTCGCTCATAAGAATAAATAGGAAGCGCTAGCTTGCCTAAGCAACCTCTCTTTCAGGTGTTAATTGAAAAATGCAAGTCAGTCACAGGACAGTTATGATTAATACCGAGAATGCAGAGAAGAGACTTCATTCCTGAAGAGGATACTGGAAGATCACTTTTCCATCTAAGCAGAGGTTAACATTTTATAAGAAAGAGAAAAGCCATTGAAATGGAATGGAATAGAATGGAATGGAATGGAAAGGGAAGGGAAGGGAATGGAAAGGGAAAGGGAAGGGAAGGGAAGGGAAGGGAAGGGAAGGGAAGGGAAGGGAAGGAAAGGGAAAGGGAAGGGAAGGGAAGGGAAGGGAAGGGAAGGGAAGGGAAGGGAAGGGAAGGGAAGGAAAGGAAAGGAAAGGAAAGGAAAGGAAAGGAAAGGAAAGGAAAGGAAAGGAAAGGAAAGGGGGAAGGGAAGGGAAGGGAAGGGAAGGGAAGGGAAGGGAAGGGAAGGGAAGGGAAGGGAAAGGGAAGGGAAGGGAAGGGAAGGGAAGGGAAGGGAAGGGAAGGGAAGGGAAGGGAAGGGAAGGGAAGGGAAGGGAAGGGAAGGAAAGGAAAGGAAAGGAAAGGAAAGGAAAGGAAAGGGGGAAGGGAAGGGAAGGGAAGGGAAGGGAAGGGAAGGGAAGGGAAGGAAAGGGAAGGGAAGGGAAGGGAAGGGAAGGGAAGGGAATGGAAAGGGAAAGGGAAGGGAAGGGAAGGGAAGGGAAGGGAAGGGAAGGGAAGGGAAGGGAAGGGAAGGGAAGGGAAGGAAAGGGAAAGGGAAGGGAAGGGAAGGGAAGGGAAGGGAAGGGAAGGGAAGGGAAGGGAAGGGAAAGGAAAGGAAAGGAAAGGAAAGGAAAGGAAAGGAAAGGAAAGGGGGAAGGGAAGGGAAGGGAAGGGAAGGGAAGGGAAGGGAAGGGAAGGGAAGGGAAAGGGAAGGGAAGGGAAGGGAAGGGAAGGGAAGGGAAGGGAAGGAAGGGAAAGGGAAGGGAAGGGAAGGGAAGGGAAGGGAAGGGAAGGGAAGGGAAGGGAAGGGAAGGGAAGGAAAGGAAAGGAAAGGAAAGGAAAGGAAAGGAAAGGAAAGGGGGAAGGGAAGGGAAGGGAAGGGAAGGGAAGGGAAGGGAAGGGAAGGGAAAGGGAAGGGAAGGGAAGGGAAGGAAGGGAAGGGAAGGGAAGGGAAGGAAAGGAAAGGAAAGGAAAGGAAAGGAAAGGAAAGGAAAGGAAAGAAAAGGAAAGGAAAGGAAAGGGGGGAAGGGAAGGGAAGGGAAGGGAAGGGAAAGGGAAGGGAAGGGAAGGGAAGGAAAGGGGGAATGGAATGGAAAGGGAAGGGAAGGGAATGGAAAGGGAAAGGGAAGGGAAGGGGAAGGGGAAAGGGAAGGAAGGGAAGGGAAGGGGAAGGGAAGGGAAGGGAAGGAAGGGGAAGGGAAGGGAAGG